>NC_090440.1:91003579-91313412 GCF_031143425.1 Pleurodeles waltl | reverse complement strand
GGAGGATTGGGGGTGACCTTCTCTGCCCATTGTATGGGGGCTGTAGACAGATGAACTCTGTGTCCCTCTGGGGTGCGGTGAGTACACTGGACCCTGGTGAAAGCTAGTTACTGGGTAGAACAACCTAGCCAGCCCAGCAGGGTGGCATATTACAGGGGAGGAGTCTGGGGCTCCACCTTTGAAGCCCAGGTGCCTGGAGCCCCACAGGCCAGGGCTCCAGGCACCCACCAAGGCCACCTTCCTACCCAGTGCACAGTAACATTGGACAGGGAAGGAGCCCAGGGCTCCTGCAGGCTCAACAGCTCCAGTAATCCCCAGTCAGAGGTGGGCAAAACTATTACCTGAGAGAAAACGTTAACCTGAGAGGCTGGTTGTGCTGGCCAGCAGGTGGAGCCTCCTAGCATGCCAGGTCAGCATGGTGCACCACCCACTAAAGTTTTGCAGGTTTAAAGGTGTCCACTAGCTAGCCTGTCTGTGGCTTTGCGCTGGCAAAAAAAGTCACCAGTGAAGTCTCATTCTCAAGGCCGATTTAACCAATGGACAAATACGGGAGTGCCAATTAATTGACCCATATCACCAGCCAAACAGCCCTGATTTCAATTTTGCACACCTCTAATGGCGATATTATTGTATCCGCTACATTGATCACGTAACATATAATTACTACACTTAAAAACTTACGTCCCAAGGTCACTACAGGAGGAGTTAAGAATAAATTAATCTGAGTGACCTTGCTATTTTTTTACAAGGGCTTCCAGGGCTCCTCGGGGCTAGTAAGCACCGTAAAAAAATCTACACTACAATACATGTTAAGTGGGTTTCTTAAACAATGTGCATATATTTGTCCATTGCTAATCTGTGGGATTGAAGCCTCCCTCTGTTTGGGTTACGCCTCCTGTGTTATTGGCTGTTTACATTCGTCCTTGCCTTTTGGGGTTCTTTGGAATGTGCCCCTTAAACGGCCTCCCAAGCTAGACACTTATCTACCCAAGATCCATGCAAATGGAATTGGCCACCATTGTGTCGGAGGGAGGGGGTGCCGTGTTCTGAACCGTCGAAGTCTGACACATTCCTCTCCCTTCATTTTATTTCACGTAATCCTGTAGAATCTCACAAACAAAGCCCCCCCGAGCTCCCAGCTGTTGTGTAATTGGACAGATAGGTAATCAGCGAGAAAGAAGCGCCCTGCTGAGGGTGGCCCATCTGATGGAGCGGACAATCCAAGATGGATGCGCCGGGGTTATCTACAGTGCCAGGTCAGTCAGAGATGAGCCCGGCTTCATTTTTCTTCCTCTGAAAACAAAGTAAACACAGGGCAGGGGGGATAATGAGGTGTCCTGGGAGCACTCCCCCAAGATCCCGTGACGCCTGTCACTACTGCGTGTTGTCGTCTCAGCCTCCCCACACTGCGATGGACTACACAGCTGTGTGCACATATGTGTGTGCGGCAAAGGTATGACCGACCTTATCGGGCGTGGGAGCGATTAGTGGGTCGGGTGAGTTCATGTCATTTATAATATAAAGGGTACCCCGCTTGTATTGTGTTTACGGTGACCTGATGTTAAAAAGAAAAAAAAACAGGACAGTTCACTTCTGTCTCGCAGGTTGACCTGACTTTTGTCCCAAAAATCAGGACATTTAAACTGAACTTTGTTCCAGAAACCGGGACATTTATTTAAAATTAACAAAAGCGTCGGGACACTGCCCCAGGACATAACTCTGAAAACCGGGACTGTCCAGGGAAATCCGGGAGGTCTGGACACCCTAATTGTGTTAGGGCGCATTCTGTCATTAGAATGGTTTCAGCCCTAGGAGGATGAAATGGGCGGAGTCTAAAGATGATCAGCCTGAAATAACAAAGGTGCATATATATTTACCACAATCATTTAGCTTCAATGACACGTAAGGGTAAGTTGGACATGCCTGGTAAAATGCTATGTCCAAATATACGAAATTCAAACAGTGGTATGGTGAAAATATGTTTGCCGTTCAATTTACAATGAATTCTATGTTTTTTTGACAGAGGTAATAAATAGAGTTAGCCAAAACCTTCCATTAATTTATCAGTTTAGCATTACCTTATAAGGGATGGGTTTTAAACAGTGCTTGAAATTGGCCGATAGTGAGTACTGGCACTTTTCAAATTGAAGAGGGAGTACCCGCACTTCTCAAGAGAAACATAACACTTTTAATTGGAGAGTGCCGGCACTTCTCAGAAACAAGCAGGTAGTCTGGTACAGAGTACCGGAACCTTTATTTTTCCATTTCGAGCACTGATTTTAAGTAGTTTTCTATAACATATGAAAGATAGCTCGGTGGGTTTAAGCTGATGGTTGTTATGTCAGTTAACATGCAGTCCACAAATTAGGTAGTTGGCAATTACCACATAACATGACAATTGCTTTCCGCCTGCCCAAATGTCCTGGGATCTGTAGGCCCACGCCTTCCAAAGGGGAGTTGGAGACTACGAGTCCCAGGATGCTAAGTGACACTTGTTGAGGAGCTGAAACTGCTGAAAGTCACCCTCGTGACAAAGGACGTAGACAACTACAAATGTGGGGTCAAGTTGGGGAATTCCCAGTATTCTATCCTTCTCAAACCGATAAAATTAGTACAATCAAATATGCTAACTTTTTTGCGTGAATTATTTACCTGAAACATAAACCTATCATAAACATTAGTGCCCCATACCGGATATCCGCTTCAGGGAGTTCACGTGCACACCCTATTATATCCCTATCTGCTTTCAGAAGGGCAAGGACTGCTCTACATCCTTGTTTTGTCCTTCGCGTGCTTTCATTTATTTATTCAATAATCTGATATTGCACCACTGTGTCACCTGCAGGTCACTTCAGAGCGCCTTGACGCACGGTTGACTGGTCCCTGTGGTGAAATGGTGCACCCAGGTAAAAGCGAACACGATAATCATGACTCTTGAAGAGGCACGTGCACTCCTTACCAGGTTCTGGACTCCTATTCTTGTTATTAGCGTTTCTAGGAGAACAGTCCAATTGTGCTATCACCTGGGACCCCTTCAGCTCTCCATAGTGCCCATATGGAGAAGTGGGGAAACCTTGCTGGTTTTGACTCCTTCATTTATTTACGGTCCAGAGGAAAGAGCGGTTTTCAAATTTATCCCAAAGTCATTCACTCTCTCTGTAGGTGTAAAGGCCGGTCAATGACCCACTGGCCAGCTGAAGCAGAGCATACCGTCTTTGGTACTGGCCAAGATTGAGATGTTACTCCTGGCACCATTAATACAGGCCTCGTTTTACTACATCCAAATGTAAGCGCTGTCCAAGTACTCTGGGATCCTGTCATGCGACCCTCAGCTGCGTTTCAATTATACTCAGACTGAGGTATCGTCTACATACATCAGAACTGGAGGATTTCCTACTTGATCGACTGTGCCAAAGGGCACATGTGGGAACATTTAGCGCGAGGTGAGAGAACATGAAACTTGTGGTATTCCATCTGCAGCCTAACAGTTGGAGGTCTCAGCCACCTAGACTGTTACTTGTTGGCTGTGATTTTTGAGGACAGGTTTGATCCAGTCAAAGTTTGTTCTCAAAATTCACAGCTCCTCCTTAAAGTAATTGAACAGACCGCCATGGTCCAAAAGTTCATGAGGCAACAGAGTATCAGTGCTTTGTTGGGTTTTTGTCCAGTGTGACCAAGGGATCCTCTCTGGTGCAGGATAGAAAAGTTTCAGTTCTCCTTCTTACTCTGAATTTGGACTTGGAGTCCTGTAGGAAGTTGTTTTGTTCCACATACTCCTGAAGTTGCCTATCCTCTCACTAATTTCACAGTCATAAGAGGCTACGAACCCTTCTTTAATTAATTGGATATTCCAGACTGCATTTGATTTTTTGTTTACTTTTGGCTAGGTAAATTCTCAGACCTTGTCTCATCTATTGGTTTGTCTCTGTCCATACAAATTAATTAGGAGTAGAGATTTGTGTTTCTTGGTACCTTTCTGAATTGTAAGTTTGGAAAAAACTCTAGGAGTATTTATTTCTAGCGACACTCTGAATATGTCCTTTTGGACAAGTGGAGGGAGCTCAGCAATCTGTCCATGATGGTGAAGTCAATATTATTGACTTAATTTGAGTCTTTGGATGAGGAAATAATAAAATAGCATGCCTAAAATGTTAGAAGTTCAACTAATTTTTTGGAAGCTGAAATGCTTCCATTCAAAACATTTAATTTTAGGAGTCAAATATCAGACGTCAACAGTTTTCCCAGCATCAGAGGAAGTGGTTCTGCCTCATGTTGGCCAATTGCAAGAGCAAATGGGAAGGCACAGCACCAAATGCGATGTAACCCAAACTTAGGTTACGCAGAAAGAAGGTGGCGGGGGGAGGGAGTGTGGGGGCCACTCAAGAAGGCATCAGATAAAAGTGGACCTCAATCCCGTAGAAAAAATACCCTCATTCTAAAGCTGGAATTTATATTTGATTTTTTTTTAAACAGTCTATTGACGACTTTGGATTCCTAGCACATATTCTCGGTCGCTTTGTGACATTTTCTACATTTAAGACATTCAACAATGCCTTAATAAAGTACTGGAAGTATAGTGTGCAATTTTCCTTATGTAAGCCACACGGGGTGGATGCCCTGCCCACAGTCCTAGCATTGTGCCAAGTAAAAACAGCCTTCAAGTGTTACACGTGCATTTTTATGCACCTTAGCACAGCTGTTTCCTGCCATATGCATAGGATCACACGCTTCTGGCACTAGAACTTGGATCTGCTAACTCTGCAGCAGACTACTGAGCCACCAGACATTATTTTCTATAGCGTTCTGTGAGAGACAACTTATGTTAGCTTGATCACACAGCCCTCTCTGCTCAGCTTGGGCCTTTCTTTATTCTTGTCATTTAACTCTCTCTTCCCTGTCTTCTATCCATCTGGCCATTTTCAATGCCATTTGAAACAGACATAACGCACCACAGTGTAGAATAGCAGAGTGCCATGGAATAACATAATATAATACACAGCAACAATAAGAAAACAAAAACTGATATCAAGCAACAACACAAACAACAATAAAACATCATAAGATAGACACAATACATCATATGCAATGAATAACACATCAGTGTAAAATAACATAAAGCAGCATATTCTAAGAATAGTACACGACACAATATAGTATTAAATATATCATAACATGGCACATTATTTAAACAGAATACATCACACCACATAAGCATACCACATTTAATACTGGATGCTACTATCTCAGCTTTCTTTGAGCAAAAGTTCCAGGGAGAGCTACATACTCTAAATAGGTAAAGGCCAAAACCCTGCCATATTCTCACTTACTTGCCTGATTAGAAAACCCACACCACCCCAGCCTCCCAGCACCGACGTGACACTTTTTAGCTTTTCAGGCCCATCCTGAACGAACTCTGACCCCTTTAAAGGAGATCAATAGCCATGTAAAGAGACTTACAGGCAATTGTCAGTGTGAGAATGGGATGGGAATGTGGGGAGGAGGCAGGGAATGACCCCTCCAGGCGGTCAGCATCCTCAGCCCTTCTTTTGGTCATCAGCATTACTTTTGTAGTCCAGTCTCCAGAAGTTAATGGATCCAGGCAAGCCAATTTTCTTTGCTTTAAAAGTTTGAGTCAGACTTTTTAGCAGCTTTTTCTCACAACACAACAGCTGCCTCGAACTGGGTACCAATTTTAGTCTCATTTTCCTCCAGCAGGCTCACATCACCTGTGGCCAGCAGAGCTGAGCCTTGGGTTGGTGGAATTTATTTTGGGTCCATTTAATCTTGTTGATCACACCCCGCCTCCAGCGAGCGCAACATTATGAACGAATAAAAACAACAGGGATTTCGAATATTCATACTTCTTTAAACACGTCTGACCTAGGCTGGACTTTAACGCAGAGAGCTAGGATGCTCTGAATGCAGCTATCTGTATTTATAGGCAACACAGAGATAACGTTCAGTAGTTGTATGTTTATTATAGGAATATTAAAAGCAAGTATAATGTCAGATTTGGGTTGGCAGATTGGCAGGTAAGGACCTTATTGGTTTGTTTGTACTTTTGAACATAAATAGTGTGGCTGAGAACAATGGGAGAAGAAACTTGGACTGCAGTTGGTCTGATGGTATTATCTGACCTGGAAAGTCTGTGGTTCAGGCAACTGAGTTGGTATCTGTCGAAAAGTAGTTAAACATATTTATTTCATCACAATCATGCCCTTATGACTTGTAATACCAAAAGAGATCTTGCAGCAGACCTTTGGTGTTCCATAATGCTCTTCTAAATGAACTTTCACAAACAGTATCACTGCTGTATCCACTATCAGAACAAGCATTTGCAATGCAACAGGCCTCGCATTTGCAAGAGTTAGAGCTATTGGCGTTGTAAATGACAATGGGCCTGATTACAACTTTGGAGGAGGTGTTAATCCGTCCCAAAAGTGACGGTAAAGTGACGGATTTACCACCAGACGTATTACGAGTCCATTATATCCTATGGAACTCGTAATACGGCTGGTGGTATATCTGTCACATTTGGGACGGATTAACACCTCCTCCAAAGTTGTAATCAGGCCCAATGTGTTTTATCTATGTGTTTAGGTTTGGAATGTCTGTTGAGTCAGCGCATACCAGCATCTGCAATTTATGCACACGTTTCTAAACAAAGTAAAGTGCACATTTCATCAAATATGTGATGCAAGCTATTGTTCGCACAGTACATTGCTGCTTCTGGGGAGCCCTTGTCCTTGCGTCTCCCAGGTACCACCAACGTGGCTCATGCATTGCGCCCTGCAGGTACTTTCTGAGACACCGTCTTTATCAATACAGTACAATACAAGCGCCTGGAGCCGTTTTGCGTTATACTAATTTAATTTTCTTCTGAAAGACGAAAGGCGGAGTCTGTGCCACAGGTGCGCGAATTCTGTAACTGGCGAATAAATATACAAAGCTGCGTAAAAGCGCATTCAGAATGTGTAACCATGCAGTCTATTTTCCATTCGCCAACACTGACTTCATGACGGATAGAAGGCAGAGCCGAGGCAGTTCGCACACAGATCTCTGCTCCAGACCCATGAACCTGCCTAGTTATTCTGCCAACTATCTCAAATGTATATTTTGAACCGGCGATGACCTAGGACACAACACACCAACTGTCCAAAATGCAGAACATGCCAGTCTGAGCGGTAGCACAGGTATAAATTAACAGCTATCCACTGTTTTCCTTGGGGTCTGAGTAAGAATGAGTTTAAAAGCTGTGGTGCCCTTTTACAAAGCAGTAACTTTTTGACATCAGCCATAAGTTGGCACAACATAAGTTTGGTCTCATAGTGCATAGTGGTGATGGCACAAATGCGCCGGTGAGAGAGATAAACACAGGCAGCATTTGACTGAAAACACAAGTGCCACGACCAAAACAGCTAAAATAAATAAAAAATAAAAAAAATACTGATCACAGTGTGAACATACCAATAACAAATAGAACAACGGGCGGGAGGTAGTGGTGTGCGCGACCGCCATACTTAAAGATAAAGTGCTGGCATGTTGAGCTCCAACAATTACCAAAAAATAGTTAGTCCCAACACCAGAAGAAGAATACAAGTGGAAGGACACTGTAGTTGAGCAGTGCTTCTCTGCGGAAAAGCGGATGACGTACTGCTGCGTGGACCACTTAGGAGGCAGCAAAGAAGAGCAACACTGGACTAAACCAATGGTAAGCAGCAGGGAGGAGCAAAATCCTTTATTCAATACAACAGGTCTTCTAGACAGTGCATGCACGCTGCCTAGGCTCGACCTAAAAACAATAGGACACAATAATTTATTGCATAAGGTATTCTAAAACTTGTAGGGCTCAGTTACAAAATACAGACAAATTTACCCCAGTGGACTAATCCTTACCTTTAAAGTAAATTACCATTTGTTTTTTGTATATCACAAAGGTTTTCATGAGTACACTTTAGGGCTACTACATTCACAGGTACACGGAGTTCTCCTGGAATACTTTTAAGAATTGCAATGCATAACGTAGAGGCATTTCAATTAGATAGATATTCATAATGTACATTTATACATGTGGAAATGTTTTGAAAAGTGCAGCTGTGCTATGAAAAGTTTTTTTTTTTACTTGTGTGTTCAACTCCTTTGCCTACATTTCCATCAACTTTGCGGGTGACCCATCCCTTTCCTATGTTGGAAACAGCTTAACTTTAGGTCAGGGCAGAAGTAAATCTATGACTTTTGAGGTGGAAATCGTCCATTAAAAGTTTTTTAATACCGACATCTTTGTGGGATTTCTAAAATATTCTAGGGCATTTCAGCCCTAAAGCCCGTTCTCCCAGGTCATGTTTGATGATTTACTCTCGCAAAATATCTGCCTGAGTAAAGTTTTTCCGAGTGTTCAACCACATTGTATGAAACACGAAGATGGCTTCAGATCCTTAAAAAAGGTAACTTGAGGGTGGAAGCCCAACATACATTCATAAATAGCTTTGTGAATCGGGCCATGATTTTGATTTAGGTCAAGTACACACTTGAAAACAAACATACATAAAATTAAAACCCAGGAAGGGGAAAGCTGTACCCTCCTGACATAAAAGGATAAATAACCATACTTTTGACTGCCAACATTTTGTTGTCAGAATATCATCTGACACAAATACTCTTGAAAATATTGTTGCATTGGATGTGGATTTTCTATTATTCACTGCAATTGGGTGATATCTTTGTAGCTATTTAGGAGTCAATATTTATGCGAGATGATTTTCTAACAGTGATATTCCGGCATGTCACCAGCCCTATGAATTTCTTTCTTACTAACCAAGCAAATGTTCAATTGACACTATTGCACACAAGGGAAGCCACCCTCGTCTGCTGATGGATTGTAAAAGACAGCCATAATTAGGGTACAGTGAGCCCCTCCCATCCTTTACCCGGGCCACTGAACCATTGATAGCTCTGCCCCTGCCTTTACTACTGAATGGTGGTCTATTTTTCTATCCAGGGGATGAAACAACAGTAGTAATATCTGCTAAATGGTAGCAGGATTTGGTTATTTGACCGAAGGGGTATCATTTAATTCATGTGATTCCTGGGATGTATGGGCTGCCAACAGATTTGTGATGCCCCCTTTCCCTATTCACCTGACTATGCTGAAATAATACCACTGCCTCATCTCCCCAATGCCTTCTTTTTTTAACTTCTGTGAGGAAATGCTTCCAGTTCATAAAGCTCTATGAGCAGCCACCGCCTGGAACGCCCTTCCTCTCCTCATCAGACAAACCACCTCCCTCCTCAGCTTCACGAAGGAACTGAAGAAATGGCTTTTTTTTAAATAACCACCTCCCCGGTATACCCTACTCTTTTCCCCCTTTCTAGCACCTTGAGACACTAACAGGTGAGCAGTTACGCTTTACAAGCACTGATTGATTGATTGATTGATTGTGAGAGTCCTGTATCAAAGTGTGTTCAATGACACCGCATTTGCCCTGATGGCATTGAATCCTTGGTTGCAGCCTCTTGGCACTATCCAGCATTACCCATGATTTCACTTCTGTTGCTTTGATATCCACAGTCCTTCAGCGTTTAATCAAACCCTTGCAAAACAGTGACACAGATTTCAAACTCTTGGAAATTAAAACACAGCGTACAAGTCATTCAATTTTGCTGAATTTGCAATGCTGATGTGGATGTGCTTACAGGACTGCGCGTGGTGGATGGAAGGCTTGTCCTACGGTGACCTTTTTCAAACGATGCAACATGGTATGAATATGCTCAGTGATATTTTGGTTTACCTCACAGCGGCGGTAAGCAGTGTTGCTGTAGATGGACCCTGTTCGTGGGCAGTGAGTAAGAACTTTGGTTTCATATTGTAAATGATGCTGTCAAACAAGGATCATTTGCTGTAAGATGGTGAGAGAAGAGAAAAGCCAATGTGGAGTTGGCATGTGAGGAATGGATATTGTAAGATTGTTTACGTGCAGATGGTGATGATTGGGTGAATTCTGTAGTTTGGTGAATCTCATTGCAAGTCAGTGCTAGTCACAACATGCAAGAAGCCTTCTCCGATTTGTTGGTGTCTGCAGTCCCCCAAGCCATTACATTTTATACGTGTGCTGCTTGTTCTACAGTGCATTGCAGTGGTGTACAATCATTGAACAGTGCAAATAGTTGAGTAGATGACTGCAAGAGGGAAATGTCAGCATTGCTTCAGTTGCAGTCGTGGTGGGGGCACCCACCAATACTTCAGACGCTTTACCTAGGCTAAGACAAAACTTGATGAGTTGGAACAAACTAAATGCTTCACCCTTGAGGCTAAAGCAAACATTACTCATGCATTTACCACCATCACCATCTAAATCACAGAGTAACATAACTGATTCAGTCTCTTTCATCCAGTCCCCTATCATTTGCAAAGGAAATTGGCAGAATTTACCACAATTACCCCTTCTGTCGGTCCATGGACACTTTCATGTAGGACATTAATAGCTTAGGTTTAAAAGAGAAATGAGGGAGAGTAAGCAAGGAGATGAAGAAGAGAGTGGTAAAGCCTGATAATGTATCAGACAGATGAAAAAAGAATGATCTTGTAATGTCTAAAGGGAACTTCTACAAAAGGAAGAAGTACAATTAATTTTGTCTGCTGGAACATTTGATAACCCAAGTGACACGAAGGGGGGCAAAGCATCATCAACCTTTCCAGCACAGGTCCAGGTGTTTTTCCACTGCCTGTGTTGAAAGCTATCACCCGGGCCCTACCCTATCACCTTCGTGCACAATTTTCTAGCATTTCAGAAGGAAAATCAAAATGCTTTATGGAACTGGATACCTCGCACCTACATTAGCCAACAATTCTCAGAGTCCATAGTAACAGATGTCATACTTGGCAGGTGAAGTCTTTAGAAAGCTCTCATTAGCAGATAAAGCCTTGGGAGACACAAACTGGGACTGAGTTGTGATGATGAAGGACTAAGCAGGTACATACAGGAAAACTGAGGTGCTTTGCCAGAGGTGCGAAGATGCCCGCACTGATCCAAAATAAAAATAAAACAAAACTCATTTGACCTTTATCACAGCTTGTGTAGTAGGAAATGGACTATTTACACAATGGAGAAAACATGTATCAAGCATATTTTGCTCTATTTACATTTTTTTTTATTATATAAGAGTTGGAAAGCATAGTATGTAAGTGAAATAATTACGCTAGTGAGTGTGATCTTTTTTAAGAAAATAAAAATTGCTGACATGGTGTTCTTTTTGAGAGTCTATATCGCACATGTTTATGCTTTGTACTGGTTCCATACTCACGTTTCTCTGTTACCCAGGTGCAAAAACATTTCTGTAACCACGGACCTGGGCAAAATGTATTCGGTCCATGGTATGCCTTGTTACACGAGAAAAAGCATAGTGAAACATGTTTGATGCATTGGTGCAAAAATGTTGTAATTCTGGAATTTAAAGCCATATTATTTGTCATCATGTATGTGCTTTTTTTTGCCACAAGTAAAGTTTTGCAAACTTGACAATTCTTGACAATTTTCTGCATTCATGTTTACTTCCATCTGAGCGAAGTTAACTAACAACCCCCCCCCCCCCCCACCCCCCCAGATAGTTTTCTCTCTAATAGAATTTAGCCGAGCTGCCTGTGGAGACTATCACTCAGCAATTTTACCTTTTACAGCCATTTTTAAACTTTTCTATGAAGGATGGCATTTTTCCCCTCTGTTTGTTTACCTTCTGCATTGTTTTGTCTATGCACCAGTACCAGTTCATAAAAGTTTCCCACCGAATGTTCATAGACAACATCACACAAAAAAGGCCTTTGGTGCATTGCAACAAACGCGTGCATTAAAATATCAATCACATTTAGTTTCAGCTTCAAACATCCTGATCACAAAAAACGTTGTGCAGAGGACACTGAAAAGGCGAAAGATGAAAGGTGAAACTCGCTTGAAATCCCACCCCTGCCTTTTGGGCAAGTCCGAGAGAGGTAACTCGAGCGGTGTGAAAGCCGCCATCTCTATAACTGTACGTGATGTAGGCTCCTCCCAGACCTGAAAACAAACACACATCAACCGGGGGAGCTGCCTGCCCCCGGCCTGCATCCCCATCACTGCCTTTCGAGATATGCCTTTGGGAATTTGGAATCTTTTTGAAGTCCTTACAGCATGTCAAACACCCCTCCTCCTCCACTCCTGGCCACAGGAGCATGTCAGTAACAGCCAAGCCGTTACATTTTCCAGGGTGGGGAGGTCTCTGTGCCACACACAGACAGGGCACCGTTTAAGGTTTGGCCTTTGCCACGCCTCTAGCTGGCTCGCTAGACTATTGTTTTCACAAAAATCATAGTTCATTTCAGACCTGCATACTAAAAAAGATACATTTCACAAGTATGAGGAGGGGGTGGGGTGAGGCCATGGAGGGGGCCGTGCCTCGCGCCGAGGACTGCCTGGAAGGCATGTCTGCCCCCTCTTCCCACCAACCTGCCCACCTTGAAAGAAAACAAACGAAACAAGCGTTTGCAATGCAATGGGTCGCGCGTTTGTTCGAGTTAGAGCTATTAGCGTTCTAAATTCCGAACTGAACTTTTCCTGCCACTTAATTTGAAAATGAAAAGTAAGACAGTTGACATAAATGAGTTGACTCAAAGCGCCATGGCCGCCATGAGCGCGACGGAGAGACACAGAAAGAAAAAGCAGTTCGCTCACAGTCAAACGTTTTGGCAATCCTGCAATTATCCATGTAACAGGGGCAGTCTGTAAGACGGTAACAGAACCGCCCCAAGGATGGACAAACATAAAGCATGTACCAACGGTAGCAAAGGATTTTTGAAAGGCAGGCCCAGGAACGAATGAAGTGATGGGCGTGGGGTGGGTGTGGTTAAAAGCCCACAATACTTACAAAAGGTGAAAGCGCTTGCTCGCTCGACCTAAAAAAACCTTACTGAGTCTACAGCGTATGTCCTGGGTGGTTTCATAACCCCAATGAACATTCACTGGAAAGCGCCTCATTAAACAAGCTGGAAACCCACTCAGTGCAGGGGTTTCCAGTTTGTCTTCCTTGCCGCAGTACGATATAGGCTCCTCACCGGATGACTGTATGGTGGGAGTTGATAACGCGTGGCACACAGTGGCATCGTGTGAGTTGGCAGGCCTTTAATATACAAACCCAGAGGTGCTTTTGGACAGCCTGCATGGCACACAGTTGGGACAATGGGTTAGCTCATTTGATCCATTTGCTCCCTTCACTTTTGCCTGTGCACATTGTTCACATCTGCCTAAAAATAGTTTCCTGTAGTTGGAAATCTGGTTTAGAGTGTTTAAGAGTCTGTTCTTTGACATTTTTATATTAATTTTAAGTACCAGCTACTTATTTTGCTCATCCTCCATTTTGAAGTTTATTTTACAAAGTATTTAAGTGCCATTGTTGCATTGCAACATTATAGCTGCCTGCTGTTTCAGTGCTTGCTTGGTTAGGTTGTGATTTATTCCTCACTCATTCACAAATAATAATAAAATACACGGTGCAGCAAAAGGCTTTTTGTTTACAAACATCATGAATAATAAAACAGCTGTATTGGTGAATGTAACATTTTTATTGTAACTATACGTTGGCCACATTTATGTACATATTTTCATTTTATTTTGGCTTTTATGTGCTTGCAATAAAAAAATAATCGTTGCACTAGCTGGCAAAGGCAAGACTTTGACAGTGATTGTTTCACTAAGTGCTAAAAGGTTGGCACAAACTGTATTATGTGTATAGCACTTCATACCCCAGATAAGGAACTAAACCTCTTGTGGGTAGTTGAAGAAGAGGCTTTTCTACTTTTATGCATTATTGATAGAGTGGGTATACAGGGTGGCTATGCGAGAAGGATTTATGTCTTATGTATGTGGCTCTGAGCTAGGGTAATGCCAACAAGTAGAAACTACAGAAAGTATACAAGGTTCTTTAAGTCCTATGCCTTTTTGTTACTGGTTTCATTACCCCAGATACCCAGGAAAGCAAAAGGTTGTCCCATGGGTGCAGAGGAGCAAGCTGACAATAGCAGTTACTACCCCTAGCAACCCCTGACAAATATACAAGGTGCCCTTGCAGACCTTTTGTTTGGATGGGCTCTGGCTACATTAAGTGCATATGCAGGCTGTTGCATGACAGGAAAAATGGAAATCTTTAGTAACTACTTTAACGTTGTAAAGTTTTTGCTATGCTGAGGTTTGCAGGGACAGGGTTCCAGAGGATTATGCTTTGAATATGCAGGGATCATCTGCTAACATGTTGGTGTATGGCCGACTGAAGGCACAAGACGATTTGGGATGCCCACCTTAGGTATCTGATCAAAGTAAAAGTGAGGAATTGGGGTTAAGTATGTTGTATAATGAAGTGGCAAAGATATGTGGACTATGGAGGGGCCCTAGAAGTTTGAATGCTCAGTAGCACACAACCACTTTGAGGCCTCATCCAATCTGATGTGACAGATGCCACAGATGAAACCCTGTTAGACCTGGCAGCTTTTTAGCATGTCTCCCCTGTCTTTTTGCCTTCTGACCTACTGGTTTTGGACTCTGTTTTTGCTGGTTTATTGTCTCTGTGCACTTTACCACTGCTAATCAGTGCTAAAGTGCTCCCCATATAAATTGTACTGTGGATTGGTTTATCCATAATTGGCATATTTGATTTACTAATAAGTCCCTAGTAACGTGCCCTCGAGGTGCCCAAGCCTGTGAATCAAATGCTACTAGTGGGCCTGCAGCACTGGTTGTGCCACCCACATTAGTAGCCCTGTAAACATGACTCAGACCTGCCATTCCAGTGTCTGTGTGTGCAGTTTTAACCTGCCAATTCGACTTGGCAAGTGTACCCGCTTGCCAGGCCTCAACCTTCCCTTTTACTACATGTAAGGCACCCCTAAGTTAGGCCCTATGTACCCCCATGGGCAGGGTGCAGTGTATGTTTAAGGTAGGGCATATACTAGTGTGTTTTATATGTCCTAACAGCGAAATACTGCCAAATTCCGTTTCAACTGTGCAAGGCCTATCTCTCTCACAGGTTAACATGGGGGCTGCCTTTAAATATCCTTTAAAGCGCAGATTCTCTTTGAGAGCAGATAAAAATGTGGAGTTTAGGGTCACTGAGCTCACAATTTAAAAATACATCTTTTAGTGAAGTTGGTTTTTAGATTGTTCGTTTGAAAATGCCACTTTTAGAAAGTAGGCATTTACTTGCTTAATCCATTCTGTGACTCTGTCTGTTTGTGGATTCCCCCTCTGGGTCAGTTTGACAGTTGGGCTGTTCACACCTCTCCTCTAGACAGTGACACAAAGGGGGCAGGGTGTAGGCTGCATATCTTGATTAGCCATTTGTGCTGGAGGGGAGAGGAGGAGTGGTAACTCACACCTGAAAGGACTGTGCCTGCCCTCACACAATGCAGTCTCCGACCTCCTGGTGAGTGTCTGGGGCCTGGCCTAGACAAGGAAGGATCTTGCAAACACTTGAGACTTTGCTTTGAAGTTTGCCAATTTCAATGGCAGAACTGGGTATAAGAAGAAGACCCAAAACCCAAGATTTTTAGAATCTTTCTGGAATCAAGAGGAACCTCTGCCCAGGAGAAGAGCTGAAGGAGGAGTACTGTCCCTTTACTGTGCTGCTTTGCTGGAATGGCCTGCAGTTGCTGCTTCTGCCTGAAAAGAGTGCAAAGGGTGAACTTTGCTGTGTGTGCTGCTTGAGAAAATTCACCAAGGGCTTGGACTAGAGCTTGCCTCCTGTTGGAAGTCTCAGGGACACCAAAGACTTCAGTTTCCTCAACCTGCAACACTGTGAACTGTGTGTTTTGTGCTACTCAAGAGGAGAAACCACTGTGATGCCACCAACTACGCCGCTGGCCTGCACCGTGACTTGCCGATGCCACACGGAGTCGCATTGCCCTACTTCGCAACGCGACCCTGGTCTCTCCGATGCCGTCATTGGACGACTTCACTGAGCCGCTGCTCGCACCATGACCTGTGGGTCCTGCACTCTGGCATTGCTTGCTCACACCGCAGCCTGGTCATCCCCGATGACGATGCTCCTGCTGACATCTGCGCCGCTGCCTGCACCGTGGCCTGTGGACACCGCTCGTGAGGTAAACGAAGCACTGCCCCGTCCCGCACCGCAGCCCCGGTCTACCGATGCCAGCACCATCAACTCCTGTGTCGTCACCAGGCATCCTGCCTGCACCGTGGCCTGCGGACACCGCTTGTGAGGGTCACTAAGCACCATCCTGCACCGCTGGCTTGGGTCTACCGACGACAGCGCTTCAGCAACGACGATGCTGCTGCTTGCACCGTGACCAGTGGACACCACACATCGCACCGCCCGCCCGCTTCACACCGCAGCCCTGGTCTCACCGACGCCGCTGGACGCCATCACCGAGCCGCTGCCTGCACCATGACTTGTGGGCACCGCGCATCGATCGTCCCGCTTCGCACCACAGCCCCGACGCCATCCACGCCAGCGCACCTGACTTCATCAGCCTGGAGTTCGATCCGCAACGTGTGTGACCTCAAAGGCCCAATGACTCCTGCACTGACTCCGGAACCGACACCGCCACGTCAGAGGCGCTGCTCTCCGGAGCTCACTGCGAGGATCACGATACTCTGCAAATCCAAGGTACTGTTTGTGAGTCTTCCCAACACAGTAGCTGGCCCGCAACGCCGCGGCCGGCCTGAACTGTTGGTTTTGTTGATCACGACACCGTGATAGCCCCATGTGGAGCTATCGACTTCAAGGAACTGTATTTTGGAGTAAATCTTGCAGAATTCATATTTTTATTACTGTATGTTGGATTTTTATCGTATTTGGTCTTGTTTTATATAGATAAATATTGGCTATTTTTCTAAAACTGGTGTGGTGTCCGTTTGTAGTTTTTTCACTTATTACTGTGTGTTATGTGCAAATGCTTTACTCATTGCTCCTGAGATAAGCCTGACTGCTTGTGCCAAGCTACCCAGGGGGTGAGCAGGGGTTACCTGAGCGGGTAGCTCCCTTATCCTGACTAGAGTGAGGGTCCCTACTTGGACAGGGTGTAAACCGACTGCCAACTAGAGACCCCATTTCTAACAAACCCTTACAACAAACATGGGTGGAAGAAAATGTTCTCTGTTACTATGTTGATTTGGAGGATGAAGGATGGGTCCAATATAACCGAGTCCTATAGCTATGCTTGGGTGAAGATGGTCGTCCCTGATTTGGTACCAGACAAAGGTTTCCTGGGCTAATGGTCACAATTTTGCTCTTTGCAATATTTAATCAGTCATTTCTAGTGGATCAAACTTTGGACTTGCACTGGACATTGGACTTGTTGGTTGCCCCATTGCCTGTTTAGAGTTTTCAGAGGATTGTTATGTTTTCAGTGAAAGTACAGAGCCCAAAACTCTATCTATTTCGGATCAATTCAAGCAGTGCCACATGGATCTTGGAAATGATCAGAGTTGATCCTTCTGATGGCAATCATGCATGTTTGCATCTTCAGATACAAAGTAGCGTTTGATGCAACTGTGAGGAAAAATCTGAACAGTGCATCTTGAAAACTGTATCTCATTTCAGGTGATGAAGGATAACTTGTGACCAATGACACTGAAGGCAGCAAAAAGTTCTAGTGCTCAATCACAGGCTTATAACCTGATTGTAACCATCCCTCTCTGATGGTCAGGTGAGTGGCTTTCATTATGTGGTTGGTGGGGAGGCGAACTTTCTGTAACTGGATGTTACAAAGGGGACCATAGTGCTCCAGGTGGGGAGTAAAATGGACAGTGAATACCCCAACCCTTGCCCGATTGTGAGTGAGGTCATATACAAGGTTAAATGATGATCACCATAGTTAATCGTTTATTGATTCCCTGCTTTGGAGGGCCCTAGACAAGCAAGGAAGGCCAGAGTGGAGTCTACTGTTCACAAAATGTCTGTTTTTGGAAGAAGGAAGAATCTTTGAGGAGCTGTGGCATACAGCCTCCTGTGAAGGATTTCTTTTCTGTTTTGAGGAAAGAAAATGTGAACATATGAGGAAAAAAGTAAAAAATAGCCGCAATGGGCGTTAGAAAGTGTACATTTTGTCCAAAACTCTGCATGCGTTTATCAAGGCAATCCACCCTTGAATCAATGTGCAGGCCTAAAATGTCAGCATTCCAATATTCAGAGTAAGGCTCACTATACAAGGTCAGAGATTCCAAGTGATCGCTCATATTACTGTGGTTGTCTGGTAATGCAATAATCTAGGGGGTAGAACTTCCATTCCAAGTTCTTGTGCAGCAATAGTATGTTTGTGGGGCATAACCTTTAGTATACAACCCACCTTCCTAAGTGATATACCTCCTGTATAAGTTTGAGTGTGTATCCCTGCTCTCCCATGTGATATACGTACTTTGCAGCGTGTAACCCTGCTCTCCCTTGTGATATACATACTACATAACTTGTGGCGTGTAACTTTGCCCTTCCACGTGATATACATTCTATATACCTTGGAGCATGTAACCCTGGCATCCTATGCAATACACATACTACATACCTTGGAGCGGGATACCCTGCTTTTTCATGAGATATACATACTGTATAACTTGGAGCGTGTAACCCCGCCCTCCCATGCGATATACATACTATATAACTTGGAGCATGTCACCCTGCCCTTCCAAGCTATATACATACTTTATAACTTGAAGCATTTTAAACCTGCCTTCCCATGCAATATATACTATACGCCTTGGAGCATGTACCCCTAACCATCCTATGTGATATAGATATTATATACCTTGGAGTGTGTAACCCTGCAATCCCATTTGATATACATACTATATACCTTGGAGCATATAACCCTGCTCTGCCCTGTGTGATATACATACTATATAACTTGGAACGTGTAACCCCGCCCTCCCATGCGATATGCATATATATCTTGGAGCATTTTAAACCTTCCCTCCCATGCGATATATTTACTATACACCTTGGAGCGTGGATCCCTACCCTCCTATGCGATAAAGATAGGAAATAACTTGGAGCGTGTAACCCTGCATTCTCTTGTGATATACATACTATATACCTCGGAGCGTATAGGCCTGCTCTCCCATATGTTATACGTACTATATAAGTTGTGATTGTAACCCCGCCCTCCCATATGTGATATGCAAGCTATACATGCTACAGGACTTGGAGTGTGCAACCCTACCCTCCAAGGTGATATACATATTCTATACCCTGGACCATGAAAGTTTGCCCTCTCATGTGATATGTATACTATAAACCTTGGAGCATGTAACCCTACCCTCTCGTGTGATGTACATACTAAATGCCTTGGAGCATGTAATCCTGCCCTCCCATGTGATATACATACTTTATACCTTGGAGCATGTGAGCCTGCCCTCCCATGTGATATACATACTTTATACCTTGGAGCATGTGAGCCTGCCCTCCCATGTGATATACATACTTTATACCTTGGAGCATGTGAGCCTGCCCTCACATGTGATATACATACTATATACCTTGGAGCGTGTAACTCTACCCATTCATGTGATATACATATTACCTTCATCTATAGCTTGTTATTCAGGTGTCTTAGACAGGACAAGCCCTGCACCCCCTAAGTCCACTTCAGAGTGACATCCTTAATTTCACTGGGCTCTACGCGGAACCCAAACCATTGTTTGTTCTGTTTATAAAAAATGTATAAATGCATGCTCTGGAAGGCGCTTTTGGGATGTGACAACATGTTTTAAAATGAATAAATACACAAATAAGGCCACCTCTCAACGTTGTTCAACAATCAAAGTTGTATTTTGCCTCTGTATGGTACTTTACATTCATTGAAGGCAGTGACACTCAAACGATGACTATAACAATCCCAGTGCAATGGGGCTCTAGGCTACAGTGCACGACAACAGATATTGTGTTATAATAACAGCAGTAGCATACAATAATTAGCAAATAAAGTGTGAACCAAAAGAAGCAGGGATGAAATGAAATGTGAACAATCAAGTCTACTACAATGCTGGTTCTTCTACCCCGAGAACAGGCAGCCAGAGTAAAGAGCGCAGCCCACTAACATATCACTGCTCCCCTTTGATGCCCCCACCCGGCAGGCTGGATTACACACCTTTGACCCCTGCACAGTTCAGTGGTGCGGACATGACACAGACTGAGCTCTAGCAGACGCACTGCTTAGCCCCCTACACATCCTGGCACGTCACAGGTGTCATGGCTGCATTCCTTGGCACGAGCCTGTCTCTAGTGCTCCTGATTGCAAAAAGAAGTGTGACTCGGTGCAGCATGGATAGTCTGCCCACACCTTATCCACACCAAAGAGGACTAACGATAGGAGAAGAAGAGATCTATTTTAGCAATCTGCAAATTATGTGGCAAATTGTGTGGGGGAATGCAGCAAATCTATAATTATGTGGTAAACGCTGCATCACAGAGTTGCATAAATCCTCTGATCACCATTATCTAGTTCTTATCAGTAATGTTTTCATGAAATGTAAACTTCAATGATCTAATTGCAACCAGTGCCCATTGTTAGGTGGAATTTGAAGAAAACAGTTTTTTGTCTCAATATAATTACCTGCAAAAACATGCAATATAAAAAATACATAACGGGTATGGTAATGAGATCGTAGCTTACAATAAAAAAACAAGCATTGGCATCACCAATGGATTTCGTCTATGCGACACCTATTCGAGTTGTCAGTGTCTTTTAAAGATGTTACACAGCAACATGAGCTGAGCGCGATAATACAAGCACAATAATAAAAAAAAAAAAGTGGAGGAGGGCACGCACGTCCAGTGCAAAAAGACATCAATTGTAGACCACGCAATATCTCCTAATTTCAACTTTATATGTCTCGAGCAGCCTAGTGGAGGGTGTGAGGGTGTACTTCACACCCCATAAACTGTCAAAATGAAAAAGTACCTTAGGAAGCAATGTGTATAGTGGAAGGAGACTGGCCAGTAACCAATGGCCGTGACCGGAAGGAGTACTTGGTCCAGAATTTACCCAATGGCATGGGCGGCAGGGTAGCAAAGCAGCAGAGGGCAGGAAGTGAAAGCAAACGACGTGCTGACCACTCGGATGCACGTAAATGAGATCGAGGTTGGACTACGCCAATGGTAAGTCTAGATAAGTAAGGGGCTGATCCCCCAAACCCCTTTTAAGATTTTCTTCTATTCACAAAAGATTTTGCAAGCAGTGCGCGCATGCAGGCAAAACCTAAAAATCCTAGAAATTCTCCAAAAAAACAAAGGTCACAGCATCGTCATAGATAGGTGTTGAAATTAACATTATAGGAAGGTGTCGAAACGAGCTAAAAACAAATGTTTAAAAATCAAAAACAAAATTAAAATTCACCAGTTATGGAGCTAACTATAACTTGCATCGCCACCATAAACTGCCATTTCAGATACTATCAGTGATTTAATCAATGATGTAATTTAACATGTCATTTAACATGTCATGAGGTCATAAGCTAGAGACTAAGGGTGTAAAGCAGCAATGTCAGTGGTGGGTTCGACTGTTGACTGAGCATTCCTGAGCAGGAGGACCAATGTTTGGGTGGAGATCACGCGTTCTGGGTTTGGTGTTTTGTGCCCAGGGATTTAAATGAGGTTGTCAGGACTGCACGTCCATGTGTTTGTGTGGAATGGAGGCAATGGCAACAGGCTGTGCAATAACATTTTGCAGACTAATATATTCACATATTGTTACAAATGTAAGCCATTTTGGATAGAAGACTAATCTCAATCAAATTTATCTTTACCAATAAGCCAATGGGCAACAACTTCCATTTATAGGATCAATTTACAATCTCTTATCCAGAGGCCCCAAATTCATCTCAGACCTACAGCCTTCATCCCTTCTTATTACAACTCCAATTTAAATTATGTCATCTCTTCACACCTAAACAGCCAGTTAGATGTACCTGAACTAATTTTCTTCTTTAATATGACCTTACCTATCAGTTGCTTCCAATTCACCTTACACCCGATACACATCTGAATCGGTTGATGGGATCTTAAATATCTAGTACTGAATTAACAAGCACATAGGCTATCAGGAACTTGTTGTCTGCATACAGTAATAGTAGTAGACATAGGGCCTGATTACAACTTTGGAGGAGGTGTTAATCCGTCCCAAATGTGACGGATATACCACCAGCCGTATTACGAGTTCCATAGGATATAATGGACTCGTAATACGGCTGGTGGTATATCCGTCACTTTACCGTCACTTTTGGGACGGATTAACACCTCCTCCAAAGTTGTAATCAGGCCCCTAATTCTTAACTGTAAGGGTGTGAAGTGACATATTGTTTTGTATCTCTTTGTACATGAACGCAATCAGAGGCAACCTGTTGAACCACTCCTCAAACACATGAGCCACTATGGGTCCTATTACAGGTCTGGAAGAGCGGTGTCCACCTGGCCTGGTGTTCCTGCACCTGTTTTTCCCAGGTGGGGGAACACTAGGCTGAGACTATCAGCCAATAATTCCAGCCGGTAAAATCGAATGAGGCTTTGGCTGCAACCTCAGTCTAGCCTCATATCCCGCTCCACACCAGCCGTGAATACAAGTCAAACAGAGTAGAATCCCAATTTGTATACCGGTGTGCCTGATCATAAATGGCCTGGTGTTCCCACTCGTGTTTCCCAGGTTGCGGGGATACCAAACCCATTTTTACCAGATGGAATTTTGACCAGGAAAATTTCATAAGGTTGTGGCTGCAGCAAGAGCCAAGACTTGTTCTACGTCACCTGCTAAGGTTTTTCCATCGGCAAGGGTGGAGCATTAGCCTATAAAAAACTATTGTTGCCTTGCCTGGTGCTGAAGGTAGGTTGGTCAATTGAATAGCCAAGTGTTCAACTTCTTTCATAATTCAGGAAGAGAGAAGAAGGATCTTTCCCAACTCTACCCTTCCAATCCCCTGCCCTCCAACCATGCTACATAGGAAAGCTCAAAGCAGGTGGTAAAAGGGAGCAATAATACCCTCGGAATAGAGATTACCATATGGAATTTTACATGGTAATTCCGTATCCGCATAGTTATTCCCTATTCTGAGGGCTTAACTCTTAACAGGAGAAATTCCATGCAGAGATTCTGGTGGTTCTGGTTATTGTGGCTACTGGGAATCTCTGTCTAACTCGTAATGAAGGCTTCAACTTTTTCTCTGGCACACATCCTCAGAACTAATCTTCCCCTTCCTTCCACTACATTCCCTACTGCTCCAGTGTCCACTTCTGCCCCCCGAACAGACGCCCCCCACACATTTACCACCTGCTTAACCACATTGTACTGGTGTGGTGTACCGCATGACAAAGGTAATTAAGTGTGCAAAATTTGCACCCCTCCAGTAGTAAGCAATTCATAATCAGGATCTTAATGGTGTTATAACATTACACCACAATATCTCACCAAATCCCTTTTTCTCAAGACAATTGCCAAGAATGTTATATTACAAAAGACATGCTCAGCATTGAAAGAAATCACCAGAGCGTTCCCATCTTCCCTCTCATATCTTGTAGACCACAAGTACCTTTAAAGGTAACACTAACCTTCTGCTCCTGAGCTTCAGACCACTGAGCAAGTGATATGGATTATCCACAACCCTGAATAACAATTTACATTTTCAATATGCAATTTAGATGTATTTTAGTTGTGGAGTATCTCCTGCATATAACCTAACTTTGTAAGACTCAGGTGTTTTACAACACAGTGGTGTCCTGCATTTATGAATGTGATATTATTATAGCCCAAACATAGCCAAAAGACATCAGAGAGATGTACAGGGTCAAAGGCAAAGATATAGTTAGTTAACATACATTGGGGACTGTTTTATCAAAATCTTACCATAACTATGTTTCTCTAGAGGGATCTGTTCATTAATGACTAGAAGATGCCTGGCCTTACGGGAGGACTAACCATTTCCTCAATGGGGCGAATGCCAACTGAGCAGCGTGTATTAAAGGCTTTAGAGCTGCTCCCCTTCTGGGTCAGGGCTTCATCCTTATTAGAAAATCTAAAGGTAAAGGTTGATCTACACATGCGTTCTCAAGGACACCTTCCTTGCACCTCCCTCCCAGACAGTTTGTAAAGACATCCTGGCCTCTCACAGGCACCTTTTCACATCTCATGTTCACAGTGTTCTGGGCCACCTCAGGGACAACCAGTCTGAGCTGTTTGAGAAACATCCAACCCAAGCTGCTCATGGGGCATCTAGTTTGGGTCATCCATCGGAAGTCCACCCAGGGTCACTTGTGGGATGTCCAGGATGTCCAGCCTGGGCCACTGATGGGACATATAGTCTGGGAGGCTCTTAAGACTTTTAGCCCGGGTTACTCGTTGGATGTCCAGCCCTGGTCACTCATGGGAAGTCCAGATGGGGCCTCTCATGGGACATCCAGCCTAGGCCGCTCTAAGGATATACAGCCCGGAAGGCTCTTGGGACTTCCAGCCTGGGTCGCTCATGGGAAGTCTTTCTTGTGTCCCTCGTATGACATCCAGCCTGGGCCACTCTTAGGACATACACCCCAGGAGTCCATGCAGCTCATGGGACATCTTGCCCAGGCCACTCAAGACATCACAGTCCACCCTTGCATCTCCATGTCATAAACAGACATACCCATCGCCCCTGTCCTGCAGTGTTGATTTACCTTACCCATTCTTTCTCCCTTAAATGTTGGTCAGTCTCCAAGGATGGGTAGCACTCTCTCAGGATCATAGATGGGGAATTGGTGGAAGAAATATTTTGTACGCATGACCCAACCGTTTTCTTGTACTTGGTCAACCAATAATCATTTCTAAGAAAATTAACAAAATAGATCCATTTAACTTCTACATCTTTAAATTGATGACAAAAGATGCTAAAACCAACCAGGCATCAGACAATCTTATATAGTATGTATTTCACGTCTACTAAAAAGGAATTTTTAATTACTCCTCCAGTGTTGCTGCTCATAGGGGATAGGATGGAGGAGCAGGTTGAGAGCTATGTCTCTGTGAAACAAACAAGGTGACATGGTCTAGTTATATTTGGGAATTGCCAATCCTCCCTCCCTTTACGAGATGTTAACAGAATATACGAGTTGACTGAGCCTTAGACTAGTAGATTCCAGTTACCAAAGATGTCCGCCTCGTCGTGGCTCACCCAGCAACCATCTTGTGGTGCGGGCACACTGCAAATCAATACAACTACTTGATCATCATCTAAGTATTCCAAATGAGTTTTCTAGCAGCTCAAAAACGACTATTTTGATAACTCTAGAAAACCCTTGACATTTGCCAAATACATGAATATAATGTTATGCTACATTATTTTATTTTCTATTCTGTTATGTGTATCTGTAAAGTGCACCATCCTGGCACTGATGGTAGGTTGGATAATTGAAAAGTCGGGAGTTTAGCTTCTTGAAGAAGTTAAGAGAGGAGGAGGCTGTGATGTGGAGTGGTGAGGTCATTCTACGCTTTAGGAGCGATATAAGATCGCTTGTCCTCCTGAGCTGGTTCTGTGAATGCGTGGGATGTGCGTGAGCAGGAGTGGAAGGCAATGCAACTGTTCAGGTAGGTGGGGTCAAAAATTGTGTAGAGCCTTGAATGTGTGTGAGAGGAGTTGGAATTAAGTGTGTGGGAGCCAGTATAGTTCCCCGAGGTGTGATGTGATGTGAGTTCTGTATGGGAGGTTGAAGAGGAGTGTGGCCGAGTTCTGGATAGTTTGTAGTCTTCTAGTGACCTGCTTGGTGATCCCAGCATAGAGAGCATTCCCACTGTCCAACTTCCAGGTGACTAGGGCGTGAGTGACAGTTTTACTAGGGCTTGAGTGATTGTAATCAAAGTCTCTGTGCCTGGAAGGCCAAATGCCCAGAACTTTTCCAAAGAGAGTAATTGGTGACTACTGCACTTTACAAAAAAGACAGCATAACATTTTGCTCACCTTTAAAAGCTCCTACCGCTGAAATTTTCAACAGTGTCAAAGTTTCTGTAGGTGGCATCCCCTCACGGACAGATCAAAAGACAGCAATGCATCTCTGAATATTTCGCCCCTGTTTCTCACATGTATCACCTGCTGGTCTCCAGCAGATCTCTTCCATTTGTGCCTGGGTCATGCACGTTTTCATGTCTCTTGGGCGACTTTGATCTCGTCCATCAGGAAGACGACTCCACCAGCTCCTGGGAAAGTCTGAGATATTTTTAGACGGATGCCTTTGTCACTCCCCTCCTCCCCAACATGATCATTGTTTTAAAGTGTCTCATCTTGGTTTGATGTACGACATGAAAGGGGCAAAGGTTCTTTGTCCCGGGAGGGCAGGGTTCATACAGTACAAAACACGACCATTGTCAGTGCTGGGCAAGGACTGTCTCTGGTTCTCTCCAGACTTGACAGGGAGGCGCTGTCACTTGAGTATGACAAGCTGATGTAGGAGGCGCTTCCATTGTGTTCCACACTGTAAGGTGCTGGTACCTTCCTTTGTGTCTGCCTGCAGATGAGAGATCGCCTTTCAGTGAGGTGGAGGTGAGAAGAAGGCGTGTATTTAGTACACAGCGATGTTACTGCCCCGCTCAGGCAGGGACAAGGTGTATTAGTGATTTTGCAGCTGCCTTTGTACAGTAGATCATTTGGTGTGTGAAGGAGAACCGACCCTGTGTCTGTACCTATAAATATAATGCTCTGTAGTCACCAGAAGCTATTTGAGCACGATTAAATTGGGTGATAGTGGACTCACTGTACACAGCGCTTAGAAAGTATAGTATGAAGCACTATTTGAAAACACATTTTTCCTCTTCTCAGTGCTATTTCTCTACCAATAAATGTTTCTATTTTTACTTCTTATTTCAGGCGCTTCCTGATGTTTTAAATGGGTTGTGACATCACAGGTAGCAAGGCTCCTCAGTGTGACTGCTGCCCGGTTTGAGAGCTGTCCACCTCACCTCTCCACAGAGCTGGCCTTCGCACAGAGAGTGCCCT
This sequence comes from Pleurodeles waltl, assembly GCF_031143425.1. Taxonomy (NCBI): domain Eukaryota; kingdom Metazoa; phylum Chordata; class Amphibia; order Caudata; family Salamandridae; genus Pleurodeles; species Pleurodeles waltl. The sequence goes on along the minus strand of NC_090440.1, from coordinate 91,286,437 downwards.
GGGCCAAACCACATTTGGCATTCCCTTCCCCTCGTCTTCTTTAATTGGCTAGATATTGAAAATTTGGGAGGAGTAGGCGGAAAGCGAGTGGCAGGGCTAAAGAGTTCCATGAAAAGACACAAAAAAAGGAGACAAAGGCACCAGCAGCCTTCAGAAAAGTGTTTACGTACACTTTTCTTTGGACCTAGGGAGACTGCCGCGCCCTGGGTCTAGGCCCAGCTCCCACATGCTAAAGGCCGGCCCTGCCTCTCCATCACCTCACCTGTGGGAAGAGGGAGCCCTGTGACAGCTGTACCGACACCAGTGCTTAATTTGTGCTTGTTGTTTCCGGTGCTGAGCACAGGTACTTTTTTTTTGAGGGCCGGCGCTTATTCTTCTGCCTCAAGTGCTTGCTGCGAGCAAAAGACACATATGGGAAAGACGGAGGAAGAGAAAAACGAAAAAGTGTCACAAAGGCAGAAAGCAGAAAGCTGCCAGGGTGAACTGAAGGGGCAGGGAGTGGCTGTCAAATGGATTGAAGAGGCCCGAGATGGCTTCAGTATTCCGTGTTCCAACATTTAATTGCAGCAGCCTCGTGTTTAAGAGGAAGGCTTTGAGCACCAGTACGTTTTTATTTACAAATTAAGCACTGACCGACACTACTGGGTCAGAGCTAACCTTCTGTCCCCTGTCTAGTCCACTGACAGGAGGCTGCACCAAGGCCTGTCAGAGCTAAGGAAGCCGATGCCTAGGCCACATCCACCTACAACATGGTTTGGGAGGTGGTCCATGCTTTCGTCCATCCTTCAAACCATTACATAGCTTCAGAGTACTATCACGTGCCTACTGCACAAGGGACAACGCTCTAAACCTTCTACACTGCAGTTTAGTCATCATAGGACAAGAAGAACAGGTCTCACAGCTCATGGGTTTTGTCACTGGCAGCCAACTCAGCCAGGCCGTAGAGCAAACACTTTTTGTGCTGGGGAGGAAGAGGAACCATTTACCCTGCCTAAAATACTTCCAACCGTACATTAAATAATGAAAGTCAAGTCGGAGTTGTGTGACCTGGTAAAGGTACTAGGGGCAGCTCGTTCCCTTTGAAAGGGGTGGCACACATCAGGTCGAATTCCAGTGACCGAGGCTGAACTCTTCTCTGAGAGTTTAGTGAGGGTTTTGAAAAAATTCGGATCAAAAATTCCATAGCACAATTTTAGATAAACTCAAAAGCCATAGATTTTGAAAGTAGTCATTAAATATTTACGTTCTACCGTGATGTGCCAACCCAAAGAAGCCTGATGCGCCAAAGGAGTGGACACTGTTTTTTCCCTCCATTGTGGTAGGGACAGCATTTTGTTATTGTTGCCGCCCCCACGTCATGAGTGTCATATTAAGCAAAAAACGTTCAGATAGTATTATAGAGAACACATAGGACTAAATGTAAATGGGGAGAAATCTCTAAACTACCCATTAGGTGGATGAATCCCAGACAGGGATATGCCACTCCCCTTATGGCAGGAAAGGAATCACTTTAAATAGAGGAATTTTGGTATAAATGAATGGGCATATGCTCCACTGGGCGACCATGCTTATAAAAAGGGATGGCAATTGATGAGATAAAATGGGTACATGCAAGTACTGTAATGCATCAAGATAGGTAAAGAATTTCCCCAGTGGAACAACCATAGTAATCCAGATATGGAATAGGTTGCATAAAGAAGTGGTCTGGGGTCAGACACCAAACACCCACTTATGGTTGAATGTATCACTGTTAATGGCATCATTCAGGCTGGATTTAAATGATGTGATGATACTGGTATATCCTCACTGGGAGATTTTTGGGACGGGAATGGAAGAGCACTGCTCACCCCTTTAGAGTATGACTATAAGCTGGACCCCTTTCAAAAATTAAAATAACTTCAGCTCAAACATGCACTACAGTACAGATACCCATAGAAGAGGTTAACTTGGTGGAGTTCCCTTTGGAAGGACACCTGCTAGATGGGAAAATTACCTCAAAGGCTAGTTCCTGCACCTACAATACTCTCATAATCCACAGAAAGAACTGGGAAAAAGGTGGAAAAATATATTGGTGAACTTGAAGATAACATGTGGGTGAATGCACTTAGGTTCCTCAGAGAGACAGCATTAAAGACGAGCTTTGCGTTTTAAAATATTACGTAGAATATAATATACTAGAACCTTAGTTCATGATAGGGCATGTGATAACGAATGAACTAGAGGACGTGGGAAAGGAGGCACATCTATCTTATAGTATGGACTCATGTTGCCGATATCCCCCAGGAGATGGACGCCTCCCTGGTTCTCTTGGGTATGTGGGGAGCCACAGATGTGACCAGCTATAATTGGACATTGATTAATTTGGGCTTTGCAGTAGAAGTGGTAGAGCTATAGCCCAGAACTGGGGCAGCTCAGAGACACCTCACGTTCTAACGTGGAGAATAGACATGGATAGTTGCGTGATAATGAAAAAATGGACTTGTAAAGACAGAGGATGCCCAGAAAATTTAGATTTTTTAAACATATGACCGTGGCTGGATAACTATTTGGGGAGAAGATATGTAGTGATAATGTAATGGCAGCTCCACACTTTGTGAGGCCCATGAAACATATGCCAGGCCACACTCAAGATTATCACCATCAGGGACGTCCTTTCCCCTCCCCTCAGCTTTCCCTTTCGCTCACTTTGACTCACTCATTCTCACTCACTCTGGCTCCCCTATTCTCACTTACAGTTACACACATTGTCATTCGCTCTTGCTTATTCTCACTCACGTTCATTCTCACTCAGACTGATCATTCAAACATGTTTTACTGTAATAGAGAAGAATTTATCAGGATGGGCCAGAAACGAGGGACAGTGGAAGAAGCCGTGTCTCTCAACCATTGTCAAGACTTCTGGGCGGCCCAGTCATGATTACTTTTGAGGAGAAGAAATGGATGACGAAATGGTCTGACCAATCAACCTGGATTCGTTGTTCATCTCAATTCTACCTTCCTTTGCAATGAGTAGCTCTAGAGATGCTCCTCTTATGTGGGTAGAGTGCAACACAGCTGATGGAGACTGTTGTGGTCACCACCCCAGTGTAGGTTAAATTCTGCAATAAAGATGTTATTATTTCAGTGATACTTCAATCAATTGTTCATCAAAGATGTTGTTGTCTCCAGGTTGATGGTATATAACATGGAGTTTGTTCAACTAAGTGTCAATTGTTTTTATTACAATTCTTAGGCATAGATAGCTAGATAATTGGTCAGCCTTCAGTGGACTCTGTAATCTAGCATCTTTTTAGATTAATGCTAAGTTCCAGTTATTTGATCCATTCTTTCACAACAACTAACGGTGTGGGCCAAGAATGCATAGGAACAGTAGGGATGAATCATTCAACCAGGTCTAGGTCAGAAATATCAGATCTAGGTTAAGGGTATTAAGTCTGCAATCTCAATGCCCTTTTTTACTGCAGATATGAAGTTATGCAGTGGGCATTTTAGGGTGAGTTAAGTGGGGTGCTAGAAGGAGAGGTTAGTGCTTTAATTTCAACCAGGTTATCTAGCTGGATCCCTTGGATGACTAGAGTTACTCTTTTTCTTGTGCTTGTAATAATGGGAATGCTGGGGATTTCCTGTAAGATATTTGTCCCTGTGCTTGATTTGAACTCTTCAAGTTGGTTTTCAATGCTCTTCTTGGAGGGACTCCATGGGTCTCTTGGGTGCTCGTTCCATCTTTCTGCAAGGTATGATTTCCATTTTGTGTATTGTGGGTTTACACTGGGGCAAGAGTTCAGGACATTTACCTGGAAATCAGGTTTGTTTTTGGCATCGTATCACCAAGATCGCCTCATACAGCCCAGTGGCGGGGGGTGCACGGATAACACCAACATGGGTGCTATATGGCCCTTTAGCATTCCTTTAAATAAATCTCTCATTCACATGCCTAGCTATGGACCAACACTTTATCAAGAGCGTCTTGGGATATTCATCAGACTATTTCTCCCTATTTCTCCTTCTGCTATGCTTCATATGAATCCCAAAATAAATCCCTTTTTCGATTGAGGTCCACTTTATTCAGTCTGCACCCATAAACAACAACTGTCAACCACTTTTTCAGTGCTGGGGGCTTGGCTTGTACCCTTATTTTACAGGTTTCCCTTCTAGCCAACAGGACCAAGTAAAATAGCAACATACTTTCCACAGGAACCGCTTTTATTTATTCCAAACAATATCAAGATAGGGCTTACCTGCAGATCGCAGTTTATTATTGCATTTAACACGTTACCCACATCTTGCCCATAAGGGACCAGACCTGAGCATTCCACAAACATGTGCATGCCATCAACCACCTTCCATCCTCATCCTGCACATCCGCTCTCTCTTGTACTCTTAAACTGTTTTCAATTTCGCGGTGGTCTAATAACATCTATAAAGAGTATAGAGATGGTGCTTTCTGGATGGAGCAGATTGCACCATAGTGTACAACAATTTCAAAGATACTTGCCACATCTCCTCCAGATCCTCGTTTTGCAAGTCATGGTCCCAGAGTCCATACTGTGGCTTTGTCCTTCTGTCTGCAGTCATCACCATGATCCATTCTTCTTTCTAGGTCGAATGTCCTGAAGAGTCTGTTCTGTCCGGGAACTTTCAGCGTGTATCTCCTCGTGCCACTTCATCAACAGAGTTATCTGGATATACTTAATCCGAGAAATGCCAAGACTTTCTTTTCCTCCATTGTTCCCATTAAAGCAATTTCCCTTCACTCAGCAGGTCACCCCAGGTCTTGATCACATCTCTTTTAATCAGATCACATAGCATAACCGTAAAGCACTGCAGAGTTCCTGGTGAGTCCTAGATTGGTGCTAGCGTACTATAATATGGAATACCCATGAATGTTCTTATGTCATACCACAACTTAGCTGCTGCTTGGGGGAGCTTGAGTCTAATTTTTTTTAATGATTTCGGGGACCCGATTTTGTACAAAAACTCGGTTTCTGTTATATTCTCCAAAAGGCGCTTTCGTAGTCTCCCCATCAAACTTCAATCAGGTGTTTCCACCAGCCCTCTAAAGTTCTTTAATTGACGGGCCCAGCAGTATAACTGTAAATAAAGTAAGGCCAGTCCCCCTTTAAGCAGTTTCCTTATAAGTTTTTTCCGAGCTATTCTATTCTGACAAACCTGGAACTCTAGATGAAGCTACCGATTCCCCCTGAAACCTCTTTAACACCTGCTTATGAAAGGCTAGGTGAATGTTGTCAAAAAAGAAAGGTAAACCTGGGCAGGATCACCATCTTAACCACATTAGTGCAGCCATAAATTGTTAGGGGTAGATTTTTCCATCTATGCAGCAAGCTTTTATCATTCTCTAATTACCCTATTAAAATTGGTCTCCACCAGTTCTGTAAATCTTTCACCACCCTAATACCTACCCATTTAATAGCTTATTTCCACTTACTACCCTCCCAATTAAGATTCCACACCATTATCTATGTTTTATCTTTATTCACTTGGTATCTTGAGAATAGGTCAAAGACTGCACTCTCCTTTTGTAATTTGAGATATGATTTACTGGGGTCTAATGTACATAGGATCAAGTAATTTTCATACATGGCTAGTTTCTTTATAAACCCACAACTACTATTAAAAGGGACAATATTGTTAGCTGCTTTATGCGCAGGGTTCTATAAATGAGTTAAATAGGAAGTGGGATTATGGACACCTTTGCCTCGTCCGTCTCATTACCTTCACGTGGTCAGAAAAGCTCTCATTGACTAATCCTTGCCCTTGGAGAGCATTACAACACTACTGTAACCTTACAGAAGGTGTCCTCCAGCCATAGGTGTTTCAATACCTCTGCTAAATAGGGCCAATTAATTTGATCAAACACTTTTGCAGTGTCTAATATTATCACGGCTTGCGGTATAGAACCGGAGGTAGCCAAGTCTATCACTCCTATAAGAGTATCTCCTTGGCATGATACCCTTCCGATCCTCACCGACCAGCTTCCTAATTAACTTAGCTAATCTCTTCGCCATAATAACTGCAAAGACCTTTTAATCACAACTCAGCAGTGATATTAGCCTAAATTACCTACACCTTTTGTGTGGCTTGTTAGATTTCAAAATTAGACTATTTAGTAGCAAATTGCCAAGAAATGGGAGGCAGTGAAACTCCCATTTAAATACTATTAAATAAAGTCTTCCAGACCAGAGCTATTTCTTCTTCAAAGTCACAAAAACCACATTAGGAAGATCATCTGGCAGATTTCACCTTTTTACATTCACTTAATAACCGCTCTATTTCTTCTACTTGTATACTGTTACTTAGCGTTGCCTGTTCCTCATCATTCAACGACCTCAATTCCTTTCCTTTTAACCAATGCTTCTGTTAAACAGTATTCCCACTGCAGTTCTCTCAATACAGATCACTAAAGCAGTGAAATACTTTCACAATATCCTGAGATGACCCCAGCACCCTATTTGCAGGGCTCTCCACAATTTCAGCTATAATATTTGTTAGACCTGACAGCATTAGGGTGGTCACCCTCAACTTTCTGCCTGCCTCCCTCCACTTTTTGACACTGTTTTTGCTGGTTTTGGGACTCTGCACACTTTACCACTGCTAACCGGTGCTAAAGTGCATATGCTCTTTCCCTTAAAACATGGTGACCTTGGCTCTTACCCAACTGGATTATTTAATTTACTTATAAGTCCCTAGTAAAATTGCACTACATGTGCCCAGGGCCTGTAGATTAAATGTTATTAGTGGGCCTGCAGCACTGATTGTGCCATCCACATAAGTAGCCCCCTTACCTTGTCTCAGGCCTGCCATTGCAAGGCCTGTGTGTGCAGTTTCACTGCCAATTCGACTTGGCTTTTAAAAGTACTTGCCAAGCCCTAAAACTCCCCTTTTTCTACATATAAGTCACCCCTAAGGTAGGCCATAGGTAGCCCATAGGGTAGGGTGCTATGTAGGGAAAAGGCGGGACATGTACCTGTGTAGTTTATATGTCCTGGTAGTGTAAAACTCCTAAATTCGTTTTACACTGCTGTGAGGCCTACTCCTTTCATAGGCTAACATTAGGGCTACCCTCATATACTGTTTGAGTGATAGATTCTGATCTGAAAGGAGTAACAAGGTCATATTTAGTATGGCCAGAATTGTAATACAAAATCCTGCTGACTGGTGAAGTTGGATTTGATATTACTATTTTAGAAATACCACTTTTAGAAAGTGAGCATTCCTCTGCACTTAAACTCCTTCTGTGCCTTACAATCCACGTCTGGCTAGGTTAGTTGACAGCTCCCTTGTGCATTTCACTCAGACAACCCCAAACACAGGATGCTCAGTCACACCTGCACACATCTGCATACCGAATGGGTCTTCCTGGGCTGGGAGGGTGGAGGGGCTGACACTTACATGTCAAAGGACACTGGCCTGCCCTCACACAATGGACTGCCAAACTCCCTACTGGGACCCTGGCAGACAGGATGGAACTGAAAGGGGACCTTGTGCACTTCTAAGCCACTCTTTGAAGTCTCCCCCACTTCGAAGGCACATTTGGGTATTTAAACAGGGCCTCTGACCCTACCAACTCAGACACTTCTGGACAAAATACCACTGGGGAAGAAACTCTGAACCAGAACCTGCAATCTGCCAAGAGAAGCTTCCTGGCTGCCCAAAGGACTCACCTGACTGCTTTGCTGAAAAGGACTGCTGCCTTGCTGTTGCCCTGCTGCCTTGCTGCCCTCTGACTCTGCTGAGAAGTGCTCTCCAAGGGCTTGGATTGAGCTTGCCTCCTGTTTTCTGAAGTCTCAGGGCCAAAAAGAATTCATCTCTGCAAAGAATTCCATGTGAGGCGACATTTTGACACACAGCCTCCAGAAACAACACATATCCTACATCGAGGTGAGAAAATCACTGTACGCCGAATCGGAACGACACAGCCCGGCTCCCCGAGTGGAGATCGACTCAGCTCCAGCATTGCGACTAGAAGTTCGACGCACAGCCCACTAGATCGACGCATAGCTGAGCCGGAACGATGCAGCCCGACTTCCTGCAAGAAGAATCGACGCAGCGCCTTCTGTGTGACAGAAATTTCCCCACATCACCCACAGGATCGACGCAGCTCCTGTGACTTTGTTCTGCACACCCAGTATTTCTCTGCATCGTCCCCGGGGTGTCCAAATACCCTGCAACCCGAAGAGGATCCATGTCCGCGTGCCAGAAATCAACGCAAGGCTCTTGCTGCATGGAAAATATCGATGCATCGTCTGTGTGCGCCCGGAGAAAGCAATGCACACCTCTCAGTTTTCTACGCATCTCCTCCTCTGCAGGCCCTTGCAGATAATTTAGACACAAACCAGGTACTTTGTGCTTGCAAGAGACACTTATTGCTTCTTATGAACTTAAGACTCTTTTTATCATTTTCTAAAGTGATATTTCAACGTGTACAAATCTGGATCGTTTTGACCTTATTTTATCCAGATAAATATTCTATAGTTTTCTATACCTATGTGGTGTATTTTTGTGGTGTTTATACTGTGTTGTTGCATGATTAGTTGCACAAATACTTTACACATTGCCTTCTAAGTAAAGCCTGACTACTCAGTGCAAGCTACCAGACGGTGGGCACAGGATAATTTGGATTGTGTGTGACTTACCCTGACTAGAGTGAGGGTCCTTGCTTGGACAGGGGGTAATGCCAACCAAAGACCCCATTTCTAACAATATTCCTGCTATGATCTCCCCTACATTTCCACACCAACGTCTTGCTGCATTTTTCACCATATTTAAAATTCAAAATTTTCCTGTCTAAAGCCCATCTGTGTTCCATTTTCTGCCTGCGAACCTCAAGCTCTAAATACACCACTGCATGGTCAGATATGTAAATAGGATGATGCGTTATCTTTCTCACATTTTCCAACTCTCTCTTGTCCAGCAGGAATAGTATATCCTTGAGAAGTGGCCGTGCTTCTTTTTGATAAAGAAATTTTTATTGATTTTGCAAAATTTGAAAAACAAATAAAACATTTATACATGTTGATAAATTGGTGCCAACGGGCACTAAACAGTGGTCAATCCCAATGTCCCAGACAACCCCCGTTCACTTAGATTGTGCATCTCTTCGTTAGTGTATTTCGTAAATAACTAACTCGTCCCGCATGGGAGAGGAGGAAGGAGGTGTATGTTCCGGCTCACCCTCTCGGTGCGTCATTCAGTTTGTGGTGGCAGGGTAATCTATCATGGCTTCCCACTTCCCCCATATCTTGTCATATTTCCGGGGGGGAACCCCTAGCCTCGTATACTAGCTTTTCACACTGCGCACACCAGTCCACCCCTCGTTTCCACTTCGCCAGAGCTGGTGCTTTCTTGGCCTTCCAGTCCGCCATGATGTCCCTTTTGGCCACTAGGCATGCCACCCCCAGGAAGGTTCGATCCGGTCTCCTCAAGCCCGAGTCCTCCATGATACCTAGTAGGAATGTCAATGGTGTCAACTCCGTATCCACCTGCAAGACCGCTGAAATCTCTCGCGATATAGTCCCCCAATATGTTTTAATCACTGGGCACACCCACACCATATGGAAAAAGTCAGCATCTGGACTCATACATCGGGGGCAATCATCTGTGGGTCAGAGTCCCGCTTTGTATAGTTTGGCGGGTGTAAGGTAGGCTGCATGGAGATAATAGGTCTGTATTAGTCGGAGACGAGTCGTCACCGTTAGGGCATGAGGAGCTGCCAGCGCTTCATTCCAGTCCGTCTCCTCCAAAGGACCCACCCATCCCTCCCATTTCCGACGCAGTCCCTCCAAAGAGCATGCAGTGGCAGTAATCAATGTACGATATATCTGTGAGATGCCTCCCTTACCCAAGTTCCCCATCAATGCCCTTCTCTCCATAGGGCTACTCTCGGGAATGCTATCTCCTGTCTGTATCTGCGTCAGTAGGGCATGGCGGACCTGGAGATATTTATGAAATTGTGTCTTGTTTAGCGAATAGGTTGTCTGCAGGCTCTCAAAGGAGCACATGTGTGAACTCTCCCATACATCTCCCAGCGTGGAGATACCTATATTATCCCATTTCTGGAATCCCTCCAGGCCGGCTACCTCTTTTAAGTATGTCCCCTGCCACAGAGGGGTCTGTTGGGTAAGTCGCCCCCACCATCCCGACACCTTCTGGGCCGTCCGCCATCCCTGTAGTACCACCCGGGTTACCTCCGGGACCCCTCGCGAAATCGGGCCGCCGTACAGGGCATCAAAAATCCTAGTATAACTCAGTGTCTGGAGTTCCAGCCGGTATGCCGGATCTGTCCATCCCCCCCCATCCAGTCATTGATCACTAACAGCTGCGCTGCCAAGTGGTAGTAGTGAGTGTTGGACATTCCCAGACCCCCTTCATACACATCTCTCTGACAAGTTTTAAGCGCCAGACGGGGTCGGGCACCGCTCCATAGGAACTGGCGAGCCAGTGAGTCCATATCTTTAAACCATTTCATGGGGATAGGATGTGGGAAGTTCTGGAAGAGATAAAGGAGCCTGGGAAGGACCATCATTTTATATAGAGCGATTCTACCAAGTAGGTTGAGAGGGAGATCCCTCCAACGTTGGAGATCGTTTTTGATTTTTTTGGTTAATGGAGTAATATTGAGCTCCCATGTTAATTCAGGGAGCATTGAAACATGTACCCCTAGGTATTTGAAGCTATTTCTTCGCACCGGTATGTTTTGCTGCCAATCCACACATTCACGTGACTGATGGAGGGGAACCAGCAGGGATTTATTGGGATTCAGAGTCAGTCCTGAAGCCTCCGAAAAGAGATTTAGAATTTGCAGAATACGTGGGCCACTCTTGGCCGGGTTGGAGATGTATAACAGGACATCGTCCGCGTATAGCGCCACTCGGTCCTCTGGGCACATCGGCCACGGCCAGCCCTCTATCAGAGGGTCTTCTCGTAGCAGTTTTGCCAAGGGTTCTATTGTTAACGCAAAGAGCAGGGGGGATAACGGACAGCCCTGTCTAGTGCCTTGGCTAATAGGGAATGTATCTGAGACTACTCCGTTTACCTGGACCTGGGCTGTTGGATTAGAGTAGAGTAGTCCCACCAGGCCCCGGAATCTGGGTCCAAATCCATTCTTTATTAACACTTGTTTAAGGTAGGACCAATCCACTGTATCAAATGCTTTTTCGAAGTCAAGTAAAAGCAATACCAGTGGGGTGTGTGTCAGAGTCCCTCAGTGTGCCAGAGCCAAATGTAACCGTCTAATGCAGTGCCTAGTGCTGCGGGCAGGCATGAAGCCACACTGATCAGGGTGTATCAGGGTGGACATTGTGTCTTTTAGTCTAGAGGCTAGGATTGAGGCCAGTACTTTAATCTCAATATTCAGGAGTGAGATGGGCCGGTATGCCGAGCAGTTTTGTGATGGAGGGTGGGTTTTAGGGATCACTGCAATTGTAGCTAGGTCAATCCCGGGAGGGAAGTGACCCACCTGCTCAGCTTCCTCATACATCTTAAATAGATATGGAGCCAGAATGTCGCTACACTTCTTGTATATTTCCGCTGGGAATCCATCTGGCCCCGGAGTCTTGCCTGTGGCAAGGCTGGCGATCGCGCTAGTTATTTCTGTAATGCTAATTGCCTCATCCATCCTTGCCTTGGTCTCCTGGGAAACCCTGGCAAGAGTTATGTCATTCAGAAGGGGGGATTCTTTTTCCATAGTGGGCCGAGAGCGCTGTGTGTAGAGGCGTGCATAGTAGGAAGCAAAGCTCTGGGCAATCTCAAAAGGTGTCTTAGAGAGGGTACCTGAGTCATCCCTGATTTCGGGAATTGTTCTGTTAACTAGGGTGCGAGTGGCCAGCCAATGGAGGAGCTTCCCATTTTTGTCTCCCCACCCGTATATTCGTGCGGATGATGCCCTCCACATATGCTTCGCTGACTCTAGTACTAAGTGCTTGATTTCATCTCGAACTCTAATCAATTGTCTCATTGTAGAGGCCTCAGATGAGGTTGTTTGTTGGTGCTCCAGCTTTAGTGCTTCAGTTTCCAACTCGGTCACTCGTGAATCGCGAGCACGCTCACGCTCCCGTATGAGGTATTTAGCTTGTCCTCTCAGGATAGCCTTACAGGCGGCCCATAACGTGCCCGGGGACTGCACCGATCCTACGTTTAATTCAAAATATTGTGCAAGGTGTTTCCTAATTTCAAGAGTATAATCAGTGTCTTGCAGGAACCATGCGTTCAGACACCACACTGGGCGCCTAGTGGGGTCCACTCCGCCCAGCCGGATACGTACCGGTGCGTGGTCCGACAGCCCTCGGGGCAGTATCTCTGCACCCGTGGCGCCGGTGATGTCAAGGGCCGGCATAAATACCAGATCAATTCTACAATGCGCCCGGTGAGCGGCCGATGTGTGTGTATACTGACGTTCTTTGGGGTGCCAAGTTCTCCACACTTCACACAGGCCAAGGCTTTCAGCCCAGTCATTAAGGTGTGTAGCTCGGGAGGACCTGCCCACAGTAATGTCTCCGGATACATCTAGTCTGGGGTCTAGGACCGCGTTGAAGTCTCCTCCTATCAACGTGGTTCCCTGGGGGAGTCTCGTTAGTACCTGACGAAGTGAGAGTAAAAAGGCATCAAGCCCTGCTGGGGGGGCATATACACATACGAGATTTAAGGTTGAGCCACGAAGCAGCCCCGAAACAACTACAAATCTGCCCTGCGGGTCAGACAACGTATATGTGATCACCATAGGCAGCGAGCGGTGGAGCAGGATGGCCACACCTCTAGAGCCTCTGGAGAAGCCTGCGTGGTAAACTCGATCGAATCCTCCTCGTGCAAGCATAGGGCATTTGGTTCCCAGAAGGTGGGTTTCTTGCAGTAGGACCACCGAGGGGGAGTACCTACGGAGAGTATTGATTACTGCGGATCTTTTGATCTTATCCAATAGACCGTTCATATTCCAGGAGATGATTTGTGTCAAGGAGGACCCTGCGTGAACTGTGTGGGAGTCTTACGTTGTCTGGTGTATGCCAGCGGACACAGGGATGACCATTCTAACCATAACAGTGTACTACTAAAATCGTGAAAACCAGCCAGCAAACTGTGGCTATCTATCCCCAACTCAAACTTCTTACCCCCCCAACCACCCCCCACCCCATACTCCCTCCCCGGAAGCATCTGTCGCCCTAATCCCCAACCTGAACAAAACAGCCAGTAAGGCTGTCATAGGAGTGGAGTGGTGGACCCCTCCAGCTAGTCGGATCTCTTACAATTGTTCATAAGAAGTCAGGCCATATTTGGCAAACCTCGGAGAAGAGAGGAGTCGGATCACCGGCGAAGCCCCCCGAGTACTGGAGACAGGCTCAAGCGGTCATCGTCCCCAGTCCGCACCTGGCCCTGCGATTCCAGGGGCTCGTCGGGCGCTCCCTCCTCTCGGGGGTCAGGCCCCCCACCGCTTCCCCCTCCACGGAGGCGTCTAGGTCATTTTTCCTTCCCTTCCGGGATCTAGTACGTTTTCGGCTCCTCCGGGGCACCCCCGTAGGCAGAGGACCGCCGTGGGAGGGCACTCCTTCTCGCGCTGTAAGTCTCTTGCGGGCCCCTAGGCCCTCTTCCGTGAGCCAGTCCCATGCCTCCTCCGGGGATTCGAAGAAGAACGTCTTGCCCGCCATGATGACTTTGAGTTTCGCAGGGAATAAAAGCATGTATGAAAGTTGCATGGCTCTCAATTTTTGTTTAACCTGTTCGTATGAGCGCCGACGGATCTGGACCTCCCGGGTGTAGTCTGGGAATATTAAAATTCTGTGGTTTTCCCATTGAAGATCCTCGGTATGTCTTGCTTCTTTAAGGATGTTGTCCCGATCTCTGAAGTTGAGGATGCGTGCAATCATCGGGCGCCTGGGGCCGCCCGGTGGGGGACGCGGGGCCAGGGCTCTATGGGCGCGTTCCACCGCAAACCAGGGCAAAAGGGTTTGGTCTGGCATCCAGGTCCTAATCCAATGCTCCAGGAAGTCCGAAGCTTTATCTCCTTCTACTCCCTCAGGGAATCCGACAAGGCGCAGGTTGTTACGTCGCGATCGACTTTCTGCATCCTCTGCACAACGGTGTAGCTCGGATGTTCGTGTTTGCAGCTGGGCCACTTTGGTTCAAAGATCAGCCAATTCGTCTTCGGTTTGGGAAACTCGGTTCTCTACTTCAGTGATTCTACTCACCGCATTTCTGAGATCTTGCCTAATGAGGCCCACATCCTCACGCACTTCCCCAATTTTGATCTCTACGGCTGACTGCGATGATTGAATGGCTTGGAGAATAGCATTTACTCCATCTAGTGCTGGGCCTCCAGTGGTTGTCTCCCTTTCTCCCTTAGGGCCTGCTGGTGTTGTAAATTGGTCAATCTTTTGCTGCTGGGAGGAAGATGGTTGTTTGTTCGTTCTGTCTTTCCCCATTTTGTCTCAGGGTGTTGGAGGTATCTTCTCCGGCTTTTACCGTTACCTCACCTAGGTTCTGCACCCTTAGCGCTTTCACAGGGGGGGAGGCTCGGATGGAGTTTTATGGGTGCGATACCTTTTAGGTCCTACGTGTGGTCTTCATCTCAGTTCCTTCCCCGGCTTCCTGCAGTCGTTAGCCCCTTAACCCAGAACATGAAGTTTCTGTTAATTCTTATGGTTGTTCCTGTCTCTCATCGGCCTGTCGCATTGGCCAGATTGGCTGATATAATTACGATAAGTTCAAGTATTCAGAGGAGTCCTTCCCCAGCATTTAGCATCGACGTTAATGGGGTCTTGCTTATTAAAATTTTGTGTGCGGTCTCTTTGACAAGGGGGGTGGACCGGAATCGTCCCCTTCCCCACTATTCCATCTGGGCCAGTCAATGTTTTATTTTGCTCAGTGCCTCTCTTCCGGGGGGGGGAGCTCCCTCAGTGTCGGGTCCCGCCGCCCGTTTCACCCCAGTGCCTGCTCGCCTCCGTCCCAATTCAGGCGAGGGAATCCCCACCGGAGCGGTGGGTTTCTTCCTCCAGGCCCGCGCCTACCTGACTCACGGGGCGCGGGGAGGTTCCCGCTCGCTGGTGGTGTTGTTGTCGAGCCTGGGGGGCTCGGTTTCATGGTGCTCGCCTCGTCTGCACCGCTCCTCTGCCTAGGGGCTCAGTCCCGGCCTCCACCGATCCACACGTAGCGGCTCCGCCCACGGCGGTCGCGCCGGCAAGCCAGTCCTCAGCTGCGGGCCCGATAGGCGCCGCAACCCAGGCGAGGGAATCCCCACTGGAGCGGTGTGCTTCTCCCCCAGGCCCGCGCCCACCTGACTCACGGGGCGCAGGTCGTCGGGAGGCGCTCCCCCACCGGTGGTGCTGTTATCGAGCCCGGGGGACTCGGGCACCAGAGCCCGGCCCAGGCAATCCTCGCTGCACTTGTGGCTGTCCGATCTACGGGCCCGTCTCTTCCACACCGCTCCTCCACATGGGGGGCTCAGTCCCGGCCCCAGCGCCCACCGAGCCACACACAGTGGCTCTCGCCCTCGGTGATCTTTCCGGCACGCCAGTCCTCAGTCCCGGGCCCGGCAGGGCGTCCCGAGCTGACCCGCCATCTTGGTTTTCACTTTGTCTCTGCCACTCCGGTCGCGTTCAGCTCTCGCGGCTCGGAGTGCATCGCCGCCGGCCCCAGAGGGCTACTGAGAGTTCCGGAGCCCGTGGGAGCACCCAGGGTGATTTTTAGTGTGCTGTGGCAATCGCTTCTTGGGGCGGATGACGGAGGGGTCCAGAGCACTCTCAGAGTGCGACCGCCATCTTGACGCCCGAAGCCACGCCCCCGTGGCCGTGCTTCTTACACTGAAATGTGTACGCCCTCTGTTCCCCTGATTAATCCTCCTCACATGTCACAACCCTTGTTCAGTCATCATAAACTTTAAATATGAGTGGGTTTTAGGAGAACTCGGTATGTTGCAGTTGGTAGATCTATTAGCGTGTTATCTAGATGGATGTTAAAATCTCCTCCCATAACGATCAGACAGTTATATTCCAAGAGATATAAAAAGACTTCCCTTAGGGGTTCTGGGTCAATATTTGGGTCATAAAACCCTACACAAGCAAAGACCCTGTTTTGTAACATCTTAGCAATCATCTATCTACCCCTGGTGTCAGCTGTAGAATCCATAACCTCTACCCCCACTTTCTTTCTTATTGGAAAGGCTACTCCCTCGGTACATGTCTGACTAGTACCTAGCCCTCTCTCAATCTACCTCATCTCCCTACAAAATGTTGAAAGTTCCTCCCACAATAGACTCTTTAAAAATGATTATTGATGCAGCATGATATTTGAAATACTGCCTTGCCAAATGCTGCTTCTTCCTTCCTCTAAACCCACTGACATTCCATGTCATTACTGACACTAACCTAGCCAGGCTATCTTCCTAACTCATCACCCCCTCACGAGAAGACATGTTGATCAAACTGCTACAGGCCGTACATCTATATTTAATAGTGCTGTGAGGATTTGTATTTTCTCTATGCTCCCCACCAGATGGGCTCCTCAACTCTTCCCAATCAATGTTTTCACCCTCCTTCCTGGGGAACCCTTCCCCCCTTTTTTGCGGACATGTCTTATGTCATTTTGTAAGCTTACCCTCTCCTTCATACTCCTCCCCATTTGTGCTTCGACTGGACAAAACTACACTCTCTCCTGCTTTAACTGTGCAATAACTTAATCCACCTTTTCTGGCACCCTAAAGTTATACATGGAATTCTTATGCATAACGTTTCATAAGACAGGGAATTTTACTCTAACAGTCGCTCCTGATGATTTTTTTGGTAAGTCTTAATTCTTGAACTGCTTTTTCTAGGGCTTCAATACGCTCAGCCGGGGAGTCTAGCCTTTTCTCAAATGCTACACTTCTGTTTTGAATACTTCTATTTTGCTTCAGATAATTCTAGCAACATACCTCGGATGCTATCCTCCTCACTCCACCATCTCCTGTTGCTCCCTGCATACTGTGTCTCATCCAGGTGCCCACTTTACCTCTCCTGCTGCCTTTCCTCACTCAGTTAAGAGTTCTTTTCTCCACTATCTGACATACCTGTAAGTGCCTCAAATTTGTTGTAGGTCCTCACACCTCTTCTGCTCCTCTGCTGTCCTGGATTGAGGACTGAGGCCGCCCTACCTCCCTTATTTGTAACCACGATGCCTCCCTCGCCAGTCATATACAGCTCAGTGATTCATAAATTTATCTCTGCCCACTCCCTGTGCCATCAGATCTCTGGCTCCAGCCTCTGCTATGTACTCCCCAGTCCAATCACCATTTCGCCACAACCCCTCATGCTACTACTATACCCCTAACTACTTGCAGATTCACTTCAGAGTTTCTGTAAATGCACTTTGGTGCCCTCTCTTCCTTGATACTCCAAGATCTTCCCCAGCATCTGATTAGTGGTTTGTGTGACTTCACCTTCTAGCCAATCATGCGTCGTATCTCTTGAGTTTCCCTACCATCCTTCCCCTTCTCTCCACATCCTTGCCCTTCAGAAGAAAGCTCCCTATATTCAAAGAATATGGGGCCAGATGTATCAAGCGAATTTGCATTCGCAAACGGTGCGAATGGCCGTTTGCAAATGCAAAAATGCCTTTTATTATGTATGAAAGGCATTTGCTATGCAATTTTAAGAAATCGCTAAAATAGCGAGTCCTTAAAATTGCGAGGCCATTTAGAGAATCGCAAATTGCGATTCTCTAAATAAGAAATCTCAAATAAGGAATCCTTATTTGCAATTTCTTAAGCACATGTATCAAGCATTTCCTAAATGCGAATTGGGCATTAAGGAATTGCAAATACCACCAAGTGAAACTTGGTGGTAACCATGTGCAAATTTTTAAAATGCATTTTTAAAATTGACATGTAACGCACACATGCCCCTTTGGCATGTGTGCGCCTTACATGTCCTCAAATATTTTTTGGGGTGCAGCAGAGGGGGCTTTAGGCCCCCAGCACCCTGGGGTTTTGCATTTTCTAAATTGTGAATTCCAGTTAGGAATTCGCAATTTGGGAAATGCTAAAAATTTGCAGTTATGGGTTGCGAATGGGCTCAGAATCGCTATTTGCGATTCGGTAATAGCATTTGCGATTTTGAAAAAAATCGCTATTACTGAATCGCAAATATGATACATACCATTTTGCGAATCAGAAATAGCGATTTCTTAAAAATCGCTATTAGAGATTCGCAAAGTGGTTTCTTCATACATCTGGCCCATGGTGTCTTCGAGTTGTTTAGCTTTTGTGCCTGACTTCATCTTACACTCACTGCAGGAATAGTGCGTACCATATAGATGAATAAAAATAGAAAATACCAGCACTTTCCATCTGTACAACTAGGTACTCTTTCACAAGTGCACTTAGTATACGCAACAGGACCACTACACCAACGATTACTTATGAGTGACTTTAAAACTCTGACTTTTAAAGCCTGGGGACGTCCCCTCCCCCCCCAAATAGCTTCTGACATGTTTCTAGCTAATAACAACTTATATGCATTTAGGCCCCTCTCTCCGAACTCCTAAGTGTATGACCAAAAAATGTAAGTGTGAACTTCAGTGCCAGCAGCTGTTCTCTAATGCACTAAGAACAAGCATTTTCAATGCAACGGGGCTCGCATTTGCTTGAGTTCGAGCTATTTGCGTTGTAAACTCCTAACCTAACTTTTCTTGCCACACAAATTAAAAGAAAAAAAACATAGCGCGATCGCACTATGTAAAATGCAGCGCGATCGCGCTGAAATTGTAAACAAAAAAAGATAGTGCGATCGCGCTATGTAAACCCCAGCGCGATCGTGCTGCAGGGAAAATTAACAGATAAAGTAGTCCAGAAAGCAGCCTCAAAACATCAAGCCTCCTAGGTTTCTAGTAGTTTACCGTTGCTGTGTAGGAGGGCTAAACACCGGAAAAGGCATGACGTATGCATGCCTTTCACAAATGAAAGCAAGCAGATTTTAAAGAGCACGCCCAGGAACCAATGAAAGAGACTGACGTGACCTGGGCGTGGTTTGAAGCCCAAAGAGAGATTACTTTATGGACGGAGCGCTTTGCGCTCGCCCTAAAAATACAGTACACAAATAGGAACATGAAAATGACTTCGAAAAATTAGATGTTTTGGAAATAGCCAAGTGAAAAAGGCACATTTTACCTGTAAAAATACAGCAACGTTTCAAACAAGCTTTGGCAAATGGTCTAGCATTGGCTTATAGCTTCATGGCTTTGTCGAGGCTTGTTTTGCTTTTTTCGTGATTTTGGTAAATCTTTAGTGTTGGTGAAGCTGATGGGCCCATCTAAATCTAAAAAATAATAACAGTGATTAGAAGCAAAAAAAAAGATTTTGTCTCAAAGAGCACATGTTGCCACGGTAGTCTATGGAAATACGTTGTGTGTGGGTGTGCTCCTTGTGAAAGGGCACAATGCTGTCACTCAAGGTAAAGTTAACCAATAGCTGAATTTGGCTGACACACTGCCCCATGCTAGATGCTATAGTAGGTGGGAGAAAAATGTGAATGATGTAATAACAGACCAATGGGTGAAGAGCTCTGGGAGGAAACACCTAGCAGTATATTATAAATACAACTGGAGTCAAATATAAAGGTCTTGGCTAATTCCAAACCTAAGAAAGTTATGTAGATGTTCTTAACACAAAATTACCATGAATTAAAAAGAATTTCCTTCGGTATACATAAGAGACCCGACAAAGCACAGCTTTATACACTGCCTTTGTTAGAGCAGCCTTGTGATATGCAATTGGTCCCTTGGCTGACATCTCATTGTGTGTGGCTGGACAGCGAGGCACCATTATGTGCCTCAATGTGTCTGTAAAACAGCGTGACAGCATGGGAACTGGAGCTGAGGGATGTACAGGAGTGATTTGTCCTCTGCCTCCCAGGGGAAGGCATGCCATGCCTATAATCAATGAAACAGCGCATCTTTGATCTACATTTATCGAAAGAAAAGTGATCGAAGTCCAACGTGTCGCTTTTGGGAAAACAGAAATTAGGGGTGTCAGACATTTTTTTTTTTTTTTTTTTTTTTAATCTGTTTATTAAACTTAACATGAACAAGGTTTTGGAAATGGCAGTACATTACATATGCTTTGGTGATTACTCACCTATCTTCTAGCAATTGTACATTACATTGCACAGCATAACTTTATTACGATGCCCCGGCTTTCCATAAACATTCCACAACATTTAACATTTGACATAATGATTGATATTATTAGATATGTATTTTGGCGTCCATAATGGTGAGGGAAGCGTAGAGCGATATTTATCTCAAGGGTTGTGCTTCCGCATGTGTTCTTTAGTGTAGAGGTGTCGTTATATCATGGGTCATTCAAAGGGTAAATGTGATATGTACTAGGCCTAGCAATGTTAAAGTTTGGATCTATTTTTGGCAGCCGCAATTAATGTGTATGTTTTTAGGTAATCTAAAAATTATTAAGCGGCGTACCTCAAGGTGGATATTTGTCATCCCTAGCTTCAATCCTGACTACAAAAAGATCCCAATTTTCAATCCCATCTCTTGATTGACTTCCATACTGTGATTGCTTCAGGGTTTGAGATTCCGCCAGTGCATAATCATGTAGGTCACGTAACCAAAGTGAATGGGGAGGAGCACCAGGGGCCTTCCAATGTGTAGCTATCAGGCGTTTATATGTCACGAATGCTAGATCTGCAAACTTGTGTATATGCTTGTCTTTTTTTGCGCGGTATCGTATGTTAAGCAAGCAGGATTCTGGAGTCTGGATAAGCGGATGTCCTGTTAGATCTATAGTTGTATTTACAATTTGGTTCCAGCCTGTATTGATCGTGTTGCATTCCCAGACCATATGATAGAAGGTTGCCGCAGGAGCGGCACATCTTGGACATATGGAATTAGCTCCCATGTATATTTTCTGAATGCGGGCTGGAGAAAGATAAGCCTGGTGCACATAATTAAATTGCGTATATCTTAGTCTAAAATTGCGAGATACGGATTTAATCGACGTGAGGGCTGTGTCCCAGGTTTTTTGTGCTAATGGTGTAGTAAGAGCGGAGTCCCAGCGAAGTTTGACCTGTGTTAGGGTTTTACTATTTCTTGTCAGGAGAATTTTGTACAATTTAGTAACAGTATGTTTTGCCTCCCCCATAGATAGAATTGCAGAAAGTAGGAGGGATTCATTTGGTTCATTTTGCCCGCAACCCCATATGTTGCAAAGGAGACTATTGATGGCATTGAATGTCAAAAAAGCTTGTGGTTGCATTACCCCTGTCGCCGTCAAATCTGCAAACGAAATGGCTTTGGTTTCGTTATATAGGTCCCCTGTATAGGGGTGTCAGACATAAATAAATTATTGGTGCAAATGATACCTTCATCGTTTTACATTTAAGCAGAAGGCTATTGGCTTTGATGTGAGCTGTGCACAGACCAGTAATCGTCAAGCTACATTTACTCTCTTAGAAAGACAAATAGATGGAATGACCCTGACATCGCCCAGTGCATGTGGACCACTATGGCAGATTTCCAAATCAATGGTGACCGTGGCCCTTTAGAGGATTCAGTAAAAGGAGGCCATGATTAAAGAAATGCATCCAAGATATTATCTGAATTCAAGAGGAGGAATTTGGCAGATTGCATTTATCCTTGCAGTTCCATGATGCATTTAGTGCTGTCCTCAATCCTCCGAGTAGATCTGTACATGACATAAGCGGGGTTCAACGTGTGCCTCTTTCGGTCAGTTAATGCCATTCTTTAAGGTATTGGCTCTAGGACAGGGGTAGTCAAGGCTGGTCCAAAAGAGCCATATTCATGCCAGACTTTCAGCACAACAACTATGTAAATGATGTCCATTTAGCTGCATTGGGCCACTTTTATGGCTAAGTCACGCAGCGCAGCACAGCAGTCACCTTTCTGCGGGGAACGACCTTTACTACGCAGGTAGAGCCACGTGTAGTGTAACCACGCAAGCTTTACCATGCCTGAACCACACGTGCCTGAACCATACAAATGCGTGCTTAAGGCACCATACATAAGCGTGGTTCAAGCACACAGCGGGAACAACGGGGAGAGGAATGCGGTGGTGGGGTAAGTGGGGCTTGGGCAGGTTGGGGGGTATTTTTAAGGACAGGGTGAAGTCGGAGGGCTCGGGAAGGGGCAATTTTGGGGAGGTACGGGGTTGTTTTATTTTCACTGGGTCATGGATTAAGGTGGGGGGAGTCCGGGGTAGTTTGTAGGACAAGGTTGGGGGGCTGGGGGCCGGGGCAGTTTGGGGGGGGGGCAGTTTTAGGGTCAGGACAGGTGGGGGTGACTAAGTAATTTCGTTTTAAGGGGTGGGGGAAGGTTCTAGGACTCATGACAGGGAGGGTCTGGGGCCACGTTTTGTGGGGGTGAATTTTGCAGGTTGGGGAATGTTTTAGGTGTCAGGGCGGATGGGGGTAATTTGGTTTTTAGTGTGAGGGAAGGTTTTAGGTGGGGAGTGTTCAGGGTAGTTTTTTTTTCCAATAACAGGGTCCAGGGTTTTGGAGGGAGGAAGGAGAGAGGGTTGGGGTCATTTTTTTTTTTTTTTTTGCAGGGGCAGGGTTTTAGGGCTTAGGGCAGGGATGGGCTTGGGCTCAGGTTTTGGGGGTGGAGGTTTTAAGGGCTGGAGGATAGTTGTAGGCCTCGGGGTTGGTGGGGGGGTCTGGGCAGTTTTTTTATGTAAAGGGAGGGGGAGTTGTATGACAGAACCACTCATGTGTTTACCGGATATACCTTTACTAAGCATGGTTTTACAAACAAAATTGTTGTAAATGCGTTCGTGGTAAAGGCATGCGTGCTAAAGATGCAGTCGTGGTTCCGACTGAGTAGTTAAGCCATGCGTGGTTCAGGCATGCATGGTTCTGTCATACAATCCCTTTCTGCACTGTGTGAAATGGAAAGGGCAGGAACATGCTGTATTTAAAGGAATACAACAGATTCCTGCCTATGTCTCTGTGCTGGTGCGGTTTGGGCTGCCTAGCGCCCATGCAGGCACCCTTGCACCATGGTTCAAGGGTGCCTGTGTTGCATGCAGGATTGTTTTTGTGCAGGAAGGGCACCTTCCTGCACAAAAACAATTCCCGGAGGCATTTTCCTCTTTGCATGTGTGCTGAACAATGAAGCACACATGGAAAGATATTTCTCCTCGTTACACCTCACCTGGGATGGCACAGCATTTTGATGCATTCCCAGGTCTACCACTTCTGTTAAATCTGGGAATGCGTCAACATTTGTGGATGTTGTGTGGGAACACCCACGCATTACCCATGGAATGCCTCCCTAAGGCAGTAATGCAATACAGTGATTTGCACCCTGTTGCTTTACTCCAGATTTATGAAGCCACTCAGAGCAATGCAAGGTGGCCTTGCATTGTTTCATAAATCACATTTTGGGTTTGCATCACGCCTGCACCACATTGCATGGTGCATGAGCCACACAAATCCCCTTGTTAATATGCCCCTCTATGTATACATTTATCCTATGCCGACATCATGTTTTAGTAAAGTCAGTCAAAAAATATTCAGCTCAAGAGGGGATGAGCTGGCCACTAACATTTTTGCATCCATGATTTGTAGAATCATATTACACGCTTATGACATCAGAGAAGTGGCATAACATTATCTCAGTTTCTCTGTGCTCTCCTCACGAAGAAGGACATAAATCACGAGGCCATATTTATTTACAGAGTGCAGTCTTAACTATTCAAAAAAGAAAGCCAGCCACCAGAAGTAATGTTTAGTTGATGTTAGTATGTATGAATGTATGTATACATATGGGTATTTGTAGAGTTCAAACCTAGCTGGAGTTTTGAACAGGCGTGACAGCACAGAGCTACAATTCAGGGTTATTCACAATGAAGATAAATATTTGTGGGTGGTGCTTTCTGTCGTTTAACGATGTAGGGACAGTTTTGCAAAGATGCCAGACAATGCAGCTGCTCTATGTTAGGTCAGATTAAGGCTCAGATTTAAGAGGGCCTAGCGCCTTCTTGAACCACATTAGTGTCATTTTTTTACACTAATGTGGCTCAAAGAGGCCAAATTCACCATAGCAGAAGTACAAAGTGGCGCAATACATGCATTGCACCACTTTGTAACACCTTGCGCCACATTAGGCCTGTGCCAGGCATAATGTATGCAAGGGGGGGGGCGTTCCCACATTAGGTGGACCACAAAAATGGTGCAAAGAAATCAAAAAGATTTTGTTGCGCTATTTTTTGCAGCATTTTTAACGCCTGCTCAGAGCAATCGTTAAAAGAGGGCACACCATTGGTTACAATGGGCCCCAAAAATTTGGCACTAACCCTGAAAAGTACATCAATAGCTTCAAAAATTTAGACGCTGCTGCTCCCTACCCTGCACCATGATGCGCCATATTTTAAATTTGGAGTTGCAGAGTGCAGCACCACTTTTCTTAAATCTCCCCTTTAGAGAGAAGGAAAGCCCCATATCTACCAAGATATGGCATTGTCCTGCTCTCACCCTAGTGCTGCGCACAATCAGGCTGCCTAGAGACACATGCACCCTTTTACGCCATAGTATAACGGTTCTACTACTGAATATCGATCCCAGAATATTGTAGTACAAGTATATCTAGGACAGAATATTGAGTGACAAAATATCAAAAGGCATGTATATTTAGGGAAGTATAGATGTACTATTCCTAACTCCACGTCTACGTACCTTGAAGATATAAATTGTCAGGTACATATATGTGGAATTAGGTATAGAAAATCTAGACTTACCTACTTGTCGATATTTCATTTTCGATATTTTGTCTTCGATATTGTGTGTCATAGATATTCTGGTATCGATATTCAAGGTGCACACCAATGCGTCTATGATGCAAACCCAGTACAAAATGTTTGTAAATCTCTGGTTGTAGTGTTCTCTGCTGTGGTTAGTCTGCAGCTCCTTTCTGAATGCAGGGAGTTGTGGCAGTTCTGATATTGACAGCGATATTGTTTTAGATTCTGGACCATTAGCTAGAGAAGGCCTGTCTTCTTTTTTTTTTTTGCAGTGTTTTGTTTCAAGTATGATTGTTTCCTGGCTTTTCATCTGATGCTGTCCACCTGAGGTGGTTCCTTTTTCTGCCAGGGATGCAGGTTGAAGTATTTATTGTTGGGTTGAATTGGTAAGACTTATTCATGATTTTTATCAAACATGCTTGGGCTTGTAGATGCTTTTAGGGAACCAGTCAGTGTGATATTCTGGAATCCATGGAGTAGGCCATTACCTTTATCCAGGTGCAAAAGTACTATGCCTTGGTCTGTTATTCTGAAGTATGTTTCTGGAAGAGAATGTCTCTCTTTCTTTAAAAGAAAGAACTAGTAGTATGCTTCTTGGATTTCTTGATGAAGTATCCTTTGAGAGAAAAGCAGGCTTCAAGGTGAAACCAAGTGATTTTGCATGAGTATCAGCAGTGGCATAAAGGCCTACAGATTCATTTTAGGGAGTCACATCATGGTTGAGTTTCAGGTGGGCCCTGGACATACAGTTCTGTATCACTTCAAGGCATGATTCAAGTAGCTGGATGCCATGGGCAGTGAGGATTTTGACAGGGAGCGGAGTGGCATATTGATGGATCTTGATGGTGCTGTCTAGTGGTATAACAAAAGAACATGGAGGCGGGCCCCCTCCAGACTCACTCAGGCCAGGTGCAGTGCTGAGGGGGCCCCCTGCACTGCGGAGGCTGCAAGTGCCTTTGTTACACCCCTGCTGCTGTCAGGTAGTAGGGATCCATGATGCTGTAAAAGCTGAATATGATGAGGGAAAAGTGGGAGCCCTTTGGCTCTCTGCAGGAGATTAAGGAGCCTCAGGGGTCTAGTCCCTCCAGTCTGGATGAAGCCTTGGTGGTGGCGAGATAAAATTAAGGGCCTTACAGAAGTACCACCACACTGTCACATCACACATGAGGTTCAGACTGACTCTGCCCGTGTAAACCTGTGACCCGACAGTCCATCCACTAAGAGACACCAGGTCAGAGTGACAGTCATCCAAAGAATCTGCACCAAGAACCTGAATCTATGTGCGCTATAGGTGTGCAAAATTTGCATAATTTGCCATTGCGTAATTATGCAAAATGACAGCAAGAATATGCGTATGTACATGAAATACAAATCTGTCATTTTGAGCTCTTTTTTAGTACGCAATGCATCCTCGTGTAAATTTTTGGTGCAACAATGCATTTAAACAAGAGTACCATGAATAACAACCACTTCTGTTCTACTGCTAAAGTGAATGTGCGTAATTTTACGAAGAAGCAAATGCCATCATTTTGGGAACTCTGCGTAAAAAGCATGATGCAAAATTGCCCAAATTACGGAAATTAGGCCTGTGTAATTTAAATATCATGCAGCCTTACAAATAATCCAGAACATAACATCCTATCCTATTGAGGAAGGGACAGCCATCACTCATTTTCCCTACAAGTGTTCTCCTTGCGATGCACAGTGGGCACAGACTGGAAAAATACATAACAGCCCCCTAGCAGAGTGAGAAGACTCTCCGCACTTCATGGTCATTTTTTTCACATTGAGAAATCAAACTTCTGTTTTGGAAGTTTACTTTCACAATAGGAAAAAAAATTGTTGAGTGGGTATGTTCAACAAGCTCCCCGCGTAGCAAAATATCAGTGCAATGAGGGAAGGAGCTGAGGCTGCATTTACGGGACAAGAGATACACGCCACGCAAGCAGGGATCCCTAATAGGGCGGACTGCCCACCTAGCAGACCAGCAGACCACCCGCCACTGTCTAACAGACCCTCTAAATGACATTGAAACATGACAATGTAACAACATTACTCCTGCTGTGAACAGTTACTCCTGTGCAGGCACTAGTATTTCCCAGGGGCGTGACGCAGGCCGCTGTAGCTCCTGCAGTGCAGAGGGGGCCCAAACCTTCAGGGGTGGGTGGGAGGGACATTTAGCCCAAGACCAATGAATATCTGTGAGATATGGGAGACTAAAGGCCCATTTAGTCCAAGACCAATGCACATTTGTGAGATATGGAAGATTCTACAGGGGAGCCGAACCATTTTGCGTCACGCCCTTGTACTGCCATCCTTCTAGGCACTACACTGTTCTAGGCTCATGCCTGTCTTGTGTGATCTTAGCCATTATCTATGCCTCATTCAGTTTCTGCCCTGTTCCTCTGATATCTGTGCCACACCAAGGTCATTTCCCAATTATTCACTCAACTACAAAGAGGCAAAATCTTATGAGAAAATTGAAACGCTCACGTCAATTGCAGAATTTATTGTTTTCCATCGACCAGACCTTGCCATTATAGTTGTTCATGATACCCCAAGGGCTCATTTAGCCAGTCCAAGTGTGTTTAATTCTTTTTAAGTAAAACCCATACAAAGCAGCCCATTGTGCCCGGCTGATCGAAAACGCAAACTACCGAGCAGGTAATTAGGCCGTGTAAACAAGCCAAGTTTCCAGGCAGTGAATGAGCACCTTCCGTGAGTCTGGTATGCCAGGAATTTGATAAGCCACCCACTATGCCCCCTCCCCCGCTGCCTCATCTCCCATTCTTGTTATGTCTGTCCTCGGCCCCCTTCATCTTTTGTCCCTCCTGAGCCCCCTTCCCCAAGGGAGGCTTTCATTGGCAATTATGCGGAGAAACGTGGCTGGTGCCTGCCACCGAGATGGGAAAAGAGATCGCCCCGTTTTACCCAACAGACCTTTCTTTCTCCTGCCCTCCCCCCAAAGGAGTGTTGTTTCTGTCGCTTTTCATCCGGAAAGGGCAACTGAAACATTTCAGCATTCCTAATTAAGACAGATCGCCTCAGTCTGCTTGAGTGATGGCTTCAGCTTCAAGGCCTGCAGCTCAAGGCATCTTGCATCTCTTCCCAGGTGAAAGAATTTCTCACTTGTGAAGGGTTTGCTTTGCAATGTGTGTTGAACAAAATCACGTGGAAAGCCTTTCCTTATTTCTTGTATGTAGGTATTGACTTCATTGATCACATGGGGTGTATTCTGCAGGTTATCAGTTTGCATGGTCATGCACAGTTCATATATTGATGTGGACAGCACATAAATCATTTGATTTCCTATTTCTCCGTTTTTTAATAAGATCAGTTCACCTTGCTAAAAACTGTGTAATTGACTCTCAACAGCCTGCATTGTGTTTGGTACTTAAATCAATCAGGGAATTTGTAAAGCGCACTACTCACCCGTGAGGGTCTCAAGGCGCTGAGGTGGGGGTGGGGGTGCTGCTACTGCTCGAACAGCCAAGTCTTGAGAAGTCTTCTGAAGGTAAGGAGGTCCCTTGTCTGACGCAGGTGGGTGGGAAGAGTGTTCCACGTTTTGGCGGCGAAGTGTGAAAATGATCTGCCGCCGGTTGTTGTTCTGCGGATGTGTGGGACGGTGGCGAGGGCGAAGTCTGGAGAGCAGAGCTGTTGGGTCGGGGTGTAGAAGGAGAGGAGTCTGTTGAGGTATTCTGGTCCGGTGTTATGCAGTGCCTTGTGAGCGTGGGTGAGGAGTTTGAAGGTGATTCTCTTGTTGATGAGGAGCCAATGCAGGTCTCTCAGGTGGCCTGTGATGTGGCAGCGGCGGGGGATGTCCAGGATGAGGCGTGCGGAGGCGTTCTGGATGCATTGCAGCCTTTTCTGGAGTTTGGCTATGGTTCCTGTGTAGAGGGCATTTGCCGTAGTCCAGTTTGCTGCTTACGAGGGCTTGGGGGACTGTTCGTCTGGTTTCAGTGGGGATCCATTTGTAGATCTTTCGGAGCATGCGTAGGGTGTTGAAGCAGGAGGAGAAGATGGCGTTGACTTGCTGGGTCATAGATAGTGAGGAGTCCAGGATGAATCCCAGGTTGCGTGCGTGGTCGGTGGGTGTCGGAGCGGTTCCCAGTGTGGCAGGCCACCAGGAGTCATCCGATGCGGAGTGGGTGGAGCCGAAGATGAGGACCTTAGTCTTGTCGGAATTCAGTTTAAGGCACCTGTTCTTCATCCATTCGGCGATGGCCCTCATTTCTTCGTGGAGTTTGGTCTTGGCGGTGTCATTGGCGTATGAGATGATGTTGAGGTTGTCAGATCGGGCGATGTTAGCGAGCGGAGCCATGTAGATGTTGAAGAGAAACACTCATGGCCTCATCCTATGGCTTGGGTGTCACCGGGAGGTGGTCCTGCCTAGGGTAATAACTGTCCTATCCAGTACAGCATTACTTCTACAAGTGCTGCAGCTCAGATTCATGATAATGTGGTAATACCTCATGTTTTCCACACTATAAGCTGAAAAACAATGAATCCTGCTTTTTTCCCCCTAATTAAATTTCATTAGATAAAAAACTGGATAAATGTGTGTGTTCAACTAACAGCAGATAAGTATGAAACTTTGTTCGCCTCTTGTAATGTCGATTAGGGTGCAAAGTCCCACTGGCGCTCGAGTCAGCATAACCTGGACAATAGTAATGAGAGTTGAGTTTCATGCTACATAGGAAGTGGGTAGTAATGATAGTTTCAGCATTTTAATATTCAAACGTACTAAAAAGTGACGCAATGCAACAAAGTGTTGCTTCAAGGACAGAGAACAGAAAATCGCCATATAAACATATATGGCGCTGTTTCTTCTTTCCCCGTGCTGGCACACTTTTGGCTGTACGTACGTACGTGTGTACACACCCCCTACCCCCAAATACACCCACCCCCCCCTTAGCATAGGTTTTGTACTGGAAGGGTGCCCCTCATTCATTCATTCATTACAGCGCACCTATACATTTACAAATGTTTTGAGGAAAGAAAACATTTCTCATTCATTGCACATGCCTCGAGGAGGCATTATCTTTGGATCCAAATCCCTGGCTAGCTTTTTAAGAAAAGCTTTGTATCAAAATCCATGGGTGACCGGTGCTTTAAATGGGCCGGTACTGTCCGGTACTGAGAACCGGTACTTTTTCATTTTGAGAGAGAGTACCTACGCTTCCCAGGAAAATATTAATACTTTTAATTGGAGAGTACTGGCACTTCTCAGAAACAAGCAGGTACTCTGGACAGAGTACCTGCACTTCTATTTTTCCATTTCAAGCACTGGGGTGACTGCACGGGAACGCTCAAGTAACACCCATAAATATGAAGTAGTCACACGTAGTCGCTAGCACCACTTTGAATTATTTTTTAGGTACATTCAAGTGCAAAACAAATTGTGCACTGGAAAGTCGAATCCTAGGACAACACTTTATACCACTACAAACTGTTAATAAATTCGCGTCAAAGTGTCGAAGTACCCACAGATGCAGGAAACAAAAACACACAAACAATACTCCTGCAGAGGCATCATTAAGAACCGACCAGGTTATTCACAGCCAAAGCTTTTCAATTTCTATGGAACACGAAAATCCTGAACAGAGCATGTGAACCTTTGAAAGGCTCAGGTCATTGATAGCATTTCAGAAGCTTTTCAGTCCCAGTGTAACTTGTCCAAGATAATAAGAGCGTCCCAGGGCAGAGAGACAGAGAGAGATGGGGAGGGAAACAGAGAAAGAAAGAAAGAAAGAGATATGGCACGAGAAAGATAGGGAGAGACAAAGACAGAGAAAGAAATGGAGAGATGGGAAGAAACAGTCAGAGGTCGGCTGAGACAGAGAAAGAGGCGTGGAAAAGGAAAGAGGAGAAGGACAGACCTACACAGAGACAAAGAAGCTAGGGAGATAGACAGAGAAGGGCAGAGGAACACGTAAAGAGAAGGGAAAGACAGAGAAATAGAGAGAGACAATGGGGGAGAGAGTCAAAGGAGACAGAAAAAACGGCGGGGGAGTGAAGAGAGACAGATATAGGGAGAGTGTGTGTGTGTGTGTTAGGAAGTGACATAGAAACATCGGGGGAAGACGCGGGGATGGAGGAGTGGACAGGGGGCAGCGAGCAGGAAAAGGAAAGGGAAAAACTGATACATACAGAAAAACATTGAGAGACAGAGAGGAAGAGGTACGAAAGAGAAACAGTATGAGAGGGAGGGAGTCAAAGAAAGAGAGACAAAGAGAACAAGCATCTGCAATGCAACGGGTCTTGCATTTCTCCAAGTTAGAGCTATTAGCAGTTGTAAACTCCCAACCTTGCTTCTTGCTTCTTGCTTCATTAAATGGAAGAAAAAAAAAAAAGAGCGTGATCGCGCTGCTAAACAAGCGAGATCGCGCTGCAAAAAAAGAGAAAAAATAGTCCACAAACCGGACGAAAAACAGCGAGCCTCGTATGTTTTCAGTTCTTGGTCGCTGCATTCGAGGAGGGCTAACCACCGGAAAAGGCATGACGTATGAGTGCCTTCCACTAATGAAAGCAAGCAGATTTTAAAAGGCAAGCCCACGAACCAATGAAAGACACTGACGAGACATGGGCGGGGCTCCGAGCCTTTTTCTAACTACTACAGAGTCTCGCAAGCGATACGCATGTGCAAGCGCACGCCAGGCAGGCTCGAACCTGAAAACAGGGAAAGATGGAGATATGGAGAGGCAGGAAGAGGAAGAGATAGTGGCAGAGGGAGACAGTACAGGAAGAGAGAGGAATACAGGAAGAAGTAAAAGAGACAGGGTGACAGAGACATACATAAGGATAGGAAGAGAATGAAAGGAAGAGGTAGGACCATTCAACTCTATCTATCTATCTATCTATCTATCTATCTATCTATCTATCTATCTATCTATCTGTTTCTGCCGCACTTTGTGTCCCGTACCTCTCTGTATCCCTTTCTGTGCTCCTCCTTTTGCCTTTTCGATCTGTCTATCCAAATATTAATCCCTTTTAATCACAATCTCCCCCAGCATCTGCGGGGATGTCAGTGTTTCCTGAGCGATGGGGTAACTGCGCCAGGATAAACACAGTCTAGCATCACTGTTGATCCTGACCGAGGTACCGGTTTATTGTAAGGGTTTCTCGGCTGAGTTTCATGCCAGATAGGGGAGTGGGTACCTGCACAGTGAATCCGTCTAGCTCAATCTACACAGCCTCTCTTTCTCCTATTCCTAAGTGAACATGCAATCACCGGTGTGCTCTTGGGCACAATCACATCAATGGATGCAGAGACAATGTGTGCACGTGGCATCACATATTTGTGTACGAGGAAAAAGAAGCCCGCCTCTACTTGAATTTGTTTTCACAGCATTCCGGAGTGCTGTTTCATTTCATTAAGTTTAATTATTTTGGCATAAAATTCAGCATTAGTAATGTATATTTTCACTCTCCCCATACCTTTTACCATTTTTCTGAAGAAAACTGAAATTATTTATGGAAATTTTCCCGCATTTTTCCAAAAGATTGCGACTGCCTCAGGTATATTTTTGTTTCTTCACCTTAGCACACACAACAATAATGCATGTGCGCTGATGGATTCCTGGGACACAGAACGCAACAGAACGCTCCGGTTTGAAAGGACACACCAAGGGCCATATTTACAAGAATATTTACATATTTACTTTCCTTGCGGCCCCCTTGCATCCCCTAACGCCACCATGGTAGCGCCATTTTTACAACACGCTGCACCATGACGCATGTTAGGGGCAGTGGGCAGTAGCATAATTTTTTTGACGCAATTGTAACGCTATACTGGATTCACGTAAAAAAAATATAGGCCTATTGAAATCAATGGGAGCCTCAATTTAACACCTGCTTTAAGCAGGTGTTAAAAAAATGACGCTAGAAATAGCACAATGGAATCTTGTAGATTCCATGGAGCCATTTTTAGCGAGGCTCTAATGAAGGAACGCCCCCCTTTGCATACATCATGCATATATTATGCATGATGTGGCACAAAGGGTTTACAAGTTGACACAAACCTAGTTCGCGCCTCCTTGTAAATATGGCACTATGGTAGTGGCCCTTTAGTGTCACATTTGCGGCAAACAAAATGCTACAAATGTGGCGCTAAGGGGCGCAAGGGCATTGTAAATCTGGCCCCAAGTTTATTTTGTTTACCGAAAGTGACCATCTTCAGCTCACTGGGCTATTGAGGATGCCAGAAACACATCAGGGCAGGATGGGCCTTTTTGCCTGTCATCTGACAGAGAGAGTAGCCTACTGTATTTTTAAATTGGTACTAGTCCCTTACCACTGGGCCTTTCTCATCAATGTAGGACTTAGCTGCTGTTTGAGTACGTGCCGTCTGAGGTCCCATGAGTGAAAGCTTGCTGGAGTATGTCTGTTTATGATGCCAGAGGAATCCATTTTGATTTCCTGAACAAAGTGATACCCTGATCGAGGTTGGGGAAAGCCCCAGACAGCAATGTGTACTGCAGGCCTTCTCCAGAGCATTCCGGAGGCCCTCTATATGGGGCCAGACTCTAGTGTGAGGAGGATAAGAGACAGAGGTTGTTCTGGAAGTGTAGCAGCATTCTCCTATTCTTTCCTGATCAAGAGTTTCCTGGAAGAGTTGCCATCCACAAGTTGTAGTGAAGTGAGGGAGCCTCTCCCTCCTTTGTGCCCTTGTTTTGGGATCCGCTGAAAGGAGAGTCCTAAGTACACCCCACTTTTTTGCTGGCACAGATAGACAAAGACTGTGGCTTGACCTGTCTGGGAGGAATGAGCAAAGGACAAGAACTCACCAGAACTCATCCTGGAGCTGGAATCTTCACTACACAAATCCTTTTTTTGGGGACAGAAACTACCAGCCAGTGTGCCAAGATTTCTCTACCAGAATCCAGGGTCCCACACCAATAGAAATCAAGAAGCTATTTTGTACGCCATGGTTGGAGGTTGCTAAATGCCAGCTACCCTCCTCCATGTTTGGGATTACCAATCTGGAAAATTCAGGAATTTGCCAGGAAAACAGCCACCTTGAGCCTCCCTTGATGGAACTAGTTGACTGACTGCTGAGGAAAGGTTTTGGAGATGTCTTTCCATGACTAGGATGTTGCCTTGAAAAGGAGGACTGATAGGAGTAGAGAAAAGAGCTGGAAAAGATAGCTGCTGCAACCAATGGAAGGAAAGATTGAACTGCCAGGTGGTGGGGCCTGGGTAGCCAGTGACCCTTGCAAAGAATCCTGTAGTTGAAGCATCTGTGATGGCTTGGCTATCATGATGAATGCACCCAATGGTATGGCTCCCTAAATAATCAAGACAACACGTCCATGGCCACACTAGGATAAATCTGATAAACCTAAAGTGCCCAGAGGAGGCAGGCAGTCCTTGTAGAATACATTCACATTAGTGGGTCCCCCTGACCTGCAGTGGATCATTTCTGCAAAAAGTGGTGGACTTTGTGTTGGACCCAAGGAAGAGTGATGCACAATGTACCATCTGAAATCAAGTTCCCAACTGTTCAAGCGTGGCCTCTGCTGCCCCCTCTCTTTGCTGGCAACCATGGACTGACCTACATCAGACTGAACACAAAAGGTACACGGCTCAAGAGTGGCATAGTTGTGATAATGATGAATTTAGAAAACTTGGGTTACATGATTCTCAATCATTACCCAAAGTGACTCGGGGGAAGGACGGGGTAGTAACGAACTTGGAGAGGCACCCCAAGAACCAGGCCATAAATGACTTTCTTCCCAAGTTCTATAAGCCCACTTTGCACTGACTTCAATGCTGTAATCCAGTTCCATAACAGGGAAGTAGCGGAGTCCATGATGGATAGATGTCCCCTGCACAGTGATTAATATTCAAGTCCTCGTACATTAGTAATTTGGCTTCTGAATTTACATGTATGGTATTTTCATATGTGCTAGAAGAAAGCACTTTTTCTATTAGTAAATGCACTGGCTGTACATCGAGGTATTGACTGTTAATTTATGATTCACTGTGCTCTGAACTTCTACCTCACAGTAAGCCTTGGACTGCTTGGCTTTGCCACCCAGGGAGTGAAATGCTAAAGGGGTGAACTAGGTGCTCAGTTCTGCGCTCAATTGAAGGGTAGAGCCACCTGGCACCAGTAATAAAAGGCTCTCAATATTACAATCTGAGGTGAGTAACCCATCTGCCCCAAGGCTCATGGAAAATATCCCACATCCTCCATTAATTTGGAGAAGAGAGTTTTGATGTTCATTCCATTAGGGCCTATTGCCATATGATTTGAGGCATGCATTATGATTGATGCGTAAACTTAACAGTGACTCATGGGGTACATTACGTAAATGGTTTAGACAGGGCAGCTAGGAATGTACTATTGTGTGGCAGTGGTGTGTTCTGCTTCAATATACATTTGCAAAAATATCTGCATCTAGCTCAAATATATTAAAAGTTATTAAATGTTTTATGCACATGGGAAACAGTGCTGAGCCAGACAAGTTAAGTTGTTGATTGGCATAATTAACTATCTAACTACTTAAATTCGGTGACCAAATGTTCCTTAAATGTGGCGGGTGAACATTCGGAACCACTGCATTACCTTTGTAGTGGGGTGGACTTGAATGGTTCATCCACCAAACTGGCAATATTTTGTTGCAAGCACCAGATGAATTTCCTTTCAAAAAATTAATTCAGATCATGCGAGAAGAGCTTTCTTCGTATCCTGAATTTGTTTCTTACTGTGAAGCGTAACTGTACTCCTAAATAATGATCTGTACACAACAGGTATCACTGTAAAGAGGACAATGTTCCATTTCCAACAGTACCTCTCCCTAGTAGATTCCTGCTTGGAGTCCACCCCAGGATTGCGACCCCCAAAGCAGGGGTCCACTCACTAGACACTATGGATTAGTTGAGGGGTCTCCCAGACAAAGGCAAATGCCCCCCTCAAAAAAATGCAACAGTCTTCAGCCCGCTGGTGTTTGATCTGGAGAGTTACCCCTCACCACCTCGTTTTAATGGCAGAAAGCTCACTAGACCATCAGGGATATATTTTTCTAACAAAAAAGGGATGGGGACGGCCCATCCTGGCATTGGGCCACAACTTCACTCCAAAAAGAGTAAAAAAGTATTTGTCCCCCAGGACACATGTACCCTCAGTCCCCCTCCCTTGGGAGAAAGCCTACTAGATACCAAGAACCAGCTGGAGCTTTGACACAGGGAATGATAAGGGCTTCTTAACCCAGCTAGGCAGGGGTGATTTTCCTGTGTCTGTGGGGCACCGCGTTGGGCACTTTATGAACAGCGCACCAGAGAATGCAGCCCAAGGCTAGATGCTTCCACCCCTGGGCCAGCCTGACCCAGGTCAAGCAGAGGAAGCACCCCGGGGCCTGTGGGACCCCATCTCAGAATCTAAGTGGCAGGGTGAGCCAGAGAATGGAGCTTAGGGCTGGGGGTGTTTACCCCTGGGCCAGCTGTAGGTCTGAACCAGAATCCAGTCAGAGGTTCTTAATCCAGTGAAGCACGGGAGGCCTCCCTAGCCTCCGGGACCCAGTTCCAAGCACTTTGCGACTCAGTGGGCTGGAGAATGGGGCAGACGGCCATGGGTTTCCACCCCAGGGCCAGACAAAGCTCTGACCTAAAGCCTGGTGGTAAATGTGTTACAGGAATAATTCCACCCCCCCCTTACCTAGAGCCCCGATACCCCAGGGGAGGTTGGAAAAAGTTATTCTTTCACAGCTTCTAAGGGATGTACTGCTCTTCTCCTGCTGATTCTGTTCTGAGACATTGTAACATGGTTGATTGCGCTTTGTGCTTATGGGATGTCACCTCTTGTGATTTTATAATGACAATTATAAGTCATTTTCTGTTATGTCGTCGAGGTCAAAGGCTGAACGATATCTCTCTGTGACATTATCAAGGTCAAGGGGCAAGGAGCTTGGCTGTAACCCTCCAAACTTGTGTGAAAGGTTAAAGAATAGACCATGCTCTGTGCCCAAGCTTGGGCTAGATATTATATACATCTCACCACATGGATGACACTCCGAATGCAGAGTGACGGAAGGTGTGAACATCTGGTAACTGATAAAACCCACTCTTTGTTGATGCAGGTCTTGAGTGCTCTTTTCCTAAATTTTAAACTTATCAGTGAGTGCCACACTATCTCTAGGTCAGACCCTGTCTTCGTACACTTCTCCAACTCAGATGACTAACCTGAATTTGATGCCATAGGGTGCTCTGCAACTCTGGCTACAGAGCCAAAACATGCAAAACCAGGAGCCTTTTGAATGCTTTTGGAATCACTTACCCACCTGAGCCAGGGGCCCTGCACACATATTGAAGTTCTCCAGGACTGTTTTTTTGATACACTGGGGCCTAGCATGAAACAGAAGCCAAATCCCATAAGTCTTTGAAGAATAAGTGATTAGTTGCAGAGCTCTGCCTCAAATCAACAAAGGGAATGAAAAAGTCAACTCTGGCAGTTGATCCTCTTGGTAGACTTTATCCACAAAAGTGTACAACTTACTATCTTTATATATAAAAGGGCTGGCTTCCAGTCGTACATTGAGGAGTGCTGTAGTGGAGCTAAAGAACTTTCCAGGGAATACTACAAACTGAACACACCATCTACTGGCCCAATCAAAGAGACCACCTTAAGAGGATTATGCTCTATATTCCACAAAGATTGCTTTGGTCAAAGCACCAATGAGCATAGAAGCATTAATTGACATTGCCTTGATGAAATTGTCTACAAATCACAATTGCTGGTGCAACCTACTATGTGGTCTGATTCCCATTTTATGTACTTGGCTTCCAATGTGTTGAGCAGGGTAGCAAGACAAATAACATTCGGGTTACTCTGATAAAGACTCATACCTTCCATGTTAATTTGTGTTGTTAAACATAGGATGCTCCCTTTCGATTTATGTTGCCTTATAGATTTTCTCACAGGTGATGTTGTATAATAGTATTATGTATATAGTGCGTAGTCCTCAATTTGCGAATCATCTTCATCTCCGAACTTGAAGATCAGTAGGTTTACTAAAAGTGGGTTGCCAATAGCTGTTGATCTTTTGAAATGTTTTGTGTTCTCCTTCTACATTTGTGGCTGTATGTTTTGAGAATTCATTTTCAGAGCTCATATTTTCCCCACCTCAGAATCCTCTTCCTTCGAGGTCGTTTACAGAAAATTCTAAAACGGCCTGGAGTAGTCAGATCTTCCACCAGGTGGATGGACTATACATTATCCTGTCATCTTATCGGATTTTCTCTCGCTAAAGAAAAAGCTTAGCTCAGACAGGTTAGTACAAAGTTCTAGATGAGTGTCGGTGCCCAATGTGATTCAGTTCAAACCCTTGTTCTCTCTTTATAGGTGTGCGAAGAGGCACTGAAATGCCAAATGTGCACAAAAAACCTCCAGAGATCAACCAAAGAGAAGATCTCTCAGCAGAAACGGTGAAGAAGAAGTTGTAGGGAGCACCAGCAATGGAGGTCACTTTCACTTCAGAGTCCTGAATAGCACGGTGTGGAAACAAGGACTTAGCTCATCTTATGTAGTAGACTGTGCCCTAAATGGCCTTTGGTCCCATGGGAGTTTACAAATAGTATGGTAGGTATAACATGGAAGCAAGAACTGCCAAGCCCAGTGGGGAACTCACATGCAATTCAGGTTCCTCATGTTGGATGACAGCTTAAGTGCATTGATGGGGGATGGGAGATGGGGGTTCGGGGATAGGTTGAGAGGCATTGCACATAAGACTGGATTCCTTTTTACTCCACCTTGAAAGATACAAATGGTTTGGTGGGAGTTCCCTGTACTCACCTCTCTCTGTTTCTCCCTCCCACTGCGTCTTCGCATTAACACAGAGGCAAATACCATAAAAAACTAAAGGCGCTCAATGTCCATCAACCATTATGACCACTTATCAGATTGTTGTTTCAGTGTACACTGCCACCACTCCCCTTGTTTCCTTCATCTCTAAGCCCTGGGAAGCTGCCATCAGTTAGTACACCACTTTACAAAAACAGCAAACATGAAGTAAATAAAATAATATATCTCCAAAACAAAGGGAACAGCCTTAATGCCACAAACAGGACTCTCTCTCATTTTTAGGTCTCGCCTGAGATAGCATATGTGCTTGCAAGACATTTTGTTAGCCTAACGGGGGCTTGGAGCCCGCCCATTGCTAACCATTGGTTGCTTCATCCTCACTCATATTTCTGCGCTTTTGTTTTGGCTAGCTTGTGCTAGTTTATTTCCTCTCTGTGTGTATGTACCTCCCGGAAGCACTTTGAAGCCTGCCCTATTTTTGTCTTGTGGAGGAAGCAATCTATAATACTGGATCTGTGAGGAAGCACCCCATAATACTACATCTGTTTGCAGGCCATCTATTTCCATCTTTCTTCCTCCCCTGCAGTGGCAGAGAAGGTTTATGTTCACACTGTGCATATTTAGTACATTTTGTAGAATTATGTTGTTTTTATTGTATGACAGACATGTCCTTTGCATCCTCCCTACCTCCCACCCTGCTTCCTTGGGAAGGAGGGGTCTGTGTTTCCTTTGACACCCTGCCCTCCCATCCTCTGTCCCTGTGGCATTTGCTCCCTCTCACCGTATCTCCATCTTTGGTACTGCGTCACACAAGTTACACCATAGCTGAGAAATGTTATTTTCGGAATGCGCATCACTTCCATTTTTCTAAATTCTTGTTTTAGTTGTATTGCAGACATCATATTACTTTGTGTTCCCCCTCCTCCGTCAATTTCTGTTGCCTTTACCTGCATCCTTTATCCCTCCTCTTTGTGCCTTTGCCTCAACTACCCTCATTCCACCTGTCTTTAAATCCATCCCTGACACTCTCATTCTCTCTGTCTGTGTGCCTTTTCCCCCTCTATTTCATCCTCCCTCCCTGTGGGTTTGACCCCTCTCTCCTTTACCCTACCATACTACACCATATGCATTCCATACTATATGGCAGGCCATACCATACTATAAAATGACAGGCCATACCATACTACACAATGACAAGTTATGCCATAACACCCCATACCATCATACTATACTATACAATGAAATGCCATACTATATCCTACTGTACAATGGCAGGTCATAATTTATCATGCCACAGTATACAATTACAGGCCCCATCATAGCAAACCAAACCATACAGGCCACACTATACCATACCATAATATACCATTCCATACCATACCATACCATGCAAATCATACCACAGAATAGGCCATATTAAGCTTTACTAAACAATGACAAATTCCCATAAATCATTTCACTCTCAACTTATTCTAATACAGCTGCCTTTCAACAAATATTAATCATTTCAGGCAAATCTAGTATGTCATGGAAAGTGTGTCTTGTGTGTCTTAATGTTACTAATGTAAATTGGAGCATTTAAATCATATTACTGAAGGTGCATTGACAGCTAGGAATGAGGAAATTCACATATGTGAGTTCTAATGTTTGATTTTATAATTTTGAAATGTACTCATGCACTCTGATTATAGTATTATGGTGAAACTACGTATAATCACATTTCATTCATAAGTCTTGTTTCCATTTATAATTGCAAGATGCACTTATAACCATGTATTTCGAATGTGCATCAAATGCCGTATTAAGTTAGCATAACCAAAGGCCTGAAATATTTGATTTCTTGTGTCTAACCTTCAATGAGGAGTTTTGTTTGCGTTGCAATATTCTTTCTTTGCAGGTGTGTTCGTGAGAGTCTACAATTAATGAAAGGCATGTTGTGTGTATTGGAGATAGTGGGGTACAGGAGTATACTTTGGCAAGGACAAAGGAGCACTAACAAACTGAGAAGAAAAGATTCCTGTTTGTGTACCAGACACTAAGAGATATTCAAGGCCATCCTGATGGCCAATTTGTGTGTGTGGCTTATGATGAGAGTAGCCAATCTAAACTGTGCAAGGAAGATGGAAAACTACGGGTGTGGATGATGTAGCTTCTCCAAAGTTCTGTAGGTTTAATTAGTATTCACCTAGTTAGACTAAAGCAGATTCCCTTGAGACTTGGACGGGTACAGACCTCTCTACTCTGTGTGGCCTTGTGCCATACACCACCTCTCTGTCAGAACCTCTACTGAGGTTTCTGCTATGCTGACACTTTCTTATAGTTCTTGAGACTTAAATAGGATTTCCCTGTAGATTAGTTTAGGATACTTAGATTAATTTCCATTCTCCAGTGATTAGACAAGAGGATCCAGACATATATACACACACACATCATGAGGTTCTGTTTCTCATTGTTTGTATTTCTTCAACTGAAATTCTGGTATGTCTTATGCGATTATCCTCAACTTTTGCTTTACTTCACCCTTGGTGATTTTTTAATCATATAGCACATTCTTGGGATTCATATACATTAGTTGGCTCTTCATTTGTAATAAACGTTCGAACTTTATTCTTCACATATTGGATTTAATGTGTGACCAAATAGGTCATACTGTCAATTAAATAGAAAGGTTTATTTTAACTCCCTTTTACTTCTCTACCACCCTAAAAAGGTAGGTTGGAGAATAAAAATAAGAATATGGCCCAAGCCTCATCGCCTGCATTAAATATAGGAATAAGCCAGGGTCTTTTTCCATAACATTTGGAATTGTGCCAAGATTCATCTCTTCAAGAGTACAACGGAATCTGAACTCTCTGCTACACTTGAGAAGGATATCACTGAATTCCCTTGTTTGACAATAATGTGTTTATGGAGCGACATTTGCACTGATATAATGATATTTATCAGGCATGGTAAATACCTTAGACCATTCCAGAAGACTTTTAATCATGGCCAAAGTGATATACACATAAAACGAGTCCAAGTAACGAGTTGGCGCAAGTGAGGCGGGCACGCCAAATTTCGATATGGGTGTCCAGTCTCTTTTCCAAGAATTAAATGTCTGCATCTGCAATCCAGGTGGTGGGACTTGTTACTATGAAAAGGTTTTGCTTAATAATAACTTGTTTTGCCACTGCTTTTCCCCCTACGCCTTCTACCCACTTCGAGTATTTCCGGTGCGCCTACCCTCAATGATTGCGTTAGCAATGCCTATGTTCTTTAGAAGTACATATCACACACGTTCAATATGGCGCGCTTACAGTTCAAACAGCCTGCCTAAGGAAAAGACAGATTTACTAATGAGAAAATTAATGAAGATGGGAAGAATGGTATTACTACCCAAGCCTCTAAACCACAAAATGAAAGGGAGAAGG
Organism: Pleurodeles waltl; assembly: GCF_031143425.1. NCBI lineage: Eukaryota > Metazoa > Chordata > Amphibia > Caudata > Salamandridae > Pleurodeles > Pleurodeles waltl. The sequence continues at coordinate 91,244,472 of NC_090440.1, read as the reverse complement.
GGCTTATAGTTAGTAATTGAAGTCTTTGAAAGAAGCCTTTAATTTCCTGAGTTTGAAGGAAGCTGAAACCTCAAATCTTCATGAACGGAATGAAAACAAAAACAATTTGGATAAAAGTGCAGTCATATGACTCAGATGCTGCAGAGACTATAACTGGTGGTTTGATTTTGCCTTGAATATATATTTATTTGCTTTCAATGAGATATACAAAAAACATTTTCCCTGGTAACAATGGGGCTGATTCACCAAAGCATTTATGAGTATGGGAAGTAGTACTACTTAGTCCTCTTTTAAGTACTCTTACTTGCCTCCATTAATTGATGCCAAATGTCCAACCCCTAGTAGTGAAAGTGGGAAGAGGACACAAGCTTTTACATTTGTATGACATGTACAGTACCAATAGAAAGGGTAGCCTATGAGCATTCCCATTTGAGAGGGTCTGGGACAAGTTCCAAAGGCATGTAAGAGTTCAGGAGTATTACATTACGTACTCCAAAATGTATTTGTGAATAGGCCATATACTTTCTAAACACAGCTTCAGAATATAGCAAGCAACCTTCAGGAAAAAGCAATGGCAAGAAAGGATACACATTTTTTGAGGAATCTCATTGGTATGTAAACGTTTGCTAGCAATAGCTCTGGGGTTGAAAAAAGCTTTTCCAGAAAGAATAAAGCATCTTTGGCACCCCCTGTCGCACTGTGGGCAAGTGAGCTCTATATTTGTCAGAAAATGAGACTGACATAATTCTGATAGGCCATCTGTGTTAAACACCGCACCTTTTGAGCAATTGTGCATGTAAACTACCAGCAGAGGTGGGCAGCTTGCACTTAGCGTATGTCTGTGGGGAGGTGACTGCATGGGAATGTCTGAGGAGTCCATGGGACCCACTTTCCCCCTCCGAAGGGCTGGCATTCCTCAGAGGGTGCACTCACAGTGCACCGTCTCTTTGTGGCGCACTGTAGTGCACCTCCTCAACTCCTCTTTCCCTCTGTGCCCGCATCCATAGTACAACACAAAGGGCCTCATTGGCACTGCATCATTTCAGAAATCCAGGGATGCCCTGTATTTAGTACAATACGGGGCACCCCTGTGTTTTCCCTAGTACTGGTGCTAAAATGAGCTGCCATAGTGGAAGGGTGCCTGTGTTGCAGGGAATGTTTGTTTATGTGCAGGAAGGTGTCCTTTCTTGCACATAAGCAATCAATAATGGCAATTTGCTAGTTCTATGTGTGCTGCATTCTGCAGCACGCACAGAAGTAACAAATCATCATTATTTAATGATTGTTTATGTGCAGGAAGGGACACCTTCCTGCACATAATCATTAATGGCGGTTTTCTCCTTCTATGTGTGCTGCACAATGCAGCACACATAGAAAAGGCAATAACGAGGAGAAATAAAAGTATTTCTCCTTGTTGTGCCACTCTAAAGCCACCCTTGGGGTGAGTCAGTTTTTGGCGCTGCCTCAGGTTTACGATTTCTCGTAAATCTGGGACAGCGTCAAAATGCAATGCAATGGGTGTTGCGGTGGAACACCCACAGTAGCACCCATTTCACGCCCCTTTCACGCAAAGTGATGCATGTAACGCCGCTTTGTAAATATGGAGCAGGGCACAGCCCCACTGGAACATTGGAAAAAGTGACGTTCCGGTGACGCAATGACCTTGTAAATGTGGCCTGAAGTTTTTCCCTCAAATGAAGGAACACCCCATTAAGGTGCATGCGTACTGTCATTATCTGGAATACTGAAATCGCTGCACAATTGTTTGCAGTCCTTTCTGCAACACTATGGTTTCCCAGGGTGTAGGAGGCTGGACTGGCTTGTAGTGAGTACCTAGGGGTACTTACACCTTGCACCAGGCCCAGTTATCCCTTATTAGTGTACTGGGTGTCTAGCAGCATAGGCTGATAGATAATGGTAGCTTAGCAGAGCAGCTTAGGCTGAACTAGGAGACGAGTGAAGCTCCTACAGTACCACTAGTGTCATATGCACAATATCATAAGAAAACACAATACACAGATATACTAAAAATAAAGGTACTTTATTTTTATGACAATATGCCAAAAGTATCTCAGTGAGTACCCTCAGTATGAGGATAGCAAATATACACAAGATATATGTACACAATACCAAAATATGCAGTAATAGTATTAGAAAACAGTGCAAACAATGTATAGTTACAATAGGATGCAATGGGGACACATAGGGATAGGGGCAACACAAACCATATACTCCAAAAGTGGAATGCGAACCACGAATGGACCGCAAACCTATGTGACCTTGTAGAGGGTCGCTGGGACTATTAGAAAATAGTAAGGGTTAGAAAAAAAGCCCACCCCAAGACCCTGAAAAGTGAGTGCAAAGTGCACTAGAGTTCCTCAAAGGACATAGAAGTCGTGATAGGGGAATTCTGCAGGAAAGACACAAATCAGCAATGCAACAATGATGGATTTCCAGTCGAGGGTACCTGTGGAACAAGGGGATAAAGTCCAAAAGTCACAAGCAAGTCGGAGATGGGCAGATGCCCAGGAAATGCCAGCTGTGGGTGCAAAGAAGCTGCTACTGGACAGTAGAAGCTGGAGATTCTGCAGGAACGCAAGGGCTAGGAACTTTCCCTTTAGAGGACGGATCCACCACGCTGTGGAGAGTCGTGCAGAAGTGTTTTCCTGAAGAAAGACCGCCAACAAGCCTTGCTAGCTGCAAATCGTGCGGTTAGGGTTTTTGGATGCTGCTGTGGCCCAGGAGGGAGCAGGATGTCGCCAATTGCGTCTGGGGACAGAGGGAGTGTCGTGCAAGACAAGGAGCCCTCTCAAAAGCAGGCAGCACCCGCAGAAGTGCCGGAACAGGCACTACAAAGTGGAGTGAAACGGTGCTCACCCGAAGTCGCACAAAGGAGTCCCACGTCACCGGAGGACAACTTAGGAGGTCGTGCAATGCAGGTTAGAGTGCCGGGGACCAAGGCTGGAACGTGCACAAAGGATTTCCGCCGGAAGTGCACGGAGGCCAGAGTAGCTGCAAAAGTCACGGTTCCCAGCAATGCAGTCTGGCGTGGGGAGGCAAGGACTTACCTCCACCAAACTTGGACTGAAGAGTCACTGGACTGTGGGAGTCACTTGGACAGAGTTGCTGGATTCAAGGGACCTCGCTCGTTGTGCTGAGAGGAGACCCAGGGTACCGGTGATGCAGTTCTTTGGTGCCTGCAGTTGCAGGGGGACGATTCCGTCGACCCACGGGAGATTTCTTCGGAGCTTCTAGTGCAGAGAGGAGGCAGACTACCCCCACAGCATGCACCACCAGGAAAACAGTCGAGAAGGCGGCAGGATCAGCGTTACAGAGTTGCAGTAGTCGTCTTCGCTACTTTGTTGCAGTTTTGCAGGCTTCCAGCGCGGTCAGCAGTCGATTCCTTGGCAGAAGGTGAAGAGAGAGATGCAGAAGAACTCGGATGAGCTCTTGCATTCGTTATCTAAGGAAATCCCCAAAGCAGAGACCCTAAATAGCCAGAAAAGAGGGTTTGGCTACTTAGGAGAGAAGATAGGCTCCTTCAGGTGTTGCTAGCCTATCAGAAGGAGTCTCTGACGTCACCTGCTGCCCCTGGCCACTCAGAGCAGTTCAGTGTGCCAGCAGCACCTCTGTTTCCAAGATGGCAGAGGTCTGGAGCACACTGGAGGAGCTCTGGGCACCTCCCAGGGGAGGTGCAGGTCAGGGGAGTGGTCACTCCCCTTTCCTTTGTCCAGTTTCGCGCCAGAGCAGGGCTGAGGGGTCCTTGAACCGGTGTAGACTGGCTTATGCAGAAATGGGCACCATGTGTGCCCATGAAAGCATTTCCAGAGGCTGGGGGAGGCTACTCCTCCCCTGCCTTCACACCATTTTCCAAAGGGAGAGGGTGTAACACCCTCTCTCAGAGGAAGTCCTTTGTTCTGCCATCCTGGGCCAGGCCTGGCTGGACCCCAGGAGGGCAGAAGCCTGTCTGAGGGGTTGGCAGCAGCAGCAGCTGCAGTGAAACCCCGGGAAAGGCAGTTTGGCAGTACCAGGGTCTGTGCTACAGACCACTGGGATCATGGGATTGTGCCAACTATGCCAGGATGGCATAGAGGGGGCAATTCCATGATCATAGACATGTTACATGGCCATATTCGGAGTTACCATTGTGAAGCTACATATAGGTAGTGACCTATATGTAGTGCACGCGTGTAATGGTGTCCCCGCACTCACAAAGTCCGGGGAATTGGCCCTGAACAATGTGGGGGCACCTTGGCTAGTGCCAGGGTGCCCTCACACTAAGTAACTTTGCACCTAACCTTTACCAGGTAAAGGTTAGACATATAGGTGACTTATAAGTTACTTAAGTGCAGTGTAAAATGGCTGTGAAATAACGTGGACGTTATTTCACTCAGGCTGCAGTGGCAGGCTTGTGTAAGAATTGTCAGAGCTCCCTATGGGTGGCAAAAGAAATGCTGCAGCCCATAGGGATCTCCTGGAACCCCAATACCCTGGGTACCTCAGTACCATATACTAGGGAATTATAAGGGTGTTCCAGTATGCCAATGTAAATTGGTAAAATTGGTCACTAGCCTGTTAGTGACAATTTGTAAAGAGAGAGCATAACCACTGAGGTTCTGGTTAGCAGAGCCTCAGTGAGACAGTTAGGCATTACACAGGGAACACATACCTATAGGTCACAAACTTATGAGCACTGGGGTCCTGACTAGCAGGGTCCCAGTGACACATAACAAACATACTGAAAACATAGGGTTTTCACTGTGAGCACTGGGCCCTGGCTAGCAGGATACCAGTGAGACAGTGAAAACACCCTGACATACACTCACAAACAGGCCAAAAGTGGGGGTAACAAGGCTAGAAAGAGGCTACTTTCTCACACAACCTCCCCCCCCCCCAAACGAAGGACAATAACCTTGGCCAGTTGAGACTTTATTGTCTAAGTGGTGATAAGTAGAGAGTAGCTCTGCAATAGACTGGTTACTCCCTTTATCATCCACTATATGGTTACTTCCCTGTGGGGATGTAAACCACCCTGTTTGAAGTTTTTTAGATAAGCAACAATGTGAAGATGTATTTTCAGAGTTTCTATTAGTAAGTTTTAGTTTAGAGCAGTGGGAATTGTCCACTGAACCTATTTGTAGTGATGGAAATGCCAGACAGGGATGCTGTCTCAGAAAAGCCATGGCTGGGCAAAAACTTTGTCCATATGGCTGGAAGAGAGAACGGGGTGCTGTTTCTCTTGAGTTGGAGCGGGGCAGGGATGCTGTCCTATGAGCTCCACACTAGGGCAGGGATGCTGTTCTAAGTGTTGTGAGGCAGTGCAGAGTTTCTGCACTAACGTTTCTCTGGGAGGGTTGGAGGGATGCTCCATGTTAACTAAAATGGTGCTCTTTTTCTCACCAATGTTAGTTATCCCACAGAGAGGTACTTCTACCTCAGGGAGTACAGCTTTGCCAGCTGATGATTCCCTTGGAACAGGTGCCACCCCAGGAGAGGTTTCTCCCACCACAGGAATGATATCCTGAATGGTAGGGTGGTTAGGGGATACTGTGATACCCTTTTTACCTGTTGATGGAGAGGGATCCTGAGTTTTCAGGCCTTCTCTCCTTTGCTTTTTCATTTCAGTAGAAATGAGAGGGAACAATTCCTCTGGGATGCCCAGCATGGCTGCATGGGCATAAAACTCTACATCAGCCCAACCTGAGGCCTCTAGGTCATTACCTAAGAGACAATCTACAGGTAAGCTAGGTGATACCACCACCTGCTTAGGGCCAGTAACTCCACCCCAACTAAACTGAATTATAGCTAAGGGAAGAAACTTAGTGGAGTTATGGACATCTTATTCTGTTGTCCAATGATGTGTTGATCAGGGTGCACTAGGTTTTCAGTCACCAAAGTGATACTGGCACCTGTGTCCCTGTAGGCCAAGGTCTCAACACCATTTATTGAAACTGTCTGCCTGTACTTATCCATTGTAAGGGGACAAGCAGCCAGTGTGGCAAGGCCAATGCCACTAGGTGTGACAGAAACTGTCTTGGGAGTGACTACCCCAGTTTCTATGATGGACCCATAAGTGAACCCAACTACACCCTTTGCTTGACTGTTGCCAGCAGTCCCACCACTAGTACCACTACTGCTAGGGGCACTAGAGCTTGATGTATTAGTGGTGGTAGGCTCAGGGGGTTTACCTGGACAGGACTTATCCCCTGGCCTATGGCCTCTGTTTTTACACACAAAGCACCAGGGCTTTTTAATGTGTGCAGGTTGAGAAGAAGAGGAAGAATTTGTTGTATCCCCACCCTCTGAAGAGTGTTTAAGATTTGAAGTGGGATCTTTGGTTTTACCCTTATCCCCATGCTTATCTTGAGATTTTTCACCATCTTTCTTCTTGCCATCCTTGTCACCACCTGTATGAACTTTTCTGTTCACTCTTGTTCTGACCCATTTGTCTGCCTTCTTTCCCAATTCTTGGGGAGAGGTCAGATCAGAGTCCACCAAGTACTGGTGCAACAATTCAGACACACAATTATTAAGAATATGCTCTCTCAGGATCAGGTTATACAGGCTGTCATAATCAGTAACTTTACTGCCATGTAACCACCCCTCCAAGGCCTTCACTGAATGGTCAATGAAATCAACCCAGTCTTGTGAAGACTCCTTTTTGGTCTCTCTGAACTTTATCCTGTATTGTTCAGTGGTTAAGCCATAACCATCCAGGAGTGCATTCTTAAGAACTGTAAAATTATTGGCATCACTTTCTTTCACAGTAAGGAGCCTATCCCTACCTTTTCCACTAAATGATAGCCATAGGATAGCAGCCCACTGCCTTTGAGGGACATCCTGTACAACACAGGCCCTCTCAAGTGCAGCAAACCACTTGTTAATGTCATCCCCCTCCTTATAAGGGGGAACTATCTTGTACAGATTCCTGGAATCATGCTCTTTTGCAGGATGACTATGGGGAATACTGCTGCTGCCACCATGGGTTTCAAAACCCAACTTCTGTCTTTCCTTCTCTAGTTCTAAGGACTGTCTATCCAAATCCAGCTGTTGCTTCTTAAGCTTCAGTCTGGTTTGTTCCACTCTCAACTTATTGAGTTCCCTTTCTAACATTCTGTCATCAGGGTTGGTGGGAGGGACATGTCTTGAAACAGAGGTATGATGAGAATTGACAGAAGGAGACCTATCCCTTACAGAGGGCACCCTAACAGCTTGGTTAACAGAAACATCACTTCTACTGTGGTGAGAAACAATACTCTTGCTATGATGTGAGTTAACACTATCTGTATGGTGTACCTCTACATCAATACCAACTATGCTAGACTGTCTGGTAATGGGCAGGCTAGGAAGTTTCTTTCCTGAATCTTTTCCTAGGGGAGTCCCTGGATCAGATTGGGAACCATTGGCTACTTTTTCAACAGATGGGGCCCTTCTGGCCTTATCTTGTTCTCTAAGCATGTTAAGCAATAATTCCAAAGAAGGATTCTTCCCTACACTCAAACCTCTCTCTATGCAGAGACTCCTTGCTCCTTTCCAGCTAAGGTGATCATATGCAAGTTTGGACAGATCAACATTTTGGCCTGTGCCAGACATTTTTAGAGAGAGTTAAAGTGATAGAAAAAGAGAACAAAGTTTTCAGAACTTTTAGAAAGACAGAAAAAAAAACTTTTTAAACTTTTAAGAACTTTTTAGAAAGTTTAGAGGTACTTTTCAGCACTTTAGAAAAGAGGTGAGAAAAGAAATGCAAAACTTTTTGGTTAGGTGTACATACACTGAACTTGTTTTGTATATTTTTCTCTTATGAAAAGTACAACGGCAAAAGTGGTAAGTAGTCTCAAAGCACTTATCCCACCGCTGCACAACCAATGTAGGAGGCTGGACTGGCTTGTAGTGTGTACCTCGGGGTACTTACACCTTGCACCAGGCCCAGTTATCCCTTATTAGTGTATAGGGTGTCTAGCAGCATAGGCTGATAGATAATGGTAGCTTAGCAGAGCAGCTTAGGCTGAACTAGGAGACGAGTGAAGCTCCTACAGTACCACTAGTGTCATATGTACAATATCATAAGAAAACTCAATACACAGATATACTAAAAATAAAGGTACTTTATTTTTATGACAATATGCCAAAAGTATCTCAGTGAGTACCCTCAGTATGAGGATAGCAAATATACACAAGATATATGTACACAATACCAAAATATGCAGTAATAGTATTAGAAAACAGTGCAAACAATGTATAGTTACAATAGGATGCAATGGGGACACATAGGGATAGGGGCAACACAAACCATATACTCCAAAAGTGGAATGCGAACCACGAATGGACCCCAAACCTATGTGACCTTGTAGAGGGTCGCTGGGACTATTAGAAAATAGTAGGGGTTAGAAAAATAGCCCACCTCAAGACCCTGAAAAGTGAGTGCAAAGTGCACTAGAGTTCCCCAAAGGACATAGAAGTCGTGATAGGGGAATTCTGCAGGAAAGACACAAATCAGCAATGCAACAACAATGGATTTCCAGTCGAGGGTACCTGTGGAACAAGGGGACCAAGTCCAAAAGTCACAAGCAAGTCGGAGATGGGCAGATGCCCAGGAAATGCCAGCTGTGGGTGCAAAGAAGCTGCTACTGGACAGTAGAAGCTGGAGATTCTGCAGGAACGCAAGGGCTAGGAACTTCCCCTTTGGAGGACGGATCCTACACGCCGTGGAGAGTTGTACAGAAGTATTTTCCTGAAGAAAGACCGCCAACAAGCCTTGCTAGCTGCAAATCGTGCAGTTAGGGTTTTTGGATGCTGCTGTGGCCCAGGAGGGACCAGGATGTCGCCAATTGCGTCTGGGGACAGAGGGGGCGTCGAGCAAGACAAAGAGCCCTCTCAGAAGCAGGCAGCACCCGCAGAAGTGCCGGAACAGGCACTACAAAGTGGAGTGAAATGGTGCTCACCCGAAGTCGCACAAAGGAGTCTCACGTCGCTGGAGGAAAACTTAGGAGGTCGTGCAATGCAGGTTAGAGTGCTGTGGACCCAGGCTGGACTGTGCACAAAGGATTTCTGCCGGAAGTGCACGGAGGCCGGAGTAGCTGCAAAAGTCGCGGTTCCCAGCAATGCAGTCTGGCGTGGGGAGGCAAGGACTTACCTCCACCAAACTTGGACTGAAGAGTCACTGGACTGTGGGAGTCACTTGGACAGAGTTGCTGGATTCAAGGGACCTCGCTCGTCGTAATGAGAGGAGACCCAGGGTACCGGTGATGCAGTTCTTTGGTGCCTGCGGTTGCAGGGGGACGATTCCGTCGACCCACGGGAGATTTCTTCGGAGCTTCTAGTGCAGAGAGGAGGCAGACTACCCCCACAGCATGCACCACCAGGAAAACAGTCGAGAAGGCGGCAGGATCAGCGTTACAGAGTTGCAGTAGTCGTCTTCGCTACTTTGTTGCAGTTTTACAGGCTTCCAGCGCGGTCAGCAGTCGATTACTTGGCAGAAGGTGAAGAGAGAGATGCAGAGGAACTCGGATGAGCTCTTGCATTCGTTATCTAAGGAAATCCCCAAAGCAGAGACCCTAAATAGCCATAAAAGAGGGTTTGGCTACTTAGGAGAGAAGATAGGCTTCTTCAGGTGTTGCTAGCCTATCAGAAGGAGTCTCTGACGTCACCTGCTGGCCCTGGCCACTCAGAGCAGTCCAGTGTGCCAGCAGCACCTCTGTTTCCAAGATGGCAGAGGTCTGGAGCACACTGGAGGAGCTCTGGGCACCTCCCAGGGGAGGTGCAGGTCAGGGGAGTGGTCACTCCCCTTTCCTTTGTCCAGTTTCGTGCCAGAGCAGGGCTGAGGGGTCCCTGAACCGGTGTAGACTGGCTTATGCAGAAATGGGCACCATGTGTGCCCATGAAAGCATTTCCAGAGGCTGGGGGAGGCTACTCCTCCCCTGCCTTCACACCATTTCCCAAAGGGAGAGGGTGTAACACCCTTTCTCAGAGGAAGTCCTTTGTTCTGCCATCCTGGGCCAGGCCTGGCTGGACCCCAGGAGGGTAGAAGCCTGTCTGAGGGGTTGGCAGCAGCAGCAGCTGCAGTGAAACCCCGGGAAAGGCAGTTTGGCAGTATCAGGGTCTGTGCTACAGGGATCATGGGATTGTGCCAACTATGGATGGCATAGAGGGGGCAATTCCATGATCATAGACATGTTACATGGCCATATTCGGAGTTACCATTGTGAAGCTACATATAGGTAGTGACCTATATGTAGTGCACGCGTGTAATGGTGTCCCCGCACTCACAAAGTCCGGGGAATTGGCCCTGAACAATGTGGGGGCACCTTGGCTAGTGCCAGGGTGCCCTCACACTAAGTAACTTTGCACCTAACCTTTACCAGGTAAAGGTTAGACATATAGGTGACTTATAAGTTACTTAAGTGCAGTGTAAAATGGCTGTGAAATAACGTGGACGTTATTTCACTCAGGCTGCAGTGGCAGGCCTGTGTAAGAATTGTCAGAGCTCCCTATGGGTGGCAAAAGAAATGCTGCAGCCCATAGGGATCTCCTGGAACCTGAAGAACCAGAACCTTATGGGCCTGGCGGCGCAGGGTCACGCCTGAAATCTCCTTGGATTCACCTGCCTCAACTAACAGAGACACGGGACACTCTGTCTGGCGTAAAAGATCAGATTTTATTAGCTGCAGCTAGTACAGTTGTCCAAGAAGTACACAAGGTATGTTCTCAGGAGACTGGCACTTTACTTTGTGGCGCACAATCTTATATACCGTATAAAAACCATTTATTAACTACATACACTCCCAGAACACATAGAAAGGAGCCAGTAAGAATAATGTAAAGATAGAACAGAGCCAATAGAAATGTCGGAAAACAAGACAGCACCAATAGAAGGAATTGGAAAACAAAGTATCAAGTGACTTAAGGTTGCCTCCCCTCCAGCTGTGTTTGTCACCCCTCCCTTGAACTAATTCATTAACCGATCCACAACGAAGTTGCATGTGGTGCGATAAGTTTGTGTGCGTTTGGAGGACAGTTGTGAAATGAGAGAATACTAGCAAAGGACAGCGAAGGCCAGACGATAAGATAAGATCGGCGGAGAATAGTGTGAGCCTACAGATAGTTGAAACAAGGATTAGAAAACCAGACAGGGATTAGTGTACTCGGTCAGACCTTAATACCAGCCTTGTAAAGATAGAGGCAGAAGGCTGTTTTGAACACCATGTTGCAGAATAAGCAGAAAAGGCAGAATGGACTTCGTTCGCTGTGCTGCCTGAGTGAAGGCAACATAAAATGGCGGCGGGCCACAAAATGGCGGGTCGATACGATCGTATTAAAAATCGAATTTCCTCAGACCCTCCTTTTGCCAGAACTCAGGCAAGATACACAAACTCATGTTAATCTGAGTCGATGTCTATGGCCATGAGGTCATCAAGCTGTTGCTGTACCATCATTTTGATATTCTCTGCTCTTTGTGACTTGGGTTTGGGAATACATGCAGTAGCACATAGGTTGCAGATGGCAGGACCGCAGTGCATACAAAGACAACAAGAGAATATAAAAGCTAAAATTACTCCAAAGAATGTCAATACCTTCCAACCCCATTTGGACAGTAATCCCCAAAACCACTCTGAAAAGGACCAATCTCCTTCGTCCTGATGAATCGACTCGGAGATTATGTGTAACTTAGAGATAGCTTGGTATACTGTCGGAGCGTCATTAGGTATGAAAATACAGCAACTTGATCCGATCAATTTGCATACTCCACCACGGTCCGCAAGAACAAAGTCTAAGGCAACACGGTTCTGCAAGGTCATAAGACGATCAGCCTGTAGTTCAGCTGTAATGTTACTTAAAGCTCCTACAGTGATGTCTATGGTGGTTTCTACGACACAAACCAATTGCCTTATATTTCTGCTGTTGGCCATTGGACCCCAGAAGGGAAGAAATCCTTTGAGGAAATCTCCTCCCTCTTGTCCTGCTGTGTCTTTCGAATCCACAATCCCTCTGCCATATCTATTTTTATGATGGTTCGCAGGAGCGGTGTATGTAGGGGGAAGAAGAAAGGCTATATAACAAGTACCAGAGAAATCAGCTGGCAACCATGTATAAGCCCTATCGTGGCAAACGAAGTATGTACCTTGAGATGGTACTAACGGCAGTGAATTCAGGGCTGAATAAACATATGTATGGGAACATAAACTTTCTCTTTGTCCGGTGTTTGGAGTTCTACCATTTATTTGCAGACAGAAATTTCCTTGTTGGGGTATGACCCGTATCGGAGGAGATTTTCCTTGCTTAACCTTATCATTGAGGCTGGAAATGTAATTAGTTATGTTCCAATTGTTATATGCTTTTCTTTAATCTATGGAAGCTTCACTTTTTTCCATGATTTTAGCCATAGCTACCATTCCCTTTATCAATAAACTATGACTGAAATTTGAACCAACACTATGTGAACTGACAGGTTGTTTAATTTTACTTTGATATGCATTATTGAAAATGACAAAATAAGCCCAAGCGGAACCTTCATAGGAGAATGGAAGAACTAAATATGGCATTCCTTTTTCTACCGTATGTGGTATGAGTCCATACACCCAACAGTCAGTTGTATTGATCACTAACTGATGTTGATGTAACAACTGGACGAAGGAATTGTTAAAGTATTCAGTTCTTCTGATGAGTTCATGCTGGGGAAGAGTGTGAAATAGGTGCGGAGAGATAGTAGAAGAAGATGTAGAGGTAGGAGAAGAGACAACTTTTTGCTGCAGAGTAATAATGATCCAGTTTACAGATGCCAAAAGAATACACGACAATATAATGACGCATAGAGCAATACTACAACGACTACATATTTCTTTACAATTATTCTTTACATTTTTACTTTCTCTTTTATCTAATGTAGCCTCCATCTTTCTAAGTGGATGCTCACGGCAATCTTCCTCAATCACTGTAGTCACGATTATCTACCGTCCTATGACACTGTGAGGTCCTGCAGGCCTATTGCCACTTACTCAGGTCGTAACTAAGACTCCTACCGTGACCCTGCAACCGGGATAGAGTACTACATAGGAGAGAAATTTACAAGTTCTTTGGTCTTGGTCTCAAATTATAGCGTTCCTGTCCAGAGGCAGTCTGGTTTTGAAACAATGTTCCTGGATTTGTCGTGTTCAAGCGACGATGCGATGGTATTGCTTCTTGAAGGATGTCGTCGTCCTCTTTCTCAGAAAGTGTTCCAATTAGACGCGCATCACTGAATGGTACAAATTGCGGAACTTTCTCACTTTCAGAGTCACTGATGCCTCTACGGACCCACTGATCGAAAGGCAAGGGCAAAGGCACTTTCTTGCAGTGCACGGCATGCACCCAGTTTTTCTTTCCTTCGACTTTAACTGCTGTTCTTGTGGTCAAAAGAACCAGGCGTGGCTCTCTCCATCTGGGCTCCAAATTTCTCTGTCGTTGGAAATTTTTCGTGCAGACCCAGTCACCTGGTCGGATGGAATGACCTGGGTCTGTGGAAGCCTCTGGTAGAGCACTCTGAACCTGTTGATGAAGAACACGCAATTTAGTTGTAAGGTCATGCAAGTAGTCAATCAACATCGGGTATGGCAAGTCTGAGTATTTCTTAGGGCGAGGAACTCCCCATACATTAGCTGGGCGACCAAATATCACTTCGTAAGGGCTAAGCCCCAAACGAGAGTGTACTGCTGTTCTGGTGGACAGAAGAGCCAATGGTAAAGCATCAGGCCAATTAAGTCCTGTGCTAGCTTGCACCTTAGCAATTTTAAGCTTCAAGGTTCCATTGTAGCATTCTACTAAACCAGCCGACTGTGGGTGATTCGCCGCGTGGAACTTCTGTTTTATGCCAAGACCTGCACAAACTTTTTGCATGACTTGACCCACAAATTCGCTCCCATTGTCACTCCAGACAATGCGCGGCAAACCAAACCTAGGGAAGAATTCTTTCAAAAGTATTTTGGCAGTTGATAAAGCAGTATTGTCCTTCAGGGGGTAGGCTTCTACCCATCTAGAAAAAGCACATACTACCACCAGAACATATTTGAGGTTGTTGCATCGTTCCATGTGAATATAATCGATCTGCAACACCTCAAATGGATATGTTGGAGGAGCAAAATGACCTGCTGGAGTTGGGGTTCCCTTTCCCGGATTGTACATCAAGCAAACAATACAATGTTTTACTACATTATTTGCACACTTTGGGATCCCCTCATTTTGCCACACTGGAGCCTGAAGTTTACATATTCCTTTTGCACTTAGGTGAGCTGGACCATGTGTCATAGTAACTACAGGTAGTACATAAGCATCTGGTAACAGCCAACGTTGATGTTCTGATAATTCAACCCAACATCCCATCTCATCTAATATTCCTGTACTTTCCTTCCACTTTCTCAACTCATTCTCCGTAGCCTCTCCTTGAATTGATTTCACACTCTCTACTGTATCTTCACACATTCCCTTTTCTCTTACGCAGTTTGCGGGACCTGAAACTGCGGTACGACAATCTTGTTTACCTCCCGAAGATCAATTACAAAACGATAAACAGGAGGCTGAGAAGGATCAGTGCGTTTAAGAACCGGAAGAACAGGACTGTTACATGTATTTCCTCTCGTTTCCTCAACCACACCCTTCTGAATCAAATCATGGACAATTTCCAGAAGTGCTTTCTCACCTTCAGTAGAGATTCTGTATTGCGGAATACGTGGCATTTCAGCATTGGGCTTAAGAGTAACAACATAAGGTGGGATCTCAAGACAACCAACGTCATTCGGACCCGTAGCCCAAAGCGTTTCGGGAAGAGAAAGCAATTCAGGTGGGAATTGATCTTTTGATAAGTACATTGGACTAGTCATTTTCTGCCCTAGAGTGAGGTATACACCAGAAGGTGAACAATATATCGTAGCATGCATTCTTTTTAATAGATCTAAACCCAACAGATTTTCACCACAACCATTCGTCAGAAGAAGCGGAGCTTCTAAATCATAAGGGCCTATTGAAACAGGCAAAGGGCAAGAAACTGGATTGCGAACAGGGGCGCCAGAAAATCCTACAGATACATTCGTTAAGCCAGACAAAGGTGCGCCAGGGAGTTTAGAATGAATGATAGAGCTTCTCATGGCACCAGTATCTAAAAGAAATGGCTCTGAAACACCCATTGTAGTGACATTAACATAACGTCCATTCTGATCCACTGGAATTGACGTAACCCCCTTACTTTGTCCATGGCTGTCCTATTCAAAATGAAGACTTTCATTCCCTCCTTCAATATACTGATCCTCACTGTAATACTGTGTAGACCTAACATTTTGCTGGTCAAAGTAATTTCCGGAATTTGGAGGAACAAAAGAACGCTGCTCTTGGGTTAACACACCTCGACCTCTACCTCTATTTGCTGACTGAGGACCACCACGACCTCGTGAAGCAGATGTTGCTCCATTACGCTGCAACAATGCCGGACAACTGTTCTTAAAATGGCCTTCCTCCCTACAATAAGCACATTGATTGGGACCTAGCAAAGGTCTTGGAATGAATGGTTCAGGCTTTTGATACAACCTCTGAAACTGCGGAGGCTGTTGAAACTGAGGCTGAACATAACGAGGAGGATAAGCCTGTTGTAAGAGAACTTTAGTTTTTAATTCTTTCGTCTTTTTCTCTTGTTTTTCCCTTTCTTCTTTGTCTCTATTTTCATAATATTGTGCAGTAGCCAATATCTGGGCGGAAGAAGAAACTGCCCATGAACTCTCGGAGTCTTTTAGCTTGTGTGATAGTTCAGGAAGCAAGTTATATACGAACTTATCCACAAATAATCGCTGTCCCCCTTCTGTAGCCATATCTTGACCACTGTGATCAATGAATGTCTCCTCGAATCGGGTAAAGAAATCGGAAACACTTTCATCTTTCTTTTGTTTACATGCTGCTAGCTTATCCCAATTAACTCTCAAAGCAGGCATCATTGTTTTCATTAATGTAATAATCCTACCAGGGAGTTCTGAGATCAAAGCGTCGGGCTTTGCACCACCTACTTGACCTCTATCTGCGGCAATAATAGCGTTCCAATCGCCGCCTAATTCTTGAGCGTGATCCTCTCTACGAATTTTAGCCCATATTGTCTGTGGAACTACATTTCCCATCAACATGTCAATATCTGCTAGATTCATAGTACATGCATCAACTGTTTGTGACAACTCTTTATAGTAACCAGCAGGATTTTTGCGTGAATCTGGTAGTGACTGTTTAAGTGCTAAAACTTCAGACCTTTTCCAGGGGACATGTATCCATATGCGCTGAAAATGCGCAGGAATAGCTGGATTAGCACCTGCTGCTGCAACTTCTTCCTTCCATATTGGAGAAACCTCTCTCATGGGATAGTTTTTCAGTGCTGTCCTAACTGAAGGATCAGAATCAGGAAAAGTCTGTGAGAACAATAGGGATCTGAAAGAAATAAGTGTTCTGACAGCGTTTTCAACCTTAGGACCCACAATAAGTCCTTTGTCAAAGTCAGCCTGAACATCTAACAGATCCTGTGGGACCGAACCCAAATTCATATCCTCCCATTCTTTAGCGAGAGTATCGCACATAACTTTAAAAACATATCTCTGCGTAGGTGCATTCCATTGCAGAAAGGTGGACATAATATCAGACGTACTATATTGGGGACCCTTCTTGATCCATCTACAAGCAAGTGAGTCCAATTTTTCTCGCTCTTCGGAGTCTGGGAATTGACTACGAGACTGTCTTCGAGAAAAAGCTGGAGACACATTTAAAGCTTCAAAGAAAGGTGATAAGAGACCAGAGACAGTATCTGCAAATCGCTTACGCATAGATGGAGAATTTGACATAAGGATAGGGGACAAGGTATTAGGTGAATTAACTAAAGGAGCATTAGGAATTGCCAAAGGAGCAGAAGGCAAAGGAGTTAAAGGCAAAGCTGGCATAGGCAATACTTGAGGAGGCAAATGTGGAAAAGCTGGAGCAGGCGGAAGCACAACTGGCGGCTGAACAGGCTGTAACATCGGGGGTGCATTAGCACCTTGTACATAGGGCGGAGGCAATTTCAATAAGTGGGACATTAAGGAATCTTCCTCAAAATCTTTTCTCTTATCAAGGGAAGAGATAGGCAACGTCGGATAGCATTTATCTATTGCCATTCGATGCTGTCTGTCTGAAATTTCCATTGCATTATCTATTTCATCATCTTTGAATTGCTGAGCAGCCTGTATAATCGTCATTCCCTGTGTTTTCCTATCTCGTTTCGCTTGTTTAATTTCTCTCTGTTTGGCTTCCTTACGCCAAAGGCGAAAAGAGTCAAACATTGCCGGCCGGGCTTTTCTTTTAAATAACGTTGCTTCTAAATTATCTAGCACATCAGTTTCGAAACTACCATTTTCTGGCCATTTTAAAACACCATCTTTCTTTGTATATCGGGTCCATGTCTTATTAAAGGCAATAGGACCAACACCATGTTTAGAATAGAGCTCATATGTGGGAGATCCAACCGAAGGAATCGGACAGGAGTCCTCAAGCTGGGAGTCCCTATTACAACCAAAGCAACAAAGTTTTCCAAACTTAGTCAGACCAGACATCTCACGATTTTTACTGGCTGTTCACAAACATCAAGGGGGTAAAACTTTCAGTTTACACAGCACAAATGCACTTACCCCTCGGCTTTGGCCACTGCAATGGCCAAATCTAAGGACCTAAGGACAAAACAAAGACCAAAATTTGTGGGCGCGACCCACCAAATACTTAACCTAAGGATGTCTTCTTACACCAACAGAGGCCCGTCTATCGTCTCGCTTTACCATACATCATCAAAGAAAGGGCCAAGGCAGGGCGGCAGTCAGGGCAGCAGTCGTCAGTAGCCGTCAGGAAGGAGTAACCGCGCTGAAAAAGACCTTCGGACCACTTCGACATACAGGGGTCGCTTGACGTGGCTCGCGATTCCTCCAGAATTTTCTTGCGGGGCTCCTCACAACCTTCAGGCAGAACCGGTACCGCTGAAGCCGCCCCACGTTGGGCGCCAGTTGAAGAACCAGAACCTTATGGGCCTGGCGGCGCAGGGTACGCCTGAAATCTCCTTGGATTCACCTGCCTCAACTAACAGAGACACGGGACACTCTGTCTGGCATAAAAGATCAGATTTTATTAGCTGCAGCTAGTACAGTTGTCCAAGAAGTACACAAGGTATGTTCTCAGGAGACTGGCACTTTACTTTGTGGCGCACAATCTTATATACCGTATAAAAACCATTTATTAACTACATACACTCCCAGAACACATAGAAAGGAGCCAGTAAGAATAATGTAAAGATAGTACAGAGCCAATAGAAATGTCGGAAAACAAGACAGCACCAATAGAAGGAATTGGAAAACAAAGTATCAAGTGACTTAAGGTTGCCTCCCCTCCAGCTGTGTTTGTCACCCCTCCCTTGAACTAATTCATTAACCGATCCACAACGAAGTTGCATGTGGTGCGATAAGTTTGTGTGCGTTTGGAGGACAGTTGTGAAATGAGAGAATACTAGCAAAGGACAGCGAAGGCCAGACGATAAGATAAGATCGGCGGAGAATAGTGTGAGCCTACAGATAGTTGAAACAAGGATTAGAAAACCAGACAGGGATTAGTGTACTCGGTCAGACCTTAATACCAGCCTTGTAAAGATAGAGGCAGAAGGCTGTTTTGAACACCATGTTGCAGAATAAGCAGAAAAGGCAGAATGGACTTCGTTCGCTGTGCTGCCTGAGTGAAGGCAACATAAAATGGCGGCGGGCCACAAAATGGCGGGTCGATACGATCGTATTAAAAATCGAATTTCCTCAAACCCCAATACCCTGGGTACCTCAGTACCATATACTAGGGAATTATAAGGGTGTTCCAGTATGCCAATGTAAATTGGTAAAATTGGTCACTAGCCTGTTAGTGACAATTTGTAAAGAGAGAGCATAACCACTGAGGTTCTGGTTAGCAGAGCCTCAGTGAGACAGTTAGGCATCGCACAGGGAACACATACCTATAGGTCACAAACTTATGAGCACTGGGTTCCTGACTAGCAGGGTCCCAGTGACACATAACAAACATACTGAAAACATAGGGTTTTCACTGTGAGCACTGGGCCCTGGCTAGCAGGATACCAGTGAGACAGTGAAAACACCCTGACATACACTCACAAACAGGCCAAAAGTGGGGGTAACAAGGCTAGAAAGAGGCTACTTTCTCACACAGGGGCACAGAAAATGGGTGTACAAACACTTTCTACCCACGGGCATGGGCTGTAATACAGGTCCTGGTCTGGAAAATAGACTTGCGCGCCACAAACACTGAAGAGTTCAAACTGGAGGGAAAGCTTCAAAAATAACTTTTACGTAAAGCTCTAAATCAAGCACAACTTGTCAAAACAGGTATGCTTAGCTATAGCTTTGAATTGTTCTGCCTGCATTGACTAGTCTTTCTTGGTAGATGAAGGTATTACATATGGTAAATCCACAATCTCAGAGCTGAAGGGGGTGAGTTCTGTGCCACAGGTCCAGAAACTAAGCTGCCTTTAAAAGAGAGCTATCTTTTGTAGAATGGCAAACAAAGAGATGAGGGAGGTAACTCTGGTATAAAACCATATGTGTTCATATTTAGGCATAATAGTGCCAGGTCAAGGTGGTATTACGCTCAGGTTTTGGTACCTTTAGTGTGCAAGGTGTCAGATATTCTATGGGTTACCTTAAAATATATTTGCATTAGGCCAAGTCTGTGTTGTATGTGCTGCCAGGCTTCAATGTAAAGCTGTAATCAGTATTTCAAAAACAACTGAGGAATGTGGATATGGCAAATAAATAAGATAAATTTCAATTGTCAAACTTTTCTACCATAATTGTCAACTGGCCCCAGTATCATGAGGGATATTTTCAGCCTTCCTTTTTGTTTTAGTTACCCCCACCCACAGATCTGTGAAACTACCAGGGGCGGCCCCTCCACAAGAGTGAAGGAGCGTCATCCGCTAAAACAAATTCCCATGAAAAATAAAATGGTTAATAAAGTTTATTTATTACCATTTTCTTTTCAGCACCCCGTCCTGAATAGAGTGTCAGGAGGGGGTGGGGCAATTGCTGCTGAGTGACAGCAGTAGGGAGCTGTGCAGTTTACTTTAAAGAGCGCATGTCCCTTTGGCCATCCATTTTGCGATGGCCAGCCTGACATGCGCACTTTAAACGTCTCTAAAGACAGCTGGGTTACAGAAAGCAAAGGCCTCCAGTGCTGTTTGGAGCGCTGAGAGAAGCTGCTCCCTCCAGTCCTGATGCTTCTTTCATGCTGGATACCAGCATGAAAGCAGTGCCAGGATTTGTTAGGGCAGTTTCCTGGTTCCACATTGGAGCTTCCAGGAGCACGACAAGAGGAGAAGGCAACACCGTGAGCAGAGGAGGACACCGTCAGGTAAGTGCCTTTTAAAAATATATATATATATATTATTATTGTACCATGCTCCCCGTTCTAAATACAGGCCATCCCCCACTGGAAACTACAAGTCCCAGCATGCTTAACACTGTTGGCTGATCAGGGCTGCCTTAAAGTTAACATCATTATAGGGGTCCAATAATAGCTGGCTATCACAGTGTCTGTGGCTAGTTTACAGTATCTCTATTCCAAGGAAGAACATCTAGTATTTGTAAGTTTACCAAGTTACTCCATTCAGGGGTCTCCAATAGGTCCATCACAGGCTGCCACTGAGCAGCTTGAAGATGATAAATGCCTGTCAGCAGGCTTGAAAATATACTGCTGCTCACTTGATAAGGCAGCTGCTTAAAACACTGAACAGATTTCTGCGAGGGCTTACAAGCTGACAGTATAGGGTGATGCAGCCTCGCCTTTTCTGAAAAGTTCTTAATTTACTTCTTTTTCTCCTTTCTTTCTTGCCTATCCTTCCCTTTCTTTCCTTTTTCCTAGCGTTCATGCACTTCTCTCCTTTTTCATTTTCTTTTATCCCCTCTTCTGATTTCTTTCTTTTTTCACTACTATTTCTTGCCCTACGTCTTTTTCTTCAACTCCTTAGTTGTCCACTCTTTCTTCTTTTTTTGCTATTTTTCTCAACCTTTTATGTTTCTTATTTCTACTTCCACATTTCTCCTTTTGCCCCATTTTTCATTGTTTCTTCCTTTTTTCATTCCTCATCTCTTCCATTCTCTTTATTTCTTTTTCTCAGATTCTTTTTCTCGCTTATTCTTTATTGTTCACCTTTCTCTCTCTAATTCTTTCCTTTATTTTGTCTTTCTTATTTCTCCCCTTTCTGTCTTTCTCCATTTCCATTTAATTTTCCTTCCTCTTTCTTGATTTCCCTTATTCTCTATTTCCTTTATTTTGTCTTTCGTTCTCTGCTTATTTCTTTCTCTGTGATTTCCTCTTCACTTTTCCTTCTTTCCCCACCTTTCTTTCAGTCTTGTCTTCCTTCTCCGTCTTCATGTTTTCTTCTGTATTATTTTGTCTGCTTTTCTTGTTGAATTTCCTTATTCTACTTTGTCCATTGTTTTTCCCCTTTCTTCCTCTACTATTGTTCTTTTCTACATGTCGCTCCTCATTTGTTTCTTTCTTAATGTGTTTTCCTCTCTTTATTTTTCTCATTTTTTTCCATTCCCTACTTTCAATCCTTTTCTTATTATTTTTTCATTCTCTTGCATTCATTTTCTCTTCTTTTTCTGTCGTGTTCTCCCATTTTTCTAATTCCCTTTTCAATCTTTCTTCCTCTAGTTTCATTCATTCCTCACTGCTTATTTTTTCTTCCATTAATTTTCTTCTTAATTTTTCTTTCATCTCATTTCTTTCTCTTGCTCCTTTCTGTTTGTTTTGTTTCTTTCTCCATGTTTGTCTTTAGTTCTCTTTCTTTACCTGTCTTTCTCTGCTCACTACCTTCTTATGTTCTTTTCTTTCTCTCTTGCCTATTTTTCTCATGCTGTCAATCTTTCCTTTCTTTGTCTTTCTTCCCCTCACGTTCTTTGACTCCCTCCCGTTTGCTGTCTCAGGGACAAAAGGACAAAACTGAACTTTGGGGAGCACAAATATAAACCTTTTTTGATAAAGCTCCTACGCCATTAATGTGTTATGCTCTTTAGGTTTGTTATTTGATCTGTGTCTGCATTTATTACATCCCTATATTAGACAATAGCTCATAACAGTTTTCAGTGATTGGAAGTAGCGCTCACTATAGGAAAAGTTGGAGACCCTTGCTCCATTGCATCAAGGTGCTACTCCCTTTGAGGGTTTACATTTACAAATCTAACGCCTTCTGATAGTTGCAGTCCTTTCTCAATTTTAGATAACCTAGCACACCTGAAAACAATGTTTTGCAAAGAAAAGTAAACATCTGGAGCACACAACCTTGATAACATGGAGTTATCAAGTAATTAAAGCATTTGGTAATGTTTGTAGTTTGCAGTACAGAACCTCGTACAGACCCACAAGTCCTTCATATATCATCTTTCTCCAAGTAAAAGGGATAGTGACCTATCGGTGGTTTAACTTGTCCAAAGTCAGAGTCCTGAGGTTTACCAGTTGTTGTGGGAGTAGCGTGTCCAGTCCAGCTTCTTCCTTTTGCATTCTGGTACTTGTAGTTCAGTTTATGAGTTACAAATACTGGGTTACAAGTACCAGAATGCAAACTGAACAAGCATTGGCAAAGGCTGTAGGTCTTCTCTATACTATATAGAATTGTAATTGCATTTATATAGTGCTTACTACTTCTGAAAAGCCATTGAACCACTTTATGGCAAGTACCATTGTACTCTGGAACCCAATGGTTAATGCAGTGCTGAACTGTTGGTCAGAGTCATAACGAAACTTGACAAGCTCCCCCTTGCAAAGTACACAGAGAAGCCCCCCCTCCGGACTCAGTAAGGAACTCTTAGGCCAGGGTCCTGTGCTGATGGGGCCCTTGAAGCTCTGGGGCCCCCTGTATCGTGAAGGATGAGGGGGCCTATGTTACACCACTGCTGCTGGATTTACTAATGCTTGCCTGTAAAGTATTTTTAAAACATGAAAGAAAAAAACTTTTCAAAACACTGGATGAAAACCAAACAAATATCTTATGGTATCTCAAGACTGTATATTGAATTCCAGGTTTTCAAACTTAATAAATGGCACAATTTATTTTCATATACTTTTTACTAGGGAAAAGCTAAACACAATTTAAAAAAAATAAGCGAGTTGCAGAATCTAAAAGGAAATGCTTGCCAGGGCCTCATTTACTTTCCAAAGTATTCTGCCCTTCAGGTCCTCTATAATAACCAGTCCAGGCAGCAGATGTATGGGCTTCCTGGAGAAGTGTTGTGCTAAGTCCACTTTCTGCTTTAGTGCAGCATATGGTTGTTCCTTCAACGTCATAAAAGTCTTTGTGTGGCAAAGCTTGTACTTTCATGCAATATGTGGAATGCAGGAGATAAAACAAAAACAACCCTTAAAGTCTGTGCTTCAACCATACCCCAGCAAAAATATACTTCTTTCTGTGCTGGTATAGACAAGCTTGTGGTGGGGAGCAACTCAGAACACCAGGGAGAGAGCTATAAAACACAAACACTCTCCTGGAGTGCTAAAAGAAAAACAAGTTTCCTAAACGTGGACAGTAGGATAGTCAGCTTGCATCCAAAAGGGCTTTCTTCAGGCTACAGAAGTGGGGTGCACATACACTTGACTCCGTGCTACCGGGGATCTTATGTCCCAGTCCAGATTCTAATTTGATACCGAAATTTAGTCTTATTGGTGCGATTAAGGTGAACCAGAAATACATTTCCCACAATGCAGTGACTGGGTAGACTAACCCGACGTCCCCGAATACATGGATTAATCTGGAAACTTTAACAGTTGCGTCCACTACACTTAAGCACGTGACTGTATTGCAAATATTAGGGATGCTGGGGAATGGTTTCATTAGCTACTTTCTCGCATCTCAATCCATTGCGAAGCCTGGGGCAGACCATCTACACACAGCTAGAGCAGCACTGGAAACCAGGCTCTTTTAAAAAATATTTATTTGCCTTAAAAACGTCTGCCACATGCAGTCTGCTTAGGCCTACAATGGAATTCGCGCTGTGGTTTTCTTCTAAAGTGGTCGCTACCCCACATTGTGTATGGGAATGTCAGTGAGTGCCAGAGTCAATTACAGGCCTCCACCTCTGACGTGTGTGTTGCAGGGTCTAATTCGCCCAGTAGGAGGAGGCAGAAAGGGGATGCAGGTGGGGGGCGGGGCGAGACGCATGTGCTTCCACACATGTGTTTTCATTCCTTAACTCTGAGTGACCCTTGCTCACCAGCGAGCCCTGTCTGAGGCAGGGACCCCAACACAGACATCACTCCGGTCTCTGAAGTTTACAACGGTAACTAAAATAAACACGGGCTCCACTGATTGCGAAGAAACTGAAAGTTAGTAAAACAACACACAGGTTGGCCCCGAGGGAGGGTGAAATGAAGAAGAAAAAAAAAGAACATTTTTGTCCCAGTAACTTCTTTTCCCTGCATTCAGACATATTATTTGGCAGGACTCTTACAAAGCAGCAAAGAGGCGCGCAGTGGAGGCGGTTTTCACCTACAAATCGGGCACTTTGCTGAGATTGAAAACCGCAAGGCAGTTAAAGGCAAGCCTTTCCAATTATGCCCTCGTCATGGGCCTGGTGGCAATAAAGGCGAGAATCAGAATTCTGTGTTTTTCAGCCAAACAGAGCAGCCCCGTCTCAAAGGGTGCCTGGTTTCTTGTATATTAGGTTGGTATACATTAGCCACAACCACCACCAGGCCCACAACTTTAAAGTCAGACACACAACATTACCGGTTTTTTGTTACATCAATTCCCTATTTTTTAACAGACGTGTTATGAAGTGCTGTGGCAACTGGATTCGGTGCGTATCTGACACATTGCCTCCGACAGATACAGATTTTCGGTTTTAAATGAAAAAAATTAATTACCTGTAAATCCTACGGCCTCGTCCCATTCAGTACTCGGCAGGGACTAGCGGGTATGGGAGCTGTGTGTTAGTTAGTCAGTCCGTGACTGGTGCAGGTAAGTATTGTTGCACGAGTGATATTACCGTGACTTGCGTAGCTGCCAAGTTTCCCATGTCCGTGCATGATGTGCTGCGCTCGTCCAGGATTTTGGAACTTGTTGTATAATGGAATTGACTACGATTCCCAGAATTCAAAGAGAAAAACATGAACTGGAACAGCACACCACGAATGCACCTGGGAACCTGGCAGGGCTGAGCTTGTGTTGCACCTGCGTGCTCCCTGCCTGCTGGGCAAACGGATATGGAAAGTCAAGCAGTAGGCTGGTGGATTTTAAGGGCTCCATGCCTACTGAGCAGCAGCTGCTTTGCACGGCATCGCTTATGGCGGTGGTTCCTGAATTCGTTCTGCATACCTGTCAGATTTCCCACGTCCATGCTTGACATGGTGTTCCAGTCCAGGTTTTTTTTCCCATTGAATTCTGGGACTTGTAGTCCTGTTTTATAGTGAAATATATACCTGTACAAGTCCCAAGGATAAATCTGGACTTAAGCAGCACATCACTCATGGGCCTGGGAAACTTGGCAGGGCTGCTCCTGGTTATCAGTGTTTGTGGTGCTGCATGAGCAGCGCATGCGTGGATGGTGTTACCTGGTATGTGAAAGTGCAGATTTTTATTTTAGCCCAGAAACACAGAAGTGATTTACTGATTTTTTTTAAACAGGGGTATTTAAGCAGCATCCCGGGGCACCGTTTGCTGTTTGTTTTCCTGTGCTATCGTCCTAAATTAATAATACCCCTTCCTCAGGGTTGGCAAACATGAGAGGAAAAAAAAGGTCCTGCAAATCCTCTTCCACTGATTCCAGGTCACCCTATCCCAAAAGATCAGTGGATTGTGAAGGGAAGGAAAATGATGAAATAATTAAAAGGTCAATAATTAAAACTTTGCCTTACAAAAGAAAGAATTGGCTTGGTTTGAAAAAATTATCTCAGAACTAGTTGATGATGTTTCTGTGTCTGACAGTTTGAGCCCAATAATTTTGATGACGATGTGATGACTGCTGATCATACATTGGTGATCTGTTGCCTGGAACCAGTGCTTAATTTGAGCCCGTGGTTTCCGGTGCTGGGCACCGGCGCTTATTTTTGGGGGCCAGCACTTATCATTCTTTATGATACTGCGGGCAAAAGACAACTATGGGAAAGACGGAGAAAGAGAAAGATGAAAAAGCGTCACAATGGGTGAAAACAGAAAGCTGCAAGAGTGAGCTGGAAGGGCAGGGAGTGGTGGTAAATGGACGGAAGAGGCCCGAGATGACTTCAGGGTTACGCTGCCCCAGTATTACGTGCTCGCACGTTTAATTGCAGCAGCCGCGTGTTTCAGAGGAGACCTGTGGGCACTGGCACATTTATATTTACAAATTAAGCACTGCCTGAAATCTTAACCTACATGAGAGAAAATATAGGGTTTTCCATTTCTGAGATTTCTGGCATCCCCTAGGACACTCTGCTTCGCCAATTGCAGAAGGCACCATGTGAGGAGTTCCTATTTATACTTATGTTCTGGGTGTAATCATAAAAGGATGGAAGGCTCTGGGCAGCTTTATCATCCAACTGTGTTCATCTGAAGAAAGAGAGTCAAGCCTTCCTGATTCTCTTCCATTTATGTGGATGGCTTAGTGAGAAGGACACCTACAGCAGAAGAGCTTTTTCTGAAAGACTCAGCGGGTAAGAAGTTAGATTTAGTGCTTAAGAAGATTTATTCATGCTTCCAATTGACTTTGATGCTGATGTTTATGGGACACATATCTCACAATCACTGACGTCAGATTGCAAGAAGCTGTTTGAGGTAGCTGAATAGGGAACAGAACGTTCAGTCTTATTACCTCGAATGGAAAGTTAAATTAAAAAAAAATCAGATATTTCATTTGACATGGCTAGAGCTTGCACAGTGGCCAGTGGGGCATCTATTGCTACTTGCTGCAAATTGCCAATTAAAGAAGGAACAACTGATGCAGCCTAAACATCAACTACCTTTAAGAATACCTTTCAAGGGAACCCATCTCTGTTCACAAACCTGAGAAAAGATGCACTATTTATTTAAAAAAGAAAAAACCCTCTTTCTCTTTTATGCATCATCAGCCAAAGTCTTCAGCGTTATCGAAGAAGGGTTCTACTTTTTGTCAACCTTCCTACATGCAGCAATTCCCAGAGCACTTTCAGAAACATCAAGAGTCTCGCAGTCAGAGTTCTCCAGGGAGAAATCTTTGCTCCTGACTATGCTGGACTTCAACCAGGAGATGGGCCCAACATTCCACCCAGAAGGAACATTTAGCATTTCCTGTAGTAATGAAAGAGATCTACTCCAGATACCCGACTGTTCACAATAGAAAAACTAGGCTACAAGAGTGAGTTTACCTCTTTTCCTCCAGATTCGGGGACCATTCCTACTTCTTGATCACAAAAATCGTATCAAGAAAGAGGCAATGCAGAAGATTCCTTCTGCTTTAGTGAACATGCAAGGATTAGTTCTAGTTCATGTTTTACAAGAAAGGAAAAGGATTTTATACATTTAGCTTTCTTGTTCTTTGACTTTCAGGAAGATCTTGGGTTGTGATGGACCTGAGGAACGTCAACAAATGGCTAACAATTTTTCCATTCAAAATGGAGACATCACAAATGGTCATTCCTATGCTCTTACAGGTCACTTCTTAGCAACAGAAGTCTCGATTGATGCATTGTTTCATATTTCCATAGCTCATTCCCATCAAACATTCCTCAGGGTTTGTGTTCTTAACCAGAATTACCAGATCAGAGTCCTACTGTTTGCACTCTGCTCTGCTCCAAGAGTTTTCACCAAGATGGTGGCTCTGGAATGGGCGATCCTACATTTACAGAGTCTTCAAGTATTTCCTTACCTCAGTGACTGATTAATTCATGTTCCTTCGACATCTATGATGCAGCACGTAATAGAAATACTAATGTTAAAGAACTGCCTAGCCTGTCATGGTTTAATGCTCAATCATGCAAAGTGTCAACTAACCCGAGTAAAGACCTCATCTTCATATGGGTCGGGTTCATTGCACGAGTATTTTTTCTTAATGATGTTTTATGCATTTGTGCAATTTGATCCAAATGGATGACTATAATGTAGTGATTCAAGCAGACTATTGTAGAAAATGTATTTTTCTTGTGCTCTTATAGTCTTTGACCGAAATAAAGTATTGAAACGAATACCTTTAGGTACTGTATTTCTTTGAGTCCAAAGAGGAGCACGTCTTCAGGTCCTATTTTGCTCCCTTTTTGAACAGAAGGCTTCAGCAAGAAATGGTTGGAAAGTCATGGGCATTAGGAATCGTATGTTTGCAGACCAGTGAGATCATCTTCATCTTCTTCGACTCATCACATGTTCAGAACCAGTCATAGACAATAGTACTAACCTGCTCTGTTTGAGACTGTGGAATAGTTAATTTATTGACATAACAGTTGTTCTCGAAATAACTTTGCAATTTGTGCAAACATCCTTTTCTATAAATAGCATTTTCATTGCAGTGTTCAACAAAATGACAAGGTCTCAAGGTTGCTGAACTAGCATAACATTTTGTGACTCTAGTGCAGCAAAGCGCCACAATAGCCTCAACAGTTTTGAAGCTGTTGTCCTAACGACTGCCATGGCGCTCCGTATTGTGAATACGGTGCAACCATGGTGTTGTTAGGTGGGGTAGGGGCGACACAAGAAAAGTGGCCACTTTCTTGTAAATATGCCACTCAGTTTTTAAACACACTTTCTTTCGGCCAGAGCTTGGAGGGAGACTGCAGCAGTCAACTCATGTGCCCTTCTAGAGGTCAGCACTCCACAGGTAGGCCCAGCAGCATGTGCTAAAGGCCAGCTATGAACCTTTGAGGACCTCACAACTCTCAGGGCCTGAACATACATTTTCATAAACAGCACTTACGCTATAAAGGACACAGGCCAGACATGACCACTTTACCACAGGCAAACAGCTTTTCATTCACTGGAACCTGAGGTCCCAGTTTTTATTTAAGTAACATCAGCTCTACAGTTGTGGTTTGATCCAAAATCTCTGTGCAATGGTCAAGCAATCCATAGAAGAGCTCCCCTAACTCTGAGAATGGATGCCAGTTCCATTGGTTGGGGAGCTGGTATTGGATCTTGACATTTCAAGTCTGATGGTCCTTTGAGAAAATCATCATCATTGAACTAGAGGGGACTGTCAGCAGTCCTGCAAAACCATGTTCTTTGCAGCAGGTATATTAACCATCTACGCTACCTTAGATGAGTCAAAATTGCCACTCAACAAAACTCCCATCTCTCTCCAGCAGGTACATTAATCACCAGAGTTATATTGACGCTTTTATTGTTGCTCAAAGCTGCTGGATGTACAAGAAACTTTGCAGTGCTTTTAAAACTGCTGCACAAAGGAAGTAATACATATAAAAACACTTGTGTTTCTCTCAGAGGCCCCAGCTGGAGAAGTGCCTTCCTAACGGCCCAGGCCTGCAGACCGCCTGGGAATGTGTTGCAGACCCCTGGGGGGCCACAGACCACAGGGTGGGAACCGCTGTTCTAAAATGAAGAGGGATACTGATATGATGCGAACTATAAAATCCATTCAGTAATCTAAATGAACTGAAAAAGCTATAAAAGCCCAAAAAACTCAACACAACCACCTTTATGGGTCTGTTACATTTTGTTGCTCAGAGACAGAACTCATTTACAGAGATATTGTAAATGCTAGTGAACTCCCAAGCAGAATAATAGGCAACACAACTCAATACCAGACTTCTGCAGTTGGTAATCCTCTTGAATTTAGCTAATATCTCCATTGAACAGTTTATCAATTTAGTAGTTGAAAGTAGATCACTCAATGATATCGGTCTAGAGATGGCGCTAGATCCCCATGATGGCGTCTTTTTTTGAGATTGTCTTCTATTCAATAATGCGACAGTAACCACACTCTAATGGAAACCAAGGGTGATCCCTAAAAAGCAGCACATTTCTGTTGAATTTCCAACTTGCCTTACCCAGCTAAAATGACAGAACCAAGTTTTATTGAGAAGGAAAAAACTGCAGGACTCAAGACAGGTAAGTTTCAATCCAGGGAGGAGAAATTGAGCAGACTGGATTGCCAAACCAACAGTAGCTATCTGAAAAGCTGGATGGTAAAGATGCTGGTGGTGTGAATTGACTGAATCTCTCTGTAAAAGCTGCGTCTGATTTTAAGAGCCGCCCAACATCATTCATTTAGAACTGCACTTAAGACTGTACTCTTCCCGCAGTAACTCCTTAATCACTGTCCATATTCTTAGGGCCTCATTGCAATCTACGCACCACGCCTCAACCTAAATCTCTTCTGAGTATAAATGATCCATGACAGCAGGTCTGACATGCCATAAGGGCATGGCGGGCCGCATGTTTCTTATGGCTAAACTCAGAGAAATAATGTATCTACTTGAGAAACCTGTGTTTGTCTTCATGGTTTCACTGGAATCTTAGCTGATTAACTTAGCCTTTCATCTTTCTGAGGGCAATAAAATTAGTACTATTGAGTTGGGTAACAACAAGAGCATCAATATGTTCCAGGGGATGAAAATATTCTTTATCAGTATACATTATGGGCCTCATTAGGAGTTCTGTGGACGGTTTTCATCGTCTGCCGAATTTCCGACAGGGAGGTTGCCACCACACTGGCTTCCTCCCCGCCGGGCCCATTAAGAGTTTCTCTCTAGGTCAGCGGGCAGAAACCTGAGTTTCTGCCTGCTGGCCTAGTGGGAAACACTCTACAGCATTGTTTCTGGCTCGTAATCGAGCAGGTGGCAATGCTGTAGGATACAGGGTGCACCAGCACCCTCGCAGTGTGCACTGTCTGCAAAGCAGACAGTGAACATTGTGATGGTGCTGGCCAAGGGGGCCCCTGCACTGCCCATGGCAAACACAGGTGCAGTGCAGGAGCCCCCCTGGCCCCCCCTGCACCTGTTCTCTGCCAGCCTTTTCATGGCTGTGCTACTGCCATGAAATGGCTGATGGAGAATGAGGTCGTAATCCCCAGGGCAGTGCTGCTTGCAGAGCTGCCCTGGAGAATGAGGACCGCCGCAACCGCCAGACTGCTGGGATCTCTGATCCTGGCGGAGCTGGTAGTCCCACTGCAGGCCAACCGCCATGGTCCTAATATGGCGCTCTGACCACCGGATTGGCAGTGGTCCGACCACCATCCACGAGTCTGGCGGTCAAGTGACCTCCAGACTCGTCATGGGGCCCAATGTGTTATGTTTGTTATGAAGATAGGCCTGTTTGTCTTCATAAATAGCAAAACTAATGTCCCCCAGAGTGTGGGGACTCTTTCCAGGAGGTGTTGTGTTTGGAATTGCCATGATTTACATGGTAGACCAAGTCACAAAGGACACCAGCAGGTAGGGTTTGGAGTTGCTACAATTAGTTGGGTGGCTGCTCTAACATGTTTTCTACCTGTGCCGGCTCTAGCACAAGACATCAACAACCCTGCATTACCCATCACTGTAAACAAGAAAGGGGAACAAGAGAAGCACAGCTGGGACATTTACTTCTTTGGTGGATATGCCATTATCACCCTTCTCTAAAGCAGGTCCTTAGTCAATACCACCAAAAGGCCTCTTCAGTACAGTAGGCAGGGAGTGCAGAGCAACTGAACATAACATAGATCTGAAGCAAGTTTATTAGTGAAATCTGGACCCTCCTGAAGTCAGTGCTCATCCCATGACATATGTTAAGCTATGCTAAAGTTGGACAGGGATTGTTACGTTAAACTTCCACTGGGGGCTGCGATGGTGGATTCTGGCACCTCTGTGTTCTATATGTCTATTGAATTGAAACCAGAATCCTTGTAAGAAATGCTCTTCCATTCCTTTTCTGGCCCAGATCAGACTTGGCATCCTCACTACCCTCACCACAGCCATGTGGCCTGCCTCATAAGAGTCAGTTTCAGCAGCACATTCTACATCTGTTATAGGCTTACCACCAGCAGTCACGGAAAGTCTGCATTACCACCCCTGAGAAGCTGCAACGCCAGGCATGAAGGCGAAACAGGAACAATACACAGCACGAGGATGACAACACCTTCCCAGAAACACACCTGCAGCACATTAATGCCTTTATAAGAAATGTAAAGAAACTGTGAAATGCCAAAGCATTTTAAGTGCTCCCCTTTAATCGGGTTTGGGCCAGCGCACAGTAAAATAGGGAAAGAGTTTGTGGCTCTGCTATGTTGGCGGGACCAATAAAATAAATAATTGCTGGAATATTTCATGGCCCCTCCATACCACAATTACAAATAAAGCAGGCACCTGCAAAGTCAATACGTCTGGCATTGGGTGCCAGCCCTTTGGCTTTGTCAATGTTTGTTTTACGTTGTCATGTTGTTTGGAAAATGTTGCTAGTAGAGCTGTAGAACACTTGTATTAAAATAAAATAAAACATTGGCTAAAAGAAAGCATATTTTTGGTCTGAAAAATTACACATTGCCATTGTTCACTGAACAGAGGGGAACCACTTTGTGCATGAATTGAGCATCTTTTGAAAGTGCAGAATGCCATCACAAACAGTGAGGTTAGCCAATGACTGAAGTGGGTTGACCCATTGCCCAAGCAGTGTGCTGTAACGGGTGGAAGAAAAGTGTGAAAGACATAACAACAGACCAATGGATGAAGAGGGTTGGCTGAAACCCCAGATAAGTAAGTATGTCATAGATATAATTGTAATAAAATCAAAAAGGCCTTAGCTAAGCCACACCTAACAAAAGAGAAAACATTTTTTAAATTCACAAACATAGAAGAAGGCTGGTTTAGCTGAACACCAACAGAATAGGAGTCTATCTACGGCTTCACTGATATAACTCAAACAGACAGAGGGGGTGGGTTCATCAGAGAAAAGATGCAACCTACCATAGGCTTACATGAAGGATGGGTGTATGACATTTCAATTGTGCACATAGTATTTGGAGAGATTCATCATTATTGCCTCCTTCTCCTTCTACTTTGCCCATGCAATCATTTTACCCCGCAGCTAACAGTATATTTTATTGTATTGTATTTAAGTATAAATGTATCTATGTAGCACTTGCAAACCCTAAGGAACCACTTAAGTGCTCTATATCAGACATCACACTGCTGCAGAACCCAAGGTTAGTGGTTAGTTCAGTGTCATTGATTAGTGTGGGCAGTAGTTTGGTGCGCTCAAGCCGACCATTCTATGCATTTACTCCAGTTACTTTGTGGGAGATCAAATGAATAAGTCTAATTAAAAGAGGGAGGGGCATATGTGGGCACATGCGGATGGTTGATGCAGTTAATAGATGACAAAGGAGATTAGGTATTGCTGGACTGCAGAGGAATGGCTTCTATAGAAGGAGAAGTTGTGTTCTTTGAAAGGAGCAATTGGCAATTTGTAGAAATACAATAATAGAGTTCTGGTCAAACATGAATGTGACTTTGAGTAGGTTGTGCTCCGAGTGAGGAGGCATGCCGGAAATGGAAGAGGACCATTCGAAGGAAAAAAGGAGAGGCAACAATCTGAGTTTCAAGCAAAGATCAGGTTCTCATGTAGGCTTTTAGGAATATTGAGGATGTTTTTGAGATAGCTTTGAATTTGAGGATACAGAACTGTAGAAAGAAACAGTAGTTTTTATTCAGTAATTTCTAACCCAATTTGCAGGGGAAGGACGGGTGGTGGTGCGGGGGGAGATGGGTGGGGGGATGCTGCTCGGGAGTGTGTTTGTGTGTGTTTTAAAAAAAAAAAATGTTATCAATGCCCTTTGGTGAAAAAAGACAATGGCCTGGAAGAAGCCATGAAAGCTTCCTTAGCAAACAGGATAACCACACCCTAGACAGCAGAACTGCAAGCTTTGTATTCTTCAGGCGCAGTCTGCCTAGTTTCAGTGAGGATTTCAACACAGGGAAGAGTGACAGCACGTGCAGCGGAAGTGCAGATTCTCTGACACGCAAAAAAGTCATATGTGCATTGGGACATAGTTGGCTCCTGCGATGACTGATGATGCTGAGAACTTCTCATACCTTTCAGCTGCTCCTTTTCTCATGCTAATGTTAACCACGCCCAGCATGGTTCTCACACATTGATGTACTATGTTAGCAGGATCGAGTTTTCTGTCATTGAGGCATCTTCCGCTCACTGATTCGCTCAAAAAGATTATGGGCAATAAGGTAGTGCATGAGCTACTAATAACGCAGATGAAGACCCTGATTTCCCTCAGGCACAGGGACTTCAGGGGTGTTGCTACCATTGGTGCAGCAGGTGCAGTGGAACCGGGGCCTAGTGCCCTCAAGGGCCCTTGAAACCCTGGCAAGTGCTGTATTTTACTACCTCGATAGCAGGCAAAGGGGTAACTTTTCTTGCTTACACCAGGGCACATAGCATCCTTGCTATGCTCCTGAGAAAACTGTAAGAAGCAGTGTGTTGCCCCTTTTCCCTCTGAGCCTTATTTATGGAATGGGGGGGGCATCTATCCAGGTGCATTTCCTTTATCAGCCGGTGCTTAATTTGTGCTTATTGTTTCCGGTGCTGAGCACTGGCACTTATGTTTGAGGGCCGGCGCTTAATCTTCTGCCTCAAGCATTTGCTGCAAGCAAAAGGCACATTTGGAAAAGATGGAGGAAGGCAAAAACGAAAATGCGTCACAAAGGGACAAAGTAGAAAGCTGCTAAAGTGAGCTGAAGGGGCAAGGAGTGGCTGTAAATGGGTTGAAGAGCCCCGAGATGGCTTCAGGATTACGTTGCCTCAGTATTCCGTGTTCTCACATTTAATTGCAGCAGCCCGTGTTTAAGAGGAGGGCTTTGGGCACCGGCACCTTTTTATTTACAAATTAAGCACTGTTCTCAGCACATCAGTGTAGAAGACAGGACATATAATAACACCCTAAAACAGCTCTAAACTTTGACCATAATGGTGATAGAAAGCACACATCCCAGTTACCTGCAGCATTTTAGGTCTTGTTCTAAGAAGTAACCTTTCCTCTGCTAAACTCCTCGCACTCTTTGAGGCCATGAATTTCCTTCACATAGGAGGTGTGCTTATTTTTCTATAACTTTTATGTCTTCTCCCTTACAATTCTCTGTCCTTGAGCTTTGCTGTTTTAGGGTAACAAGTGCAGTACAACAAGCCCATATGAGCTGGATAAATTATAAGCAAATACCATGATGGTTCCCGAATGAACCATACATTACAATGCCACCATCTTTGCACATCACACCCGGCCAACCACCTCACATGCACAACTCCCTAGCACCATCTACAGGCCTACAGTTTAATACCTCAAGGATTATATTTATTGTCAGCGAATAGAGAAAAAAAATCTGTTTCTTCACATCCTGATAATATAGCCTTGATAAATAATCGTAACCGCTTTACAGGAAAGTAAGGTTAATTTGTAAGGCATGTTTTTGCTGTCCATTGCATGTGGCATTGTACCACATACTTTTCTATGTAGTGTAGTCTTTTCTTTGGATCTCTTTCTTGTTTATTTCAATATTCTGCTTTGGATTCACTGATTTCATCCTTATTCTGTGTGTCCCTTCCCTGGAACATTGCCCGGTCACCATGCTCCTTGATTGGATGTGTTGTATCCATGCACAGCTGATGTCACCAGACTATTTGTCTCTGCACAGCATTAGCAAACAGCATTAATAAAGTCAAATTGCTCACAGGGCGAGACCTATTGGCTTTGCCAATGCTTGTTCATATGCGGTTATTAGTAATTATGTGCAGTTTTAAAAGTACGAATGCCCTAATTTTCATACAAATCCTCAAATGCAAACAACAGTGCAACCTTTCCATATATTTCGAAGTTTTTGAGAGAAATACTCGACGGTTGTGAAAAATAAATAGCTATTTAGCACGGCCGTTTTTTTGTGATTCCTTGGGAGGCTTGTGTTCGACAGTAAAAAAAAATTCCTGATGAAAACTCTTCAAAAAGGTACTAGATATCACGGTTTGTTAAAGTACCTTGGAAACGGTATTCTCTGTAACCCTGGTGGCTATACAAGAAATCACGGATGGACAAAGCTTCACACTTTGCCAGTGAAGTTGAACTTAGTTGGCAACGTTTTACTTCATGCAATCTAGGAAGGTTGACGAGTTTCCCAACTTTTTTGCCTCTGCATAAATTTATTGGGAGAGAATGTACTCGCATAAAAGTTTTTTCAGATAATTCTGCAACTAAAATTGCTTTGCACCAACAACACTACTTTTTACTGATGTTTTCCATCTCCCAGCTAGAAAACAAAATCACAATTTATAGTGATATCCCTTTTGTAATTACCCAACATTGCCTCAACAAATGTGTGGAAACCAATGGGTGTACCTGCTTGTTGTAGTCATAGTATGGTGTTTTAGCCCACAGCTGATGGCTGCAACCTTGATAAAGGACCTGAACGTGTCTTGTAGGTTGGAACCACAGGAGAGGGCTTATAACGATGGTGAGGGCCTTTAACAGCGAGAATAACCCACAGCAGAAGAGCTATAATACTTTTAGAACATTCCACCCACTAGGGGTAATTAAAAAGGAAGAAACTGAACAACAAATATTGTAGAATCGGAGCAGAATGTCTTTATCAGTCACTATCGGCCCTGAGTAATTACACTGTTTTCAATAGAATTCCCAACATTCAGATTTTCCAATACCGAAAGTATCTTACTACTCAGTAATAAGGGATTGAGAAGTACGCTCCCAGAATTACAAATCATTTTGTGAATTTTGCGTGGCCTCTAAAATCAAAATGCATTTTCATAATGAAGTGCATCAGACAAACCTGGGCCTCAAAGG
The DNA here is from genome assembly GCF_031143425.1 of Pleurodeles waltl. NCBI lineage: Eukaryota > Metazoa > Chordata > Amphibia > Caudata > Salamandridae > Pleurodeles > Pleurodeles waltl. Next base: position 91,207,675 of record NC_090440.1, on the reverse strand, counting down.
CCATGTTGCGTAACATCCACTTTTCAATTGACACACTGGGGCATATTTACAGGCCCTTTGACCCTTGCTGCGTCACATCAGCATCATTTTTTTACGCTAATGTGGCGTTATCAAGGCTTTTTTGCCCCGACGTATTTACAAAGTGGGACACTGCTCGCATTGCGCCACTTTGCACCCCTTCCACCACATTATGCCTGTGACAGGCATAATGTATGCGAGGGGGCGGTTCCGGCGCTAGGAGACACACCAGAAACCTATGGGCCTCCTTGCACTTGGCTGCACTAGTGTCAACTTTTTTTACGCTAGTGCAGCAATACATGATCAAAAATCAACATCCTTGCAAGCCCAACATCCTTACCATCTACTGCCCCTCTGGCATTATAGGCTCTTTTTGAAGCCCTTAACAAGTTCTATGAATCAAAAGCACCCAACACATCATCGCCATAGGGTGACCTAAGTTCCAGCAATCAATTTCAGCACATCATTCTTATGCAGCTGCTCTCCAGAACAATTCACTAGATGCAATACACATTTCAAGCCCATTGTTAAATTCTCTACCTAAAATTGATACACTCCTCCTAGATAAACTACTTCTTAATCTTCTCTCTTGATGACTTTTCCTTTGTCCCATACAGAGATCACTAGCCTGTTAGTGACAATTTGTAAAGAGAGAGCATAACCATTGAAGTTCTGGTTAGCAGAGCCTCAGTGAGACAGTTAGGCATCACACACAGAACACATACATATAGGTCACAAACTTATGAGCACTGGGGTCCTGGCTAGCAGGGTCCCAATGACACATAACAAACATACTGAAAACATAGGGTTTTCACTATGAGCACCGGGCCCTGGCTAGCATGATCCCAGTGAGACAGTGAAAACACCCTGACATACACTCACAAACAGGCCAAAAGTGGGGGTAACAAGGCTAGAAAGAGGCTACTTTCTCACACTCCCTTAAAGGAGCTCAGTGGTGTCTTGTAGCACACAGGGGGCTGACCAGCACCCTCAGAATGTGAATTGTCTGCAAAGGAAGGTGATGGGCAGGAGGCCCCTGCACTGCCCCCAGCACACACTCACCGCCAACCTTTCCATGCCGTTCAGACCGCTGGCGAAGAGGGGTTGTAATCAGCCAGGCAGCGTTGAGTTCAGCGCCGCCCTGGCTGAGTACAACTCCAACCTCCGTCATGCCGTTGGGAACCATGTTACCAGAGGGAACAGCGGTCCCCTGGTGGGTCCACCTGCCAGGTTTGTAATTAGGTGTTCAGACCACCACACTTGTAATGAGTTCCTAAGTTCTATATGCATATATTGATATTTATAGAGCACACACCTTAGCAAGGACGCATCTGAGTTCTATAATATATGGTGGGTGTTGGGAAGTCAACATAAGATTGTGTACACCAGGTGGGCATTTACGCCATTTTGAATTACATTACATCTCTTACATTTACAATAGCATTTCACATATTTAGGCACATGGAGATTAGGTAATATGTCCAGAGCATTCTAAAATACACCTCCAGGTTCGAAAGTCAGCAGCTTAGTCAATAAGTCATAGAAATCTTGCAAGGCTTATAAAACTGTACGACCGCTGCAAGGTGCGAAATTTCAAACTTGGGTGGTGACATATTAATTTTAATTTTGCCAGCCCTTATTATAACTGGCTTACACTTGAGATGAAATTGCATGCCACTTTCCACTCCTCAAAGTATTACCATGAAGTAATGTACAGGTGAAAGAGTTTGGAAACAAATATTTGGAAACTCTTTCTTTTTCATTTTCTTGTCATCAGTCATGTGTGTCTTTCTCTGAAATCCGGGACACGTTCTCTTTTTTTGTGAATGTCTATTCCATTTCCTCCATCTGTTCACTTTTGGCAACTAAGTGAAAACACATCATAGCTGTTCTGAGCCCACAGAATTTCGAAATCTCCTCTTTCCATAACTCGGATTTCTATGTTGTCGCTATAATTTTTAGGCAAGCGTCTGTTGGAAACATAAAACTAGACTTTCGGATGGGAAATAGAAGATCCGGAAGTGGGCACTCTTAGGAATGTCAAAATTGTAACAGCTCAGCCTACCTTGCTTCCAACCCACCAATCCCCTGCTTTATTCAATATGAAAATCAAAATAAAGCAATATAACAGTGAGTGTGGCTGATACATAAGTCCTTCAGGGGCAGCTCTTCCACCAAGGCGGAGGAGCGTCGCCCCACCGCTTTGAGCAGAAAAATAAAATGATAATAACACATTGTTATTATCATTTTATTTTTAGTTGATGCAGCAGGATAGGGCAGGGCGGGGCTGGGTTGGAGGGAGGAGTGGTTCATGCACCTTAAGTGCGCATGCCTGTTTGGCCGACCATGTTGGGAGAAGGTGCACAGGGTGCCACTCCCTCTGTGAGCGCCGAAACAGGGCGCTCACATCAATTACAATGCTGCTGTCATGCTGGTGACAGCAGTGTCATGATTGGCTGAGGGAATTTTGGAAGCCTATGTGCTTCCGGATGAGGAGGACAGAGGAGAGGAACGCATTGCCGACCTCAACAGGTAAGTGTATTTTTTTTTTTAAACGTTAAAAAATAAAATTCCCGTCCCCCCCCGCCAGCCCCGTTCAGTGGCAGCCGCCACTGAACTCCTTCCAAAGCATACACAGTGCTGTTGTCTAGAGAGCCATAACTTGGCCTTGCATGAAGCCTCAGTGACCTATGGCAAAATTTTTGCCCAGGGCATAATATGTTAGGTCAGGCTTACACCATTTATATGTCATAACCATATACTTCAGAATATCTTTGTCTTAAAATAGGTGTCTATTGTAGTTACTTTAGGGTGGATCACTGCATTGTAGGGTGACCAAACGTCCCGGATTTCCCCGGACAGTTTTGGTTTTTAGAGGATTGTCCCGGTGTCCCGACGCTTCTCTAAATTTTAAATAAATGTCCCGCTTTTTGGGACAAAGGTCAGATTATTAAGCATAAGTGAAAGACACCTAAGGGAAGCATAAGTGAAAGACACCTACAAAGTATGAAATAATTAATGTAATGTATCTGTTACTGTCAGGCAACGCAGTCCCCTCTCTGCTCCCAGCAGAGAGATGGAGTGAGGAATAGAGAGAGGTTGGGGGGGCAGTTTGGGGGTGCAGGGTGGGAGGTCAAGCCATAGCTAATTTTATATATATAGTCTTGTAAATGGGTGTGTGTATGTATATATATATATATATATATATATACATATATATATATATATATACATACACACACGTATATAGGCACCAGTTCTTAATTTGTAAATAAAAAGGTGCTGGTGCTCAAAGCTCTCCTCTTAAACACGCGGCTGCTGAAATTAAAAGTACGAGCACATAATACTGAGGCAGCGTAATCCTGAAGCCAACTCGGGCCTCTTCAGTCCATTTACAGCCACTCCCTGCCCTTTCAGCTCACTCTTGCAGCTTTCTGCTTTCTCACTTTGTGACGCTTTTTTGTTTTTCTCTTCCTCCGTCTTTCCCAGGTGTCTTTTGCTCGCAGTAAATGCTTGAGACAGAAAACTAAGCGCCGGGCCTCAAAAATAAGTGCCAGTGCTCCGCACCGGAAACAACAAGCACAAATTAAGCACTGATAGGCACACATTCACAAAGCTACGCAAAAAACGGGACAGGCCAGATATAAAAATGAGAGTAAAGTCTTTAGTCCTTCTTTTATGTCTGACCTGTCGCGGTTTTTGCACCTCAAAATCTGGTCACCCTACTGCACTGGCCTCAGAAAGAAGAAAAACTGCATGGCATCATTTTCACATTTCTAAAAGGATGTACAAGGATAACTCCAACAGGCTCTTCAACCACCGAGCTGTTTTGGAGGCTGCGCTTTAACCATATGGTGAAGTGTTTCTGCAGCAGTAGTAATTCAAGTGATTCTTTATACCGCCTAAGACATTTAGGACAACTAAATTCGTCAGTGCTCTGAACTGGTCTATGAGAACCGTAGCACCCTAAAAAAACTCCTGCATAAACGGAATGTTATTTTAGGCTGCAGTTACATTAATATTTATAATAATTATGTTATTTTATAGGCTCTTGTAGTACATGTACACCACTGGTTTCTTAATACTGAATATCCTATCTGAGAGTAACGAGAAGGGCGGATAATACGTTTTATAGAGCGCTTCGTGCCATGCGTTTCAACTCTAAGCACTATGCTGCTGCTAACCTTGCAGCTCTTTAATGGAAAGCACGTGCATCTCTCCTGAGAAATCCAGCCACAATAACTAAATACTAATCAGGGCAGCCATGTTTCTAATTTGCGGTTTAAGCATTATTGACGAGTTACTTCATCCTTTGGCCACTGCCCCCTTTGTTGTACTTGTAAGTACTTGTTCTAGAAAAAAAGATTACAAAAAAATAAGCCCAACATGCCATGTGAAAGCAAACAACACTTGCACACACTGGCTGGTAAACAAATCCCAAGCGCTGTTAAACAATAGAGAACTGCTTGAATTAAACTGTAATGGCTCTAGCACTAACACTTGACCACTAAACCCCTCTCCCTAAAAATACCCAATTGCAACGTAAACTTGGTATGTTGCAAGCACTTTTACAGCCTCATGAAAAAGCCTAGAGAAAGCCCTCTTCCTTCCTCCCAGTGCCTCTCAGCAACACACACTGCTGGGACATCTGAGGATTTCGGTAGTGTTTTTTTATGAATGAAACTCGAGCCAAAGCCACATGCAACGAATGGAATTTATGGTTATCCAGCTTTTCTCTCTCTCTGTCATGAGATTCTTAAAGTCAACAGAGAGCCGAGGATGCAAAGCCTGCGGGCTGATATTGAAGCAGCAGCAGCCCTGCTTTAGAAGGATACGGGGTTTGAGTTCTCATATGGTCTGTTTTAAAGATATAAAAATAAAATAAATCACATCATTTCCTACTTAGCAGAGAAGTATGACTGGAGGCTGAAAAAAATCCCATTCATGCCCAGAGACAAAGGGCCCACACAGATCCTGAGGGTGCACGCAGGCGCTTCTAATTGGCCAGGAACAAAACAGACTCAGCCAATCAGTCATAACCCCAGCCTAATCGTGGGAGTCAGACTCTCTTAGAGGAACCGGTAGAGGGACTCGGCTTTAATCGCTGTCAATCAAGGCCTCCTTTTATGTCTGTGGTTGAAACTAAAAAGGGACAAAGGAAGGTGAGAAATTCGTTTTAAATCAAACAAATACACACAGTAAACATTGTTTCGAAACGCATTGAAGCTCGATGCTATTCTAGGAGTGACTTGTTTGCAGATTGGAAATGATGCACTGACTTTCTTCAGTAAACTAAGTCAATGAAGACTTTTTTCCCTCCTTATTGAAATCATCTGGTTTCACTTCCCATACAAATGTATTGAACTCTCCCCACCCCTCTTCCATAGCCCTCCCTCCGACCCCACTCTACTCTTGAAGCTGGTTTTTTATGTCTGCAGCCTGTCTCCCAGACAAACACAGTCTATCTCACAGGCTTTGGGAGAACTATACATTTCCATAAAAAACCCAATGAAAGGCACATTTGTTCTGGTGAGAGCACGATGGCGCCCTCAACACAGGGCTCGCAGGCACAAGGCCTATAGAATGTTTATGTAACTGCAATTGATGCTTTGGCATAGCCAATAGGTCTCGCCTTTGAGACCTTACACATTTTTAGCCATGTAGCACATTAAACCTTTATCAGGAATAAACTGTGTTTATGCATTCCTTTATATCTTGGCATTAGACTGCAATGGTCAGAACATCCCACAGAGGCACCACAATAAAAATAACATTTGGAAAATACATGGTCATGTAACCATACAATCAGCCCCTAGAGGGCATAACCACACGAAAAGAAAAGAGCACAGAGCATTTCAATGTAACCATATATTCAGCCCCTAGAGGGCATAGTGCATTACACATTTTCAGGCCTAGCAGTCCTGATAAGATATTATCACAAACAATGGCAAACTACTCCCTTATGTAAAGCAAAAGCTCCAGCGAGATAGCTTAAAAGGACATTGAATGATGGGGGAGGTTATGATTTTGCTGTCCCCCCAACCTAGTGTGGGGACACAGAAGATGAGCTGGGCAGAAAGGGCACGATGCGCTGAACGTTTTGGTGGTGGTCCCAATGTCCTAGGACCACCACAAGCTGAGTTATGGGCAAACACGTGCTGTAAAAGGAATGCCCTGCAAAGCATTATGGGGCAAAGTTCCCGAGTGCAGTGAATATTGTAGTATCGACTCTACCACTGTGCTGGGGATAGCCGTGTGGGTTTTTTCTATTTAAAAATCACCAGTTTGTATATTTTTCAACTGCTAAACTTGGGAAGAATTTAGAAATGGGGCTGCAAATTTAACCGGTGCTCATTTAAAGCGCTCCAGTCTTCCGGTCGAGTTCGCACTAAATAAATAAATAAATACAATGAATCTCCCTCCAGCATGCAGCCTTTGTCGGGTGCAGACATGCCAAGAAACAGTGAGATGCCAGAAGAAGAAACAACATACCACGAGTGCGAAGTGGAGAGACAAACGAAAAAAGTAGTGCGCCAACATTGAGATATATGGCTGTTTGTGCAATAATCCATGTAATAGGGTCAGTCTCCAGCGTAGTAACAAAATATCCTCAATGGACAAACCTAAAGCATTTACCTAACAAATCAAAGGAATTTTGAAAGGCAGGCTAAAGAACCAATTAAAGTGATAGGCGTGTGATGGGAATGGTGAAAACCCACAGAAGTAGATTACAGCATGTCGAGAGAACCATGTGCCCTGCCTATGCTCGGCCTAAAAAATAACTAGTGAAGTCCGTTGATCCATTTCATAATGCCACCTTAGGTTGACCACTGTGAATTAGGAAAGCCTGTTTGCCAATTGCCATCATACAAAATTACTAATACTGAACACCGAACAATATCATTCGCTCCTTGCAAAGAATGTGATATGCCTGACTAATTTGAAATCCTGAAATCTATGTCAGACACATTTTTTGTAACTCTTGTTAAACGTTTCCCTTGTTAAGACGTTTTTCTCGTGAAATGCTTTCCCATGGTGCTATTTATCCCATTTTGACTTTGAGCGAAATATTGGCAGAAGCACAACTATACCTTTGCTTTATAGGCTGAGAGAATTTTCAATGAAGTGATGTTGGGAGGGATCCCTGACCAATCTCTGGTAGAAGAGGGATATAAACCTCAGAAGAAATGCCACGCTGGCAAATTCCTGGCCAGCACCTGCACTTACTCGCAGTCTCGCCAAGTCTACCGATTTAAGTGGTGGACAGCTGAAACTAACTTAAGTGTACTTCATGAGTGATAAATTGTCAATTCTGCCAATATTCTCACTCTTTATAAGGAGGTTTAATGATTACCTGTGTCCCTTCAGATGGCTTGATTTCTTGATTTTGACTCTGAAAGACAGACAAGCAACAGATAACTCCCCCTCCCAGCTGGGGTGATCTTCAAGATCAGATGCATCACTTATAAAGCTCTCAACAACAAGACCCCTGCTTACCTGGCAGAAAAACTAGCTATGTTTGTGGGATAACATCAGACCAGGAAACTGGACATCAATATGTTGGAGACAAAACATTGCAACAATTTAAAAAACAGAGGACAAGATTTCAGGATCTAGAAAAACATCCCTATCAACATCAGCTCAGCACCAACTCCCCTTCAATTCAAAACAAAGTGGAAGGCACATCTCTTCATGGATCACTATTGCTAACCCAACACTTTACCCTAGACCTTCTCCCAGTTACTGTATGTGCAAGGAAACCATGCCTCCTCTCCATTGCTCTCAAGCTAGGTTTGAGCATCATTAGCTGTAGCGGTCAGATCAGGGTGTATAACTTTGAAAAGCAAGACTCCCTTATCAAAGAGGATAAGGTCATTGGAGCAAGCAACGCAAGATAGTTCTACTTGTATTCATAAGAATGACATCTTCAATTGAAAGATCAAATTATTGAGCAGAGTGACTAAATATTTCAGAATCTGATATTGAAGCCTTGAAAAAGCTGTTCTCAGTTACTCAGTATGAACAATCATAAATGTCATGTATTATTTTGTATGAAGAATCGTGTCAAATTGGACATTCATCTGTGGCAATGAAAAGACATTTCTTGAGGTGAACATTCACCTGTGACAATAAAAACTAATTTATATGAAATATTCAGAGTTTGAGGAATTTATATTGTCTCTCCGATAATCAGTTTTATCTTTTTGTTGGTTACATGAATATTTGCCACTGGAAGGTAACCAGTGATCTGAGAGTTTAGCGTCAATAAGATTTCCATTACCATTACTTACTAAATTTAATTTGAATGTTGTTTTATTTCTGTTTACTTTATCGGATGTTATTGTCTCTATATTCTTTGTGTGTTGTTAACTTGAGGCTGCCCATTCAGCTCTTCTCCTGCTCATATGCACAGGCATGACTTACCTGATGAAATACAACTACTGTTTTTGTTTGGAACTGGTGACTGTTAAATCAACTCTTCTCCTGTGCGGATGTACAGGCATGACATGCCTGATGACATACAACTGTTTTTGACTCGCCTATGAACTATAGAATGAAAGTCAATCAAGTGGTAGCTTGCCATAAATTCCTAGGATGTGGACATGAGAATCCTTTGATAAATATATAACAAAACTACATGTGTTACCTGCTAATTGCAATTATTGCACTTCTCAAGATGAAATGAGAAGAGATGAGATCACGCATATAACAAATAATTTGAGACTCAAAGAAAAGTTGCTGTTGACTAAGAAACTAAAGTCCATATTTATGAAAAATGACGCACAACTGTGCCAGACAGTTGAGTGTCAAAATTTTTAATGCAAGCTACCATCATTTCCTAGCGCCATCTGTGTGCCATATTTAAAAAATGACACACAGTGGTGCTAAGGAATGGTAAATGTAACAAAAATGACGCTAACCATTGCGACATGCCATAAGGAAAAATGGCGCAAATGCTGCAAAAGTAGCACTAGACCGTTTTGCGCCATGTATTTTTGAAGCAAAGCATGTAAGCGCCATTTTTAACTGCAAGAAAAATACAAATTGAAAGACAAGATCACAGCCAGGAGGGTCCAGCAAAGTCCCAGGAGAAGAGGAAGCTTTAGTGAGATGGAGCATGACATGCTGGTCAGAGAGGTGACGGAGCACCAACACCAGCTCTTCGTCACCTCCAAATTGCCAGTTGGTAAGAGAGACGCAATATGGCAGCCGATAGCAGACAAAGTCAATCACGTGGCAGAGGTGAAGAGGATTGTCACCAATTGCATGAAGCGCTGGCATGATTGCAAGTGCAGGACTAAGGAGAAACTGTCCAGGAACCGAAAGGCAGGACTTCAGACTGGATGTGGAAGTCCCGCACCACAGGAGGACCTGGATGAGCTGGAGGAGATGGTCGCAACAGTCATCCTGGAGGAGCTGGTCACTGGAATTGCAGGACAGGACAGTGCAGACTACCAAGAATTACCACAAATGCAGGATAAGTTGCAGAGGGGGGAATATCTGGAATTCCACACATTGTAGAAGGGGAAGGCACATAGGACACACTCAATGCATGCTAAAGGGTTGCATCAGGACATATAGGCCCTGAATCAAGACACGCCGTCCCCACCCAAGCCACACATTGGTTGTACAATACGCTCCAACATATACACAGCGTGGACATAAGCCACTCACTGTGGCTGTACTCCACCATGTAAATATCCAGCACATTGTCTGGAAGGGACGTGCAAATAGTGTGGCTGTGGCTGTACCACGACAACACCCATTGCATATTGTCAAAGCCTCTGATCCCACACAACTTGTACATCAGAGAATAGGACTGAAGTCAATACCACCCCAGGGATGGTGTCAGGGTGGTATGACAGGCCAAAATGCTTCCCTTCCTCCTTGTGTCATATTCCTTCTCATGTGTGCTGCATCTTGCAGCACCCATTCAAGTACCACCTTAGCAAAAATAGCTTGTACATGTGCAGGAAGGGACACCTCACTGCACATAAACAATGTATCCCCTCAAGACAGGCACCCCTTCATTATGCTGCAACAATGCCTGTGTTGGTGCAGGGAGAACAAATCTGTGCAGGCGCAGAGGGAACTGCAGGGGTGTACTGTATTCTAGTAAACATGGCACATCCCTGCATTTCCAAACAGGTGCAGCGTTGTGCAACTCATGTTGCTGTTGCACTGAGCTGTGCCACTTGAGAAAAAATCTGACCTAAAGTGTGCAACCTGTGGAACGCAAACCACACAGGGTGAACCCACAACAACTCACACACAACTCTATGTGCCATATGGGAATGGCCACAAAATAAAACACATACAACACATGGACTGTGTCTGTGAACATCATGTATGCAGTTGTACTAGTAGCTTCAATCTCACCATCCAACAAGATAGAGTGTTGTGTGAAAGGTTGGTCTACTGCTTAATGGTACATTCAACATGAGTGAGAGCTGGCACAAGTGGCATCAATGTTGCACTACCAGCACAATGTCACTAGCCTGTAATGTAACTATATCATCAATTTAATAATATCCCATGTGGAACCAAACTGCACATTCCCCTAGTGCCACATCTACAAAGTCACAACATGCATGCATTGATCCACATTCAACATCCTTGCACCAACACATGCCTGTTGCTGATATCTTGTGCACAAGGTAATGTTCCGAATTTAGGAAGGGCAAACTAATGGGCAGACAACTAGCATATGTGTTGGACCTGCTACAGGCAGGTGAGAATGTAACAAAAGCATTGTATGCAATGGACCTACCTGTGCTATGCTGTACTAGTCCCATCATTCATGGTGCCAAAGCATCATTGCACCAAAGGAGTGACAGCACACATTACATTACCGTGGCAATGTCCACCTGGGTGAATAGGAAGGCTAATTGCATGCCATCATTGTGTCAGTGGCAGGGACAAAGAGCCTGCAAGGAAGTATGTGGTTTGGGATAAAATCACAAAGGCCCAGATGTATTAGGAAATGATGGTGCACCGCGCTACCCCAAATGTGGCAGTGTTGCGCACCATCATTTTCAAAACTCACTGATGGCCAGTATTCACTAGAATACGGGGCACCCCTGTGTCACTCCCTGTGCTAGGACTAAATAAGCTGACGTGGGCCAACACAGCAAGCCTTGCACCATAGTACAAGGATGGCTACGTTGAGGGGGAGTTTGGATTTTGTGCAGGAAGGAACACCTTTCTGCACAAAAACCTTCTTAAAAGTCCATTAGCTCTGTCTATGTGTGTTGCTAAATGCAGCACACATGGAATAAGTTAAAAATGAGCAGGAAATATGGCATGTAACATCATTGCACTATGGCTATACCTGGGGTGGTGTGATATTTTGGCAAGGACTCTGGTTTACAAAATCTCATCAATCTGAGGCACTGTCAAAAAGCAATGAGTGTTGCTGTGCACGCCCACAGCAACACCCATTACATGCCCCTACCACACAAAGTGCTGCGTGTGAAGGGGCCCTTCTTACAAGATGGCCTCAAGCCACAATAAGTCACTTGGTGCCATATTGTAAGACCGTCACAGGGCATTGCACCACCCAAGCATCATGAAAAGAAACACTCAGGTGGCGCTAGGGGCACCTAAATATGTCCCAAAATACCTTGTGAGCTTGACCCATGTGTGATGCACAATGCTACACATAGTATACAACTACAACCTTGGGCCTGTAACATGTCACTGAGCCTCCAGTAGCAAATAAATGATGTGCCATGTCAACAGCCACAACGATCTAAGATTGACTTTTTACTATCTCATCGCAGAGGATGATGGCTTACCTCCTGCTGACCTGCCTGTCATGGATTTTACAGATGACATGGATGACCAGATGCCGAGCATCAATGTAGAGACTCTCCAGAATGTCCTAGGATCCCTCCAGACACCACCTCCATTCTCAGGGAGGACACACAGCGTTGCGGGGTCTCCACATGAACCACCCAGCTACCAACACACACCTCCAGCCAGTACTGACACAGCCCTGGATTCCGAGGACCTACAGATCACCTTTTAGAGGACAGTGGTAGAAGTCCATTGGGAGCTGGCCAAGCAGGTGTGGTGGGGATGGAGACCATGGCAGGCAGCCTAGAGGGAGTGCAGAGGTGCCTCAGTCTAATTAAGGACAACTCAGCTGCCATCAGAGGCACCCACTCCCTACTATGTGGACTCCAGCAGTCCCTGGCCAACATAACTACTGTCATGAGGCAGAGGCTTCAACAATTCCCTTCCCACACTGGCAGCAGCATGATGGACAACAGGCTGGGGGCTATACAGAATACCCTTGAGTCCATACAGAGGGAAGTATTCCTCCCTCAGGGGAAACATGGCTGCCTACCATAGTGAGTTTGCAGCAAAGTTGAAAAATCAGCAGTTCCTCCTCGCTGCAGTGATGCCTTATGTGTTCCCACTAATGGCAGCTGTCGGGACCTTTGACTCCACATTTCTATCCCCTGCTATGTGTGTGTGTCCCTCAACCTCAACAGCAGCACTACCCATGGCACAGAAGGCACCACACACATCAGAGGAAGAAGATGTGGAAGGAACAACATTCAAAAAGGAAAACCACCTGGTACCACCAGTGTGCCACATGGACAGTATTTCCTTAGTTCTGGGCTTAAGATCATGCCAGTGTTTTGACAGCAGGAAATGTGCTCTCTTCACTCAAACACTATTGACTTGTCTGCTATGTACTGTCCTTGTCTCCATTCTTACCTATTGGCAATTTTAAACCTCCTCACTAATGCACCGTTCTCATAACCATGTCTCATGACACGTCCCTCAACCCTGGGATCTGATTGTACTACAAATGGCTAAGGTTCTCTTATGGGGTCTGTGAACTGGAAATTGTATAGCATTCAAAATTACACTTGCACCTGTAAATAAAGCACCTTGTTTATATGTAACATTTCTACATTTATGTGATCCAACTACTCAGCTAAATGATTGCATTGTGTGATTCCATGTCAATGAGTACAGAACAACATTACATGAGTGTATTATTGTCAGACACAAAGCCACACACTAGGATCCTAACATGAGAAAGGTGAATGATGGTGTTTTCAGCTTCAACCAACTTACAGAGTATTCTATACATATATTGAACTGAAATCCTTGGAATTTGACATTCGGCATGCATGACTCTGAACCAAGTCGATGGTAATTTACCCAGATGGGAGTACCAGTACAATTAATACATGTGGTACAGAAGAGGCTAACCTTATCAGTGATGGGCACCTGTCAGTGTTGCAGGATACAATTCCAAATTTTCCTGTTGTCATATGTGCCAGACTTGCCAACAATGAAACTACATGACCCCACCAATGACAGCTGAAGTTTCATACTAATCTGTCCAAGATAACATATACATACACAATGTGAATGGCTGGAACAGTGGATGGCAAAGGTATGGACTAGTTGATGTTATTTAACAGCCAATCTGACAGCTCCTTGGTCATAGGGGATGCACATGGTAATCCATGCAAATCAAAACCGTAAGCATACCCTAGTCCAGTGCACACATGAGAACACCCAGACTCTCAATCAACATGGCAAAAACAATTGTCTTATACAAACAACATTTATTTAAAAATATTTAAAACAACATACCTAAACCTATTCTAAAAACTACATTAAACTAACCGAAACTAACTTAACTTACAACTACACCTATCTAACCTATTCTTACATATGTAACGCAACCCTCTAAATATTGTTCCCCCACCCGTGTAAGAGACAAGATACAAGTAGGACAACATAAACTATGACTACATATGTACTTACTTAATCTATGTCCTAAACAAAACAAACAAAAAAAAAACATATATATATATATATATATTTGTTTTTTACAAATATACCCCAACATAACCCTCCCACTGAACTCTCCAATTGATTTTTTTTTACTAAAACCCACCCACCAACTATACTTACTCTAACCTACACTATTTCACTAACCTAATACTACTCATCTGAAACCCAATCTAAAAAAATTAACAGTAAAAAGGAGAGGTAAGGAACTGGGAGGTTGTGGCACTGACACATCACAGTTTCGTCAATTTTCTTTTGCAGTACTTAAGTAACTAGTGATTTTTGGCACTTTCCTGCTCCAACTTGTCCAATCTTGCCTTTATGGCAGCCATGTCCCATCACATTTCACTTTCAAAGTTTGGGCTGAAGACTGCAGCAGATGGCTACAAGGGTGCCTGGCTTGTGACAGGTGCAGCACAGGTGGAAACGGTTGGACCTGTAGAGCCCCCCTGGACCCCTGATGTTTTCCCCAATGTCGCCTGCTTTATTTGTGGCTGCTGCAGAGGTCCCCTCATGTAGGAAAGCATGCCACGCCCCTGTGGCCTTTTCCTTCCGGAACCTCCACTCCATCCTCTGGTACCCAGAATTCACATCCAAAATGTGAGGGTATCTGTCTGTTCTTTTGTGGAATGCATGTCGTTCCTCATGTGTCATATTGGCAACTGAAAAATGAGGAGAATAACGCATTAAATACAGCATTGGTTGGAGGTAGAATAGATATATAATGTACACTGAATCCGCAAATGAAACATGCATTCCACCACACGTTCCTCAACAATAACTTACTCCTAATCTATGACTATTTCCTACCAGCCATCTATGGTATCGTGTCCATGTCACTTGGCTGATTGATATCCATTGTTGACCATCAGGGCCCAGAGGTGAGTGGACTAATGCTTCCTTGCTCAACATTTGTGTTAACAAGCTTGTGAGGATCACATGGCCCAACAAGTCTGGATTTCCTGTGTCCTTGTCAATATGGGGGGCTTTATATGATATCCACCACTTAGACACCCCTGATGCTACATCAAGACTTGCCCAGGCATTATGGATGCAAATTGGGGGGCATCCGATAGGGGTGCTGGAAACTTCCCACCGGCAATTTTAAGGTTTGATAAAGCTTCAATCATGTGTCCTGGTTTACGACCTCATCTAAGCATACGTTACAAGGGGGCACACCATTGCTCATGATGTCCCACATGTACAAATAATACAATGTCCCCATAAAGTTTGGCCAAAGCCTGACCAGCACATCAAAGTTGTCTACAGATTATGTAACGAATGCCCCCTACCCTGTGGTATGTTGTGCAAAATGTGTAATGCGGCACACACATGGTGGCTGTATGGGTGCCCTTAGGGCCACAGTAAGGTTGGCACAGCACTGGGTGCTGTTACAGTAGTCTTATAAATTGAACATCATGTGCACATGCATGTCAGACATCATAAAAGTATCAGGTACGCACTCAGCATTCACATCATATGCACATGGGATGTGACCAAGATCACTCACAAATATCATGATGGCAGGACCATGTTGGTGATTCTGCTTGCGATCTAGCATGGGACAATCCATAGACATTTCCCACAACCATCTGGAGCTGAGTTGTATACTAATTGTGTGCTCTACTGACTGTTGTCCAGCACAATATGGCTCCTGGCACTACTGCGGCCTCAATTTATATCTATAGGGTACCGAGGCACCAGTGGTGCAAGTGTCTCCTACATAAGCCCCTAGAGACTTCTATACATTTCCTTCATCTGTACCATTCAGACATCAGACTGTCTCACACCAAACCCTGGATTGCCACACATGACGCACAAGGTGACACTTAGTGGCAGCATTGGGGTCTTCAAATCTGGCCAACTCTCCAATGCTGTAGGATGGAGGTCCACCTGCAATACATGAAAGGTGAACATAGCTTTGTGATATTTGGCCTTTTCTGTTAATGAACAACAGTGTTAAAAATCAACTTGTTAGGATGAGTGAGCAAGTCAACCTAGTGGTAGATCAGACCAACTGTCAAACATCTGTGATCAGTCGATCACACATAGTCTCAGATAATGGAGACCCTGGCGCCTACAAACCATCACTTTCCCTGACACGCCTGTGGTGCTTTTCACTGCACTATATGTACATGGTATTGTCATGCATGTGTTCTGTAGCTTTACACCTACATGACCATATGGGACTGCATGACACTGTGTTCTGCATCTGAGGGGCTTGCAATGGTTGTTGCAGTGGCCATCCTATTTGTGACACCCATAGCTTTTGAACCTGCCCCAGATGTTGAAGACATCTACCTCATTGTCACCGCAAACTGACAGACAACTGCCCAGGGGTTGTATGAGTATTCTGAAGTGTTGAGGAATGCTTTGATACATCCTTGTTTGTTGTTACTTATATGTGTGTGCCATTACACACACTTGGGCTATAATGCCATGGCAGTTTACTTATGTTCATTTAATTGTTCCTACCTGCACATTAACTGATTGAAATTACAGATGTCTTGCCAATACTGTGTGGCTAGCCATTGTTGGCATGGTATTCCATTATTTGTCCAGAAAGGGATAAGAACATGCACATTAACATATGCCTCAACACAGATACACTTGCTCTGTGGTCCAAGGATGCATGTGTTGGTGCAGGTTTCTGAGTAATGTGCCAGTGCTGGTGCAGATGCAGGGCAGCCCATGCTGTCAGTAAGATGCAGCAGGCCTTTGGTACAAAATCAGCACGTGTGTGGTCCAACGTTTGGGATGTATGTGATACACAATGTACAGGAAGAGGAAAGAGCTAGTAGTCTGTACCTAGTGCATAGTCAAGCTCCCTTAATTGGCATTGGCCAATGACACAAAGGGGCAGATTGAAGAAAAGTGGTGCTGACCGAAGTGCATCCCTACAGTCCTTGTTGCCCTTAGTGCACCCCATTCCCTCGCCATGTGTGCGCCTTATGAGAAATAAGGCATAGCATGGTGCAGGTAGGGTCCAACTGCATCTATTTATATGGAGGCCATTGATGTACTCAGCAGGAGTAGCAACAAAACAGATTATCATGACTTCTGGTGAGTACATAGGGGCCCATCATGTGCAGTTATATGCCCCTTTATGACACCTGCTCAAGGCAGCCATTCAAATTGCAGGAAATATGGCATTAGGTAATTTCTCATATGTCCTAGAGGCATGTACTTTAGCCCCCCAAACAGGTGTTGAGCCCCCCTCCCATACATGATGCCTGGCACGTGCCTCATGTTGTGCTGGTCTAAACGGAGTGGCACTATGCATGCATCACAACACTTTGTTATGATTGCGCAGGGAAGATGACGCTTCTGCCCTGGCTCAGCTTTATAATAGTTAATTATAATGGCAGCCCTAAGGTGGCACTGGGGCTCTTAATACAGGCACAATACTACATGCCCAGATCCATGAACAAAACATGCTGCACTCAACCTTATCAGCACCTGTCATGCACATGCAAATAATGGTGTTGCTATGGAAATGGAATAGGAGATCAGGTCAGTCCAACAGTGTTTAAGTTGGTGGTCATTGCGTCCGGTGCCAAATATTCTTATCAGATGGCGGAGCACCTTGCCGCACCGCAGTTTCCCGGCCTCTGTGAGGTAGCCCTGGATAATGTGGCCACCAGGACAAGCATCATTGGCAGGTAATGCTGCACAAGCCAAATAAAGCCCCCCAGCTCATCTGCCAACATCTTGGACATGCTCCCTTTCCCTGACATCATACAGTGTATATATACTGCAAATACAATTGCAGGGAAATGTTTTTTAACTACCCAACAAACTATCTTACCCCTTGACAAACACCCCACAATACAGTGACAGATACAGTACAGAAACACTACAAAAGACTGATTAAAAGACAAAAAAGACGCAACACCTACAGGACACAGTACATCAACACTCCAAAAACTCCAATCCAGCAACAACACCAGCTCTACACACCCTCACACAGTCACAGATAATAAGACTGTGAAGTGAAAGTGAACTCACTGTACCATGTATGCAGGCAGGATGTCCTGTTTCATTACTTCCTGGTGCTGTGCGTCACGTTTTTAGTTATGAGTTGTTTTTTTTGTTACACACGACGGCCACGCGTCAATTTTGACCCATTGTGCGTGACAGGGCCTATGGACTTGCAATAGACGCTCCTGGGCCTGGCTTTTTTTTGCTGCATAGAAAAGTATGAAGTTTAGGAGTTTGCATCTACATTTTTGACGCATCACGGCCATGCATCGATTTTATCCCATTGTGCGTGACAGGGCCTATGGACTTGCTATAGACAATCAGGGGGCAGGTGTCTTTTTGCTGCTTAGAAAAGTAAGAAGTTTAGGCTTTTGTGTCTACATTTCTGACGCATGATGGTTAAGCGTCAATTTTGTCCCAATGTGCGTGAAAACGCCTGTGGACTTGCGATAGCCGCTCAAGGGCCAGGCATCATTTTTCTGGCATTGCGGAGTATGGAATTGAGCCATTTGCGTCAAACAATTTCGACGCATGACAGGAATATGTGGAAATTTGCTGTGTAGGCCTAGAGTGCACCCAGATTCACATACCATGTCACAGGGGCTATGCAATAATTTTGTCAGTTTGGTATGGCTACATGTGTGGTATGTTCAACCTATATGTTTATATATGTGTGTGATGCATGCAATGACTTGTACCTTGTGCCTATGTGCATTTGTAGCTACACTGTGTCCACATACATGTTAGCACATGTGTACTATGAGGGGACATATGTGTTCTAACACATATTTATGGGTGTACCACATTATGGGCCAGATGTAGGAAGGTTCCCTTTTGCGAGTTGCAAATTGCGAGTCCCAGCGACTCGCAATTTGCAATTCGCAAAAGGGAATGCAGAAAGGTGTCTCAGACACCTTCTGCGACTCGCTATGGGGTCGCAAAGACCCACCTCATGAATAATAATGAGGTGGGTCGCAGTTTGCGACCCCATAGCGAGTCTAGGCACTCACGGGGATGGTGGCCTGCTGGAGACAGCAGTCCACCATGTCCGTGACTGCTTTTGAATAAAGCAGTTTTTTTTTTTCTTTTTGCAGCCCATTTTCCTTAAAGGAAAACGAGCTGCAAATAGAAAAAATACTGAAACCTTTTAGTTTCGGTTTTTTTCAGAGCAGGGAGTGGTCCATAGGACCACTCCCTGCTCTGAAAAAATATTTTTGTTTGCATTCACAAAGGGGAAGGGGTCCCATGAGGACCCCTTCCCGTTTGCGAATGAGTTACCATCCACTTCAAGTGGATGGTAACTGCGAGTTGATTTGCGACCGCTTTCGCGGTCACAAATCAACTCTACATCGCGGTGCGAGTCGCAAATAGGAAGGGAACACCCCTTCCTATTTGTGAGTCGGAAACACATTTTGCGAGTCGGTACCGACTCGCAAAATGTGTTTCTGCATAGCATGATGCCTTTTGCGCCCCGCAAACGGCATTTTTCGTCGTTTGCGAGGCACAAAAGGCTACTTACATCTGGCCCTATGTCTGATATGTAAATGTACACATACCACCAGCACAATAGATATGATGGGCTATGTACAATACATGTGAAGGCATGGGTACTCGCAAACATTTCTCCGGGGCCCACAAAATACTGTCTGTGGCAAGCCCGATGGCCACACTGATGCCAGCAGGCCGAGAGTCGGGGTGATGAAAACTGGGCATAGGAAGTGGGTGGGGGGCGAAGCAGATACATGGTATGAATAACAAACTGTGAGAGAAAAGGAGATACTCATCTGGTAGCTGAATTGCAAAAAGTGATACTAGAAAACTAGGCATCATTCCCTGCTTCCTCATTTGACCAAACTGTGTGATCCTAGGCAATTGGTTGATTTAATGTGCCTCCTTTTACTTCAATACCACGTGAGAGCCCCTTGAAATACACATTTATACGTTTAGGATGTGTGCTATACAAAAAATTATCTTGTGTTTTATTTAATAAACTATGATGTTGTTCCAATTCTATAACAACCAAGGATATACACAAGGTGCACCTGACAAATTACTTGCCTCTTGGTTCACTGATGGCATTGTTTTCAGAATGGGGAGGGCTTGGATGTTTCCAAGATCATGTCTGAAAGTGTTACTTCTAATAAAGGCCTCTCAATGCAGTGCTAAAATCTGATCTAGTAAGGTAAAACGCTCATGTATTTTAATAAAATGCACTTTTTTGAAGTTTGCAGATAGTTTATCACATTTTTACTTTTAGTGCAAGATACTTTTAAAACTAAACGTGTTCCTACAAATAAGTTGTCTAGATCACTTAATGTGTAAATAAAGTATGCCCGTTTCTGAATTTGTCTGCTTTGTCAAGTGAACAGCAGCCAAGTGCTGCTGTTCACCAGGGGGCCACAATTAGAGGCCAGGAGGGCCGCATGCTGCCCCCGGGCCGTACTTTGAGTTTCCATGTGTTAAGGCACCTGACAGCCATGATAACTTGTACTCAGAGGATGCAGTGGACTACAACTGGGCTGAAATCACGCTACCTCTGGCAATTTGCATGTGTATGTGAGTCCACTGTTTGGTGTGTTATTGGTTTAGCCTCATGATGCTCTGCTACATGTGTGACATATCGTTCCCCATGCATCTTAGTTGCAGGAGATGGTGTACACACATGTGTCAATGAAGGTTGCTATATGCCGTGTGTGTGTAAAGATATGTGTAGTGTCATTTCATTAACAGTGGTCTGTTCATGGGATATGAAACCTCACATATCTATTTTCATGCATGGACACATGTTGGACTTTGACAAATGCCTGCGTAGTCACATCAGTGTCATCTATGTTTCCAAATGTCAGAATACATGTGAAGGTCATTTATTTCTGTCAATGATCTTGTGATACATATGCACTTACATTTGTGGTAAGTTGTCTTTTGTTCAGACACCAATACACATCACCAGGCAAATGCCTTTTTATGTGGTACATGTGTGCTGAGTTACCTGGTAAATGTGTGCATGCCACCAACTAGGCACTCACAACTGTCCACATTATGTTTTTTATGACTGTCACAATGGAATACCACTGTGTAGCAGTGTTGCATCTGGCAAAGATGGCAGCCTACTCTTCATCACTACAGTGGGAGTTTTTATGCCGACACAGACCCATGGTTGCTTGTGAAGGCGCAGTTTTACGGAGCTCCAGACTACTCAGTCCACTGTGGACATGCATCAGGCGCTTGACAATGTCAAACATCTATGTAGTCAGAAGAGCTGTGTTAGGGCGTTTTGGGCGGGGATCTAGCCTCTTCATGATTTCTAATCGGCAGAGCAATGCACAGTGCCCTGCAGACAGACACTTGCACAATTGTGATCAAACGGACTGGGATGTCAAGTTTTTCTTTGAGCTACTTGATGTCTGTCTTTCCCTATCATGTACTGAGGACTGGCTTCTTGCACATGTAGCACATGTCTCATCATTTGATGTCCTTGGTCATTTCCATGGGCAGCTTGGTTAGGGTTTGCATCTCTGTTGTGACTCCTATTTTGGGAACGTGCCAGGGGACAGAGGGTGTTATCTGTCTCTGCTTCCTGTCATGTTAGTATGCGATGGGCAACTACCAGGTTATAGTAGTGGCAAACATGACTGGGTTATGTGCTGACCTAGCCACCCTCTCTGTACATATGTTGAGTGATCACATGTAGACACTGATGTGTTGCGCAGTCAGTATTGCCTATGTGTGTTCCTTCTCCACGTTTTACCGCATTACTTGTAAGGAATATTTTGTGTCCTAAATTGCTGCCATTCTTTAGGCTGCTTACACTTTGTATATATCTTCTACAGCAACATTGTCTGGTCATAAATGGAAAGGATGCAACGTGTGACTTGTGTAAATTGTAGATTAACACATCTTCTACTTCTGGCTACATGATAGTTATCGTCTCATTGCCGGGCTTTGCAAATTTAATGAGTGCCACACACATGTTACACCAAACACAGCACTTGTGTTGTCTCCAAGTGACCTGTTGTATTTCCAAGTATCTGTGGTTATCTCTCAGCTGCCCATCACACATCCTCCGTTGAACATGGGTAGACATGTATTCATGTATTCCACAACCTATGTAACTCTTACCATGAATGTATGATGTTGATGTGTGAAATCATCTCAGTGCTGCTTTTTTCATTAGCCAAATGCAACATATCTGTCTACTTCTACTCCCATTCATTTTTTTAATGGGTCTCTGACATCTTTGGACATTGCTAGACATACTTGCACATCTCACACCTGCTTGGCATGTTGGAGACCAAAACATATTTGGGAAGTTTGTCACTGTTGGAACTTTGCTCTTGGTCTGGCATGTAAGTTACCATGAGTGGTGTGTATTGCTATGTGCAGTGTGATGTTGTTACACAGAACATACTAGGTTACCATGCTGACACATGTCAACCATTATTGGTACTTGCAAACCCTTTGATACCTAGTCCATACACCCGTACATCAGTCTTCACATGTATATCTGAATTTGCTGTAGGCATGTTTCAAGACAGCAGATTTGTGTGACAAGTGTGTATAGGGAGTGGAACACACTCTGCCTACATTCCAAGTTGGTGGTGCATTGTCCCTTTTTATTCTTAGATCCAGACAATAGGTACATGTTTGGATAGTGATTGATCACCCATTGCTACTTCATATTTCTGGCAACCCAAAGCGCACTCCACAGCCAATGTGTGTGTGCATAAGTGAGGTACAGCGCACCAGGTGTCAGGGTTGTGCCCAATTCGCAGTGCCAGGACATAAGCCCATGGATACACAGTGCAGGCTCTGCCTCTAATATTGGTTACAGTCTCTGTATAGTTACTGAAGGTCCATAGTTATCAATGATGTCCCCTCCTTATCACACATGCACAGTGCTGGTGAAGCAGTTATCCCCCTGAAATGTGAAACTGTTCTGTTCCTACATTCCTTAAATACCATTTGATAACAGCTCCTACCTTATGTATACCCCCTTGCATACAGCGTGCCAAGCATGGCAATGATTTGGGGAAAGGGATAGGAATTAGCACATTGCCCACTTTCTTCACATTATATGTTTTTTTTTTATGGATCTAGGCCTTCAAGAGTCACCTGCTTGTGAGTTACGTGACACTGATGTGTGACATGAAGGCACTAGACCCTCTTACATCACAAACTATGTTGCTATAATACTTGTAACTGTTGTGTTTCTTACCTGCTTTCCGAGGTTAGAGTTACATTCCAATGATTTATGTAGTGGAGAATGAGTAGACCAAGGAGATTCAGGTGCAAAGTGTTTTATTGGTGATATTTACAAAGTGATAATAATTGTACAGTGACTATGTGTAAATGTTCTGTACAATTTTTAGTCTCCTGCGAACTCCTGCAGCAGAGTTATGTAGTTCCCCCTCTAAATATCCTGCACCATTGTCATCCTCCTTCTCATTGGGACATCATCCCAGGGAACATTGGTCCGTATACATATATTGTGCAGGATAGCACATACCAGTATGATCTTACATAGCAGTGGTGGAGCATACAACAGGCTTCCTCCTGTCAGGGCCAGGCACATGAACCTTGTCTTCAGAAGCCCAAATGTCCTCTCCACCACATTGATTGTTCTTCTGTGCCCTTAATTATATGCACGCTCTTCCACCATTGTGGGACTGGTAAATGGAGTCATGACCCATTGCTGTATGCTGTAACCTTGGTTGGCTGCAAAGGAATGAGAGAAGATGTGTTTGTAAAGCTTGATAGTGTTTGGTATATACCATGGTAGTTGTTAGTTTTAGGTGGAGCCGTGACTCACACTTGCTTCTGGTATAGTGTATGTTCCTGTTTTGTAAAATCGTTTAATAGGTCTGTGGTGATGGACATGACAATCTTGGGTTGTGGCTCGGGGACCTGGGACCTGGGGATTGTAATATTCTATCCAAACAGATGGGTCTGCCCTTGCAAATATGTGTTGTGTTGTTCATAATTGTGTCAGTGTTCTATTATTGGTGGCTCCTTCCACCTCCATGCACCAGGTTGGTGTCATATG
Source organism: Pleurodeles waltl (assembly GCF_031143425.1). Lineage (NCBI taxonomy): Eukaryota > Metazoa > Chordata > Amphibia > Caudata > Salamandridae > Pleurodeles > Pleurodeles waltl. The sequence goes on along the minus strand of NC_090440.1, from coordinate 91,183,809 downwards.
TGGAGACACCGTGGTAGCCCTACAAAGCCAAACTCTGGCCTCCATGTTACCATGTGGCACTACGCATGCAGTGCAACACACAGTTACTCTTTGTGGCAGGTGATGGGTGTGCCAGCCATCAAATGTACAAGGGTGCGAATCACACATTTGTAGGATAATCAAAAGTTGATACAGTGGAATCTCCTATACAAGATTTATCACAGACTCTTTCAACACATGCACAGTGCAGGCGTTGGGAGGGGGCACACCATTCTTTTACATGGGTCCCTGTGCAAGGTGCATGAAAGGTCAGGTATGTGCACTATATTCCTACAGAGTCCTAGAATAGCATCCATGATCTTTACAGTATTGCACAAAGTCTGTGCCATGGTGGACCATTTCTTGTATACGGCACACCCATGGTGGCGGTAGGGGCGCTAAGGGGCACATGTGAGGTGCCACTAGACTAGATGCTGCACAACTTCTCGTCATTCTGCCCCATAGTCTTTAATGGCATGTAATGTTGTATTCCTATGTGTGTGTCACAATGCAGAAGACAGGTGAATGTGCACACTACAGGTATGTCAGGTATGTGCAGGTGATATTTAGTTGATCATGGTGGCATTTGATATTGGTGCCGCCAGATGCTGGTACCCCATGACTGATGTGGGCCTGTGGCTATATTTGACTTTGTTTACATTGACATGACCTATGTAATTCACATTGCTGAGCTAAACATTGTTAGGTGTAATGTGTGTGGGATCTGTATTTAGTTATCGACCAGTGGACAATTGTCGTGGTTTGTGCCCAGCTTCTGTATGCAAAGGGGGCATAGCTCCAACTGTCCTCACGTGGTGTGTCAGTCAGGTTGTGGCTGTATTATGTACATGTGGATATATATGTGTGTGTGATGTGCGGTGTCGTGTGGCATGTGGCATATGTGTTGTTTTCTGTACATCTGTGTTCCCCTGCCCATGTGTGTTTAGTGTGGTGTGTGTCTTGTTTGTCCTGCATGGTAGGAGTGTTGTCTGTGTAATGTTTGGCATGGTGGCTTACACACAAGTAGATCATTGACATATTGGCCATCCTGGAACCGCTTGTTGATGGTAGAATGACGTAATATGTAGGCATCATGTACACTGCCGGGGTGTTTTGCAAGGATGTTTGTGAAGAGCCCACAATGGTCCACAATGGCCTGCACATTTATGGAATGGGTGTGCTTGTGGTTCCTTAATAGATGTTTGTTGCTGCAGGTGGCACCAGTTGGACATGGGTGCAGTCCATTGCACCCAGCACACGTGGGAACCCTGCAATTAGATAGAAACCTTGCTTGATCTCCTGCTGCAGTTGCTGGGTGTTTGAGAAGCAGATGTGGTGGGGTGTGAGGCGTATGATTTCGTCCAGAACCTTTGGAAGGAAGACTGAGAAGGGTGGCTGGAAAATAGCAGACACTTATGCGCCTGTTGTCTGAAAAGATCCAGACGCCTGCATATGAAGAACAGCAATGAGTTTAGTCATGGGGGGTATGTTTGTTGGAGTTGCCACCCTTGCAGTGATGTCTGGCGCAGTGTGGTGCAGCAGGCGTACAGTTGATTGCCGGTTCAGATGATAAGTCCTGATGACATCTTGTTCCCTGAGCCCAAGGATGGTTGTATCTGTCGAAAGATCCTCTCCCGCCTGCTGTGCTGCCTTTGTGGCTTCTGTGATGGTGTTTGAGGCTCCTGCGGTGGTGGTGGAGGGACCTGTTGTCGTCACTGATGTCTGTGGCGTGTGCCAAGCTTGAGCAGTAACACTTCATTTTTGTCCTGGAGGTTGCAAATGCTCCTTCTGTGTGTTTTATTTAAGTGGTGGTGTGTGGGCCTCTTTTTAACGCCTGGTCTGACCAGGTGCTAAAATTTGATGCAAATCGGCCTTTGGTCATTTTTTGGGTCCGCTTCCTTAGTGTGTGTCATTTTTGCACTGGGAGGTAAATATGGCGCTGGATGGCTAGCGTCATTTTTTGGAAGGGAACACCTACCTTGCATATCATTGTTGGAATACGACGCAAGGTGGGTTGACGCTCCCAAAAAATGAAGCTAACTCAGATATTTTGATGCGAGACGGGTCTAGCGTCAAAATATAAATATGGAGTTAAGTTAGCGCCGCTTTCGCAGTTTTATTTTTTTACACAAAGACGGCGCAAACTTTTCATAAATATGAGCCCAACAGTGGACAAAGCCATTAAAATAGCTTAGCAATTGGAGCGGTGAATGAGGGTATAAAAGAGTTATTGGGGAAAGTTGATGTGGAAAGTGTGCAGGAAAGGACCAATACAGGTATAAATATGAAGAAAACAAAAAACTAGAAGCTCAGGAATCCTAATGCCGCATGAGATAATAAGGAATACTCATACTCTAGATGAGGTTTGGGTGGGCATTTGGCCAATAACGAATCATGCCCACCATTAGGTGACATTTTCAGAAAGTGCAGAAGAAAGTTCCACCACGCAATAGTTTGTGAGCTCTGGGATGAAAGAACTGAGGTAGTGGAAGTTCTGAAATAAGGGATGTCAGGGTGGATACTAAACTAAAGGAGAAGTTAATTTTAGGAGTCCTAGAGGTTTGGCAAACAGATAAGAAGGACGTGTTTTTTAATTTAAGTATTGATGGTGTTGAAGTGCAGATTCAGGTATTCTAGTAGGAGACTCAAGAGATAGATTCAAAGACAAAGTATTACTGCCTCCGGATGTAAGATTGAAGGTTTATGGGAACGAACCAATTGATCTATTAAAGTACTTCAATGCCAATCTGAAGTACCAGGGAAAGTGTGTATGTATGTGGAACGAGAAAGGTCATACTTATTATGTTGGCCTCAGCAATGCAACCTTCTGATCACCCTGGATCACCCAAGATCCCAATCATCTCAAACAAGTGTTAGGGTATGAGGATAATGGTAAGACAATCGCATGGAATAATGTGTTGAAAGATTGGAAAAATACATTTCTGATTGATCTCAAAGAACAATCACATCATTTAAAATGTTCTCACATAAGGTCACTCTGAAAAAAGGGGTCATTCCTAATGGTCACATAGTAAGGAACATTCCCTTGTCCATGCGAGAAAATCTTAAATAGGAAATGGAGAAATTGTGCAAGGAGAGCGTAATGGAGGAGATAGAATCTTCAAAGTGGTTATCACCTGTAGTCTGCAAATAATGTGGAAAAATCAGACTTGATCTGAACAAATGTGTCTGTGTGGATCACCACCCCCTTACCAAATTTTGGTGAGGTGGTGTTGCTGAGATGTTAGATGTATCATCAACATACCACCCAATAGACTTGGGTAACTCTGGCTTTGAGGAGTCAGGCTTAAACAAAGGAACACGTCTAAAGCATTTACAAGTACAAAAATGAAATAAGAAAATCACACAACACAAAACAAATCTGACACCAATCTATTAAAATAGATCTTGCTTTTATGAATTTTTAAACACGAAAAGGAACAAAATCCACCAGAGGGTTCTGGAGATACAGATTTTTAAGTAAAACATAAATCTCAGCTTTTCACACAAAAAATACAAACATGCATTGGTATGCACAAAGTTTGAAAACTTTGTAAATCTTTTAAATACTTTTTTTTACTGCTCTGGCCCTCTTTGGGCAACCAAATCAACAGGGGTAAGGTCAGGGGGCCCAATGAGGAGTAATAGTACAGTTATTTTGGCACCAAAGTAGTCTCAGGTCCAGTTACAGGCGCTATGGGTGAACCGCCACAGACTTCAATGGAATGCAAGGCGTGCAAGGGATACAGGATGCTGAAATTGCTGTAAGATGTTGAGGGTGATGTGCGTTTGACAGGGGTCTTCCAGGGGCTACTCATCACTCCATGGTCCAGGTGGGGCAACGTATCGATGTCCCTCAAAGTCCTTTTTGGTCCAGCAAGCGTCCAGTTGCCAGTGGACTACTGGTCTCCAGTCTCAGAGTAATCAAAGGTTCCCTTTAATGAGGTCTTGGGCAACCAAATTGCACTCTGACAACTCTCCAGGGTCCCACAGACTTGGCACAACTTTTGATAATCGAGAATCAATTGTCCGGGCTGAATGTTGTTGGGGTCACTGACATCATTCCTCTCTGTGACGGGGTTGAAACTGCTGCCATCCCTCATTGGGTGGGAAGGCAGCAGTCCCAACCCTCCTGGGACCTCCGAGGCTCTGGACTGCCGTCTTTCCTCATTGGCTGATCTAAGGTCAACCAACGAGGGAAGGCGGCAGTCCCAACCCTCCTGGGACCTCTGAGGCTTGGGACTGCTGTTTTCCCTCATTGGCTAACCTAAGGTTAACCAATGAGGGAAGGCAACAGTTCCAACCCTCCTGGGACCGCAGAGGCTGAACTGCAGGTAAGTGTTTTTTTTTTTAAATAAATGTTTGGTGCATGAATGTTTGAAAATTTGGTAATGAGTGTTGTGAATGCAAGTGCACATGCATGTGTGTGAACGAATGAGTGTAAGCGAGTGTGTATGTGTGTGTTCCATCCACCACCTCCCTCCTAAATTTACCGGCCGCCACTGCTTGAGGGGGGTGTCCCTTTAGGTCCAGCTTTATTCAGTTTGGATTCCCCTGCCTCCATTAGCCATACTACACTTTCATTCACAACCAGTTTACTACCATGTGTTGAAACTGATCCCGTCAATGGGGTTGTTGAAAAAGAGTGAGAAGGGAAAACTAAGGTTCAACAGCTCTTTTCACACTGGTCAACTGCCCCCCCTTGTGATTGTATGACCTTCACAACCTGTTGGAGTTCGCAAAATGTCTGAAGTGGCTGAACTGGTGTACCTCTTTCAATGCATTCATCAACTAGGGTCGGTTCTGCAGTTCAAAACAACTCTTGCCTCCCCTTGCTGAGATCCTCCTGGACTTGTACCATTGTATTCATCCACACTTCTAGCTCCTAAATCAAGGGATGTCTCTGAACCTACCTCATCCATTTTATTCTAGTGTGACCTGCCCAGACAAGAAATTTCTGCTCCGACACTGTGGGCCTGATTACAACTTTGGAGGACGGTGTTAATCCGTCCCAAATGTGACGGATATACTACCTACCGTATTACGAGTCCATTATATCCTATGGAACTCGTAATATGGTGGGCAGGATATCCGTCACATTTAGGACGGATTAACACCCTCCTCGAAAGTTGTAGTCAGGCCCTTTATGTAACTAGTACAGACTGTTAACGCAGCCCTGCGGGCAGTGTTAGCCTGAGTAAAGAAACATGGCTGTAATGGGTTAAAGTTAAACTAATGCACGCAAATAGGATTCAAAGTTTCAAAGACTTAAAAAAAACTGGTCATTAAAGGTATTGTTAGCTAACAAGCCAGTGCTAACTAAAGATGTCACACATGGCACAGGGGCACTTGGAAGCAACTGGAGGAAGGTCTGAGAAATGAAAAAGTCGTAGAAAATTTGCTAGGCAGTAATAGAGATAAAAGCTGCAGGGATACAGATGAAGAATAAGAGACAAGAAAGGGATGAGAACGATAAGAGATAAGGGAAGAGAAAGGGCTAAAGGAATGGGGGTGAGGAATGGTTAAAAATGAGAGGAGAACGGCATGGTGTGAGGGCTCAGAAGTGGAGGATATAAGGATATTGTTGAGTTTATTGTAAACCAGACACAATACTGCAGAAGAAAGGTTTGGAGAACAGAGCCACCAGAGTCTCCCTATTGGCTTCCAGCTGCTGGTGATGGGAGGTTTGTCATCTGATCTCTCGAGCTCCACAGGTAAGGTGGAAGGGTGGAGGTAGAAAGCAGATGCGTAGCTTCAGGGTGTGTGTTTGGGGTGCTACACCCCCCTAATAAATAAATTTCTGATAAATAGTTGGGTACAGATGCTTTCAGTTGGGTACAGTGAGGTGTCTGCTGGATTTCATGAGGATTTTGTTCATATATTTAAAAAAAATGCAAACACGCTTTCTTCCTTTCAGTTTTTAAAGTCATCAACAATATTGGTAATGTTACAGAATACTTAATTTTACAGAAAATTGTGTTTTCCCTCACTTAGGGGCATATTTATACTCTGCGCTGAATTTGCGTCATTTTTTATGCAAATTCGGCACAAACTTAACTCCATATTTATATTTTGACGCTAGACCCTTTTAGCGTAAAAATATAGGAGTTAACGTCATTTTTCAGATGTCAATGAGATGCAAGGGAGGTGTTCCCATCCAAAAAATGACTGAAAGCCTGTAGCGCCTTATTTATCCGCACGTGCACAAATGGTGCACGGATGGGAGGCGGGCCTAAATAATGGCGCCAAGCCTGCGTAGCGCCATTATTTAACACCTGGGTCAGACCAGGTGTTAGGGGACCTATGGGCTCCAAGCCCCAGGAACACCCCCACCCACCCCAGAGGGACACCAGAGGATGGGGGACCCCAGTCCAGGTAAGTAGGGTAAGTATTTTTTATAAAATTTTGTAAGTGCCATTGGGGGCCCTGAAATCGGTCCCCCTGCATGGCACTGGGTGTAATGGCCATGCCCAGGCGACACTGGTCCCCTGTGCTGGCCATTGGAGTGGTGGGCATGAGTCCTGTCTTCAGGAAATGACGCTAGGCTGGTTAGCTGCATTTTTTTGCCTCTAACCAGCCTAGCGTCATTGTTTAAGGCAAAACCCCTTTCCCCTGTACTGCCATCCCCACCCGGCTAACGTCATTTTTACTGACGCTAGCCCAACCTTAGCGCCTGCTTGCGGGATTCCATAAATTTGGCACCCGGCTGGCTCTTTGGAATGACGCAAGCCGACACTATACTTTTTGCCTCAAAACTGTGTTTGGCCAGTTTTACAGCAAAAAGTACAAATATGGGCCTTAGTACCCCTACCAATCCGCATTGCTCTCTCTTTCGACTGCTTTTTAGGCAACTCTTTCATGCACCCTGCTTGTCTATGATGTATTTAAACATTATATGCCAGCCTGATTGTCTGAATCTGAGGCTTACACCTCCCAATCTTACTGACCAAGCTACGCCCCTGGTTGGAAGGAAGAGTAAAAGGACGGAAAGAGTTACAAAGAGGGGACACAGAAACAAGTGACATTATAACAAATATGATGGGGCAGAACTTCTAACAAGAGGGTGCGGAGAGAAGTAGGTATGAGTGGTGGGAAATGGCAGAAAGGAATGCGGACCAGAGAACCATCTGTACTGAGGAGGAGAGAGAAGGATAAGAGAGAGAAAGTAACGAGATGGAGAAGGATGGAGGATAGGTGATAGGAAAAGCAGTCCCCTTGGCTCTGCAACGATGTCCTCTAAGTGGTGCACCCTTGACAGCAGGTGCATTCATAGAGCAGTGCAGCCAGCCACTTTGGGGACAGGCAATGCTGGGACCGGTACAGTCACCTTACACTCTATCACAACTTCCTTTCTGGGAAGATACTAAGATATAGAAAAAAGTTATTGCATATTATAGTATATTGTGTCATACATTATTATATTATATACATTATGATATCATATCTGGATTATGCCAATGGCCTCTACCATGGATCATCTCTATCTATTAGGAAAAAACGACAACGTATTCAGAACTCCGCAGCCAGGCTACTATTACATCTAAAGCCACCAGCCCACATCTCGTCTGCCTTGAGAGCACTACACTGGTTACCCATTGCCAGAAGATGCACTTTCAAGCTGCTTTGTATCACCCACAAAGCTATACATGGAACAAGACCTCTTTTTATCAGAAACAAAATAACCAAATACATTCAACAAAGAAACTGTCGCGTTGGCTCTCATTATCCTAAATGAGACTACTGGATGTTTGGGTATCAGGGTCGTTCTCAGTGTGGGGGACTAAGTCGAACCCACAGAGAAGGATCCCTGTCACCCTCAATCCGGTTGTGCTCCGGCTAACTAGCAGTGCCTCATCTCTCCCAAAGGGAAGGGATGATTGGGCAGCCGAGAGCATGACATCTTAGAGCTTCTCAGGGAAGTCGTGGTCACTCAGATCTCAACCAGCTCTCTCATACCAAGTGTGGTCTCATATACAAATGACAAAGGCAGTTTAAGTTTTACAGATTGATTTAATAAAACGACAGCATTTTAGATAATAAGGCGTGAGCCGCAATAACCAGAACCATACAACACAGTAAGATTGAAATAGTAACGAGGAGAGTGAAACATTGAAATAACGCTATCATTGTGTTATCAAATTACGTTCTCTCTACTAAGTTCTATTTTGAGCACAGCATGTTAAGCTCTAAGCTTGCCTTTCAGATTCCCCGGGAGGACATCAACCCTCATACCTGAGCAAAGGCCTGTGATCTGGATCAGCATCTGCAACAGGGCAGTCAGCGTCTAGTTGTGGTTCCCTGGTCGGAATCTCCCTCTTACGTATATTAGGACTAGGAAGTGTTTTTATAACTAACATGTCGATGTGCTAAGAAACGTCCCTACGTAAGAATGTGTATTGTCTAAGCCAAAAGACTAAACTCCTACCACGTCTATCGGCAATGTACCAGACTGTATCCTTAACTGAAGCACAGAGTAAGCAAGAATGTATTATTTGAGAACTCCGGTGCTGAAGTAGGCTAAACAGTGTGATAGAAGAAAATAAAACAAGACCGTGAAACTGGTTATTGAAAAATAACAGTGCGAAGCTGAATAAAATGCATCTAGGGCAAAGTGCACAGAGGCCTAATTTTTTAAGCAAACGCGCAAAGGCTATATTAAAAATGGCTACACTACAAAACCTCCGCTCAAGATTGGCACCCCGCCTTAGAACACCATCATACAAGAAAAAGACTATAGGTGGTACATCCTTCTCCGTTCAAGCAGCCAAACTGTGGAATTCATTACCCCCAACTATAAGATCCACAGATAACTTTCTTCTCTTCAGAAAACTTTTCAAGAGTTGGCTCTTTCCTTCATAACCACCATATTCAAACAACTATGGACTGCATATGCCTTTGTTGATAAATATTTTTTCTGATTATGTGTATTTTCTAGTTATATATAGTTTTTTAGAAAATATGTATCGCTACTATGTCATAACAATAAACTACACACACACTCTTTAAACCTGTTTTACTAAGTATATTTACTCATGGTTTAAATATGTATATGTATGTACATATATGTGTGCATATGTGGGTGTATTCATGTGTGTATGTATGTGTGTGGGTGTGCGTGTGTATATATATATGTGTGTGTATGTTATTCTATGCTTAACATGTTCATAGGTCATTGCATAACTCCTAGATAAGTTGTTGTACTAGATACTTATGAATCCCTGCTCTCATCTATTATCACACTTATCTACCAATCACCATATGTCATGTCTCTATCAATCTCTCCTCCATTCCCACTCTGACTCATCCAAAATCCATTCTACTACTTTCATCTCCTAAATAACTCTGTCTAAGCTCTTCCCTCCGCTCCCACATCTAACTCACCAAACCTCACTTTACTACCATGATCTCCCAAACAACCCTAGTAAATTCTCCCTCATTTATCTCACCCTGCTACTATGATCTCCCTAACCCCTTCCACAGACTCTTCCCTCTTCCATCCTCCTTTACTCATCCCAAGCCTAAATCCTATTACCATATACTCCCAAATAACACTTCTTGATTTTTTCCTTCTCCAGTCCTCCATTACTCCAGTCAATCTAACTAACAAACTCTCATATCCGCGGCTCAAAATAACTCATAATAATACTAAAACTGTACTCATATTTCCCTATACTAATCCATCACTAATTCTTGTTGGGTTCAGGAGTAGCATGCTACTCGCCGGAAAGTGCTTTGACGCCTCATCAGGGGTAGTAAGCGCTATATAAATACTATTACAATACAATTACAATACCATATCTGTAAGTGGGCAAACGTTTGAGGAGAGAATTCTGCAAGTAAATGTTTGCTTTATCTGAGTCCTAATTGCAGAACATATCTTGGCAGAATTATCACCTTTCCCATTTAAATATGTGCCACTTTGCAAACCCCTAACTGTATCAAAATTCCCTTTGAAAGGTTAGTGGGAACTGAAATGACTTTAAATGCTTTGGGGGGTTCATTTATTGGATTTGTATTCCCATGGATGCTGTGATTAAAAAATATAATACCACAATGACTAATAGTGAAAAGGAACAGAGTCGTCCAGTTTAATTCACACAAACGTTGTTAAGCAGAAACCTTGGCCTTGCAAGTCTACAGAGCAGTTCGAAAGAGGAAAATTGCCTGGGCCCTATAGCCCTGGTCTATGCCTGGCTCCAAAACTTCACAGAGGAGCCAGGAATTTATGGTTTCCTGAGAGGAAAATACAGATACTTGTGAATTTTACAGCATGCTACAATCATTTTTTTCCTCTTGTTAATGTGAACAGAGAAGAATGGAGGGGATAAGGAAATGTGTACTTTATTCGAAATTTGGAGCCGAATAACATAAACCTGAAAGGTGGTGCTATATGTGGAGCACACTAATTTGCACCAAGATGCTCTTTATCTCCATGGTACATGTTTGTAAGTCGTGTGCTATTTTACTCCATTGCCTACTGCTGGAGTTAGTGCTGCTCTGCACTAGTCAATATCAATAGAAACCAATCCACAAGTTCATTGCTAAGTGTGTAAAGTAGTGCTACTGTGATTCTGCTTCATGTATTTTTAAATACCTTTGTGAATTGACCACAAATCACCTAAAATGTGAAACATTCAGGGGATGGTCATATACAATTAGTACAAATACAAACGACTGTGGCATCTTTGCAAATTTACTATTAGGGAGTTGGACATTTCAGGGCCAGGTCATAAAGGCATTCAACAGTCTGCAATGTAGTAATCTTGTAATACCCTGAAATGCCCTTTTAATTGCTCCATTGCTCATAATTTGCCTATTATTCACAATACAAACATACGTTCTTGACTATGGCTTGACACTTACGACAAATTGATCATGATGTGCGTATGTACTGTGATTACCTATGTCACTACTTTATTGAATATTGCAGATTGTGGGTATAGAGTTGTTCATTTATGGAAAGCTAATAAAAACATTAAAAAATACACAATGGAAACATTGATTTTTGCTTCAGCAAAAATGCAGAAAGCACTGACTGCTGCAGAACAAAAACAAGCAAAATAGCACATAGGCATAATATTATTTACCCTACTGCTAAACATAACCTTGGTGCTAATTAAAAGTGCCCCTAAAAAATAGCAAACCCAGGCAGTTTATGTAAACTGACCCATGATGGAACCAATAACTGGGCCACCAACCCTTTAGGAAAGGGATAGCAATTGTGTACCAATAATCTATACAAATGACAACGCTGTTAAGTATGCAAAATGATCAAAGTCCACTGTGTCCAAACATATGTGCTACAAAATTGCACCCCTCTTGAGTACTCCTTGACAACGCCTTTGTATCTTGGACTATGTCCAGTCACACAGCATCTTTTTGGCTAACTAGAAACAACCAATATGTGCAGGCCAGGTGTAGGAAAGTGCAGTATTATGTAGAGAGGATGGGTAAGTCTCACTTAGCAATACTCTCATAATACCCGAAATGGAGTCCTGTGGATTCCCACCAATAAATCCTTAGCTCACTCCTTCTAGTGTGGCAAAGAGCAATCAGGCTTTACTAGAGGAACGTGTTCAGCATTTCAGAGTACCAACATGGAAGATTAGTAAATGACACGACTCAAAATAAATCTAACATCAATTTATACAATTAGAGCAGATTTTTATATTAATTTTGACTCCAAAATGAAATCAATCAGATACATATAACTGGAGTTCTGGATTTTAGAGTGGAAAATAATTCAGTACTTTACAAGCTGTCAAACTTTACCATTGCAATCAATGGAGAAAATCACTAGTGACAATCAGTCACTTGCAGAGTGACTTCAGGGGAAAGCACTGGAAATCAAGGTGATGCAGGTCCTAGGACCAAGCTTCAACAGTCAGATGAATTTTACCTGGCAAGTGGGACCTAGGTGCAGCGGTGTCCTGGCTGTCCTTGGTGCTGAATGCGGGAGCCGCGAGTGCTGAAAAATCACACTTGTGACGCTCAGTCAAGTTCGGTGGAGCCCACTCGGGGTTAAGCTTGTGTAGGCCCCTGAACCGGGACTCACCAGGCAGAACAACTCTACATAGCTCGAGCGTCTTGGGTGCAGAGGTGTGCTTGGCTATTCTTGGTGCTGAACGGGAGCTGCTGGTGCTGGATATACCACTTGGACGATGCTGGTGAGGAAACGGATGCAAAAGCATGAAAACAGAGCCACTAAGGTGGGTGGTACCAGTTTCACTGGTGATCCCTCGTGGTGCAGCGTCACACAAAGGGGTTAGTAGCTGGACTGGCCACCATCAACCCTTGGCAGATGTAAACACAGTGATTGGATTCTTTGACATCCTGGAGTCCGGGGAAAAGTGCTGGTTGACAGAAATTTGCTGGAAGTCAGGACTACTTTTCCCAGAAGCCACTAGACTATTTTCTTTTGGGCAATCACTTGGCAGGCCGGATGGGCAGTAACTTCATGGTTCCAGCATGCGGTTTATACCTGCTGGCTGCAGGAGACTAGTACCTCTAGCCCAAGGGAGTTCTGGTGATGCCTTTCATTTGCAAAGGTCTTCCTTTTGGAACTGGTCTCTGGTCTGGGACAAATTGTAGTTGTGCAGGGTGGCTGCCACAGGTGCAGAGTATTGTGCCCTTTTCGTTGTTGAGTCCTGGAGATGCTGACACAGGTCTCTTCTTTCTCCTTGGGCACACTTCAGAGCAGATGTAAGGTTTTGGTGTCAGTGGTGCCTCTTAAATCCTAGATTTAGGGGCATTATAGGTGTGGGGGACAAGTGCCCAATGGCCTAGTAGTCACCCCGGCTAAATCAACCCTGAGGTGACCCCATCCAGGGGTGTGTATCACCTTTCCTACCCAGAATCCTCTATTTTGCTGCTTTTCCAGATGGCAAACCCCACCCTCGGCTGTATAGACCAGGGGTGTGGCTAGCCTTCTGAGGGTGTACACGCCTTGACTATCTAATTTTCCCACCTGCTTGGGTGCAAATATGCCTGGGGCAGGTGGATGACTTTGACCAACTCTAGGAGACAGCCTACTAGCATATCAGAGGAGGTACTTTTGAAGCTCACCACCTTGATGTACCACTTCACTAGATTTCCTGCCAGAAAGAGAAGGGACACCTCCCGCCCAGACAGACCTTTGTTTCTGACTCCTGGGAGTGCTCACACTTCCTTGCATGGGATCAGAATCCTGTCTTGTTGGCAGCAGCTGCAGTGTGTTAGCTGGGGCCCAGGAAATGCTGGGGCAACCAGGTGGGTAATCTATAAGGTAGCCACTTGGGAGCATGTCACATTACATCTGACTTCGGATTCAAGTCAAGTCATACTTCAGCGGGACCATAATAGAGTTGGCATTCTCAGAGGTGCCTGTTGCCAACCCCTGTTATCCTATGGACCCCTGACCACTTATAGTAGGTTTTCATTGAAAAGGTTACTATAGAGACATTTACACTTACATATCCACACTTTTAATATAATACACCCTGCCTCCTGACCTCAGGGGGCCTACCCTAGGAATGACTGGCATATATTAAAAGCAGTGCCTTCGCCTTGCCACTGATGGTGTTGGCATGGTCAGGTCTGAGCCGTGTACACTGCTCCTGCAGTCTGCAATGGCATGCCCGGTGACATTTGTTTACTTGGGTCACTCAGGATGGCAAAACTAGCGCTTCAGCCACTGTTGACCCTTTTAACACAGATGTCCTCAGTACCACTGGTAACATATACTAGTGACTTATAAGGGTGTTAAAGTCTTTGCCAAATGGGGATATCAATTTTCACATATCACAGAACCATACAAAAATGGTGGCAAGATTAAGGCTACTAATAGAGGGGTTATACAAATGCAGATGTTGTAATATAACATGTAAAAGATTTCTTCTGTGACCCCCTGCCACGTTATAGCGCGATGACCACACTGCCTTCTCTCATCTCATAAGTGACCAGATTTGCTTCCAAAATCGCTGTGAGCTTTGTAACCAAGAGGTGCATCCACTGTAAGCTTTTCTCCACTTCCACACTTGCTTTGCACTTCAGCCTACTGCCGGACTGTTCATTCAGTCATTCATTCATTCCATGTATTTAATACTCACCTATAACTTTAGCTTTTGTATCTGAAGATTCAAGGTACGTGACCAAAAATATATTATCCTTGAATTGACTTATTTGCTACAGTGTCTTCCCATCAAGGCAAAGAGGTAGACGAGGACAGCCTCGCCTTTTCTCCAATAATGACACTTTTCCTGAGTCTGCTGTGCCCCGGACTCCTGTTCATGGGTTAATTCCCAATCATTTGTCCTAAGTTTGTAAGAGAGCTATAATGAACCCTGTTTTACTACACAGACTGATTGGACCATAACTTCAGCATGTATCACAATGTGTTTAATGATGTATTACTTAGAAGAATAAAAGAGACAATATACAATAATAACAGTGTCACATATGAAATCCGCCACAAAACCCATCAAATCATTTTTTAATCACAAAATGTCTCCCTTTATTGGGTGGTGGACCTGCATTTTGCCCTTTCCTACACACGTCATTGGCCTCTGATGGACTAGTAATGGAAATATACGTACAGTAAATTGATATCAATTAGGGGAGTGAAAGGTCATGCCAGCGAACATTTTGGACCAGATATATGTAGTCTTTTTGCAATTGCAAAAGGTCTAATTCATAGAATGATCCTATGCTTAAAGGCTTTTTGTCATGTATGAAGCCCAAATACTGATTGCAACCAGATACCGACCAAAGACCAGTGATCACAGGAACTACTGCCTACTATCACAAAAAATGTTAGTTGCAATTGTAATTGCAATTGCAATTGCATCCTTTATGTAAAAGCAATCACAGACATAGTGGTTTCCTGACCTCAGCAGGCCAGCATCCCTGTGATGGCTACGACTCATAGTGGGTGTCAATTTGCGACCTAACTCATTAATATTCATGAGGTAGATCAAATCAGTATTTTTCAAACCAACCTATCAATACATAGGTTGGTTTGCAAAATAGAACACCGGTCGCAAAAATAATGGTTGCAGACTATGACCAGTATGTTTTGACAAGTTCTACATATATCTGGCCCTTTGCCTCTTCCTAACACCCACTGCCCCACCAGGCTCTTGCACTTCAAAGTCTTAGAAACTGCCTGCTGTGTATAGTCTGTAACTCTCAGTTGCTGAAAAAGTCATTGCACTTCCAAGTATCACCCAAGTGGACTTCCTTTCTACAGAAGGCAAAAAAACGTTTTGGGCCTGAGTCACAAAGGTTAACTTACACCTTTCTGTAAGTGTACACTTAGGGCAATACGTACAAAATGACATTTTTGTATTTCCTAATTTTTGTATTTCCTAAATAGCAAATCCTAAGAAATCGCTATTTAGGAAATGCAAAATAGAATGTTCAGAAATAGAGGTTTCCTAATAGCAAAATCGCTGTTAGGAAATCACTGTTTACGAAATGTTACACTATTTGTATCTATGGACCTAAAAGCCCATAGGTACGAATAGTTTTGCATCTCCAAATTTGTGATTTCCTACCAAGAAATCATATTAGGAAATGCTAAACCAAGGGTGCCTATGAGCCTACGCCCTTGATGCACCCCAAAAATGTGATGCACATGTAAAGCGCACAAATGCCTTAGGGGCATGTGCGAGCTACCTGGCACTTTAAGAAATTCATTTTGGGTGCATTTTTAAAGTTATCATCGACTTTGAGTTGATGGTAATAGCATTTCCTAAATGCCCATTTCGCATTTAGGAAATGCTTTGTACATGAGCTTAGGAAATCGCAAATAGGAATTCCCTATTTGCAATTTCCTATTTAGGGAATCGCAAAATGCGAGTTCTCCTGGATAGAAACCACATTTGGTGATGCTCTATATGCCTTTGTATATATGGAAAAGCAATTTAGCATTTCTTAGCTGACCGAAATTGCGATTCGGTCCGTTAAGAAATGCTAAATCCTATCATACATATGACTCTTGTTGTAGTAACTTCCCTTCTGTTTTGGTATTCACAAACTACAAGTGTAATTTTACTGTTAGTAGAATTACTAGAAATACAATTACACTTATAGTTTGTGAATACCTAAACAATAGCAAAGTTACTACAGCAAGTATAAACTTACACAAAAGTGTATGTTTACCTAACTTTACTTATGTTTTGGTATTCATATACTACAAGCGCACTTTTACTACTGCTAATTTTACAAGCGTAACTTTACTAATAGAAAAAGTACTAGTAGTAATATTACACTTGTAGTTTATGAATACCAAAAAGTAGTAAGATTAATACAAGTGTAAACATACACAAAGGTGTATGTTTACCTCTGGAAATCAGGCTTGTTAAGATTTCTGCAGAAGGTTTAAGGCCCCCCTCTGGACTCACTGCAGACTAATATCCTGAGATAGGAAGCACTCTACCATGAAGTAAGCACCCTAAGCCAGTTCATCAGCAGTGGCTCCACCCTCCTGGCTCAGAGCCAGCAGTTGAAAAATAAAACTGTATTTTATTATAGTTTTATTTTTCAGCTGCTGGCTCAGCCAGCGTGTGCAGGGAGGGGCAGGCCGGGCCATGGGAGGGAGACGGAGTGGAGTGCACTTAAAAGTGCGCATGTCAGTTTGGCCGGCTGTCTTAGGCCGGCCAAACTGACATGTGCACTTCCGTTTTTCCAACCCAGCTGTGTTGCACAGCTGAGTTAGAGAAATAGCACAGACTCCCATTCACTCCCAAGCCAGTCAGATCAGTACTGGGGATTGCGTGGGGAGCCTTTGCTGGTGTACCAGGGACTGCTGGGACACCATCAGAAGCAGGAGAGAAGAGGAGCCTGGCAGCCGGCAGCAGGACAGGTATGTTTTTTTTTTTAATTTCCCTAATTGCACATCCGTTGGTACCCCCACTTTAAGAGTTGTGGCAGCCACCACTACAATCATTGGCCTAAGACCCGAAAATACCAGGGTCAACTGTTTATATCTGTAGATCAAAACTCCATGAGCTCAACATCAAGATGCCTTCCAGGAAGCTGACATTGGCATCAAGGTGTCCCCCATCACCCTCTTTTTTCCGTAACTGAATGTGCTTCACTGTCTAAAATTCAACGTGCTTTTAAGCAGTCAGCAGCAGCATAGAGTGCTTTATGAAAACTGTAAAAATTAATACATTACTTTCTCTAACTATGGCCTGAGGCCTAACCTCCTTATAAATCTCTATTGGCATATTCTTAGAAAGGCAAGAAAGATGTGCTTCCAAGTAGAAAGTTCCCATAGCAACAGAGAAAAATAGTCAGAAAGTGGAATTTGAATTATACCCACTTATATTATCAAATTACTGTATGCAGGATAAACTAGGGATTTCTGCAAATTTTACCATGTAAGACTTGTAAAGACGAATCTCGGAAAAACTCTGAAAGAGCCAGTGAATTGGTTGCAGCGCATGCAGGCGTCACCATCGCGCACTGGATTAAGCAAAACTTTTAAGGTTAGACATTTAATCCCCTTTGGTCTAAGCAGTAAAAAATGTACCACAGACATTTCTGCAAATGCTTTTACCGTTTTGATGCGTATATATTAAATAACATGGCCCAATTTTTTTTTTAAAGTGCTGCTGCATCCAATGCAGCGCCACTTTTCTTGCACCCCTTAGCACCCCCCTACCTCCACCATGTGTGTGCCATACTTAATATACGGTGCACCATGAAGTAGGGTAGGGGCAATGGCGTCAACATTTTTGATGCTATTGATGTACTCTGCTGGATTAGCGCTCATCCTGCAGAGCATATAGGGGTCCATTGAAACTATGGTATGCTCTGTGCAGGCGTTAAAAATATACGCTAAAAATGGCATACTGGAATAACAGGGGAACGCCTCCCTTGCATACATTATGCCTGGTGCAGGCATAATGTGGCGCAAGGGGTTACAAAGTGGTGCAATGCATCCGTTGGGCAACTTTGTAAATATGGTGCAGCGAATTTGGCCTCGTTGGGCCACATTAGCATCATACAAAATGACACTAATGTGGCGCGAGGAGGCACTAGGCCCTCTTAAATCTGGGCCCACGTTTCTTATGTGTATGGTTCGGTAGCGTACTATCTATATCTATCTATATATGTCTATGTCTATATCAAATATATAGCACAGAAGCGATAATTTTGTGGAAATTGAGTTTCAGCGCATATTTATCATCTGCGTATCAGAAATTAAAGTGTCTTGATTTAATTTAATCCTATGAAAATCATTGTTTTGTGCACACATCTTAATTGCTTAATTTGTGCTTTCTTAACTTCTGATATTTTGGAATATTCGTACAGTTCATTTACAGGCATTTAAATGTTGTTGTGTGCTAGGAAAAATACTTTCTACAGCCTTTCTTTTCACATTCCCTACCCCAGCAAGATTGTCACGCATTTCCCTTTACACAATCCTCTGACTTTGCAGTCAGAAAAAGAAAAGTAAACAACCATCTGTGTGTTAAAAGAAAAAGCAGCAGTTTGTAAGAAGACCTATCCTGACATTTGACCTCAACGCATAGCAAATGTGACAAGCTAAAACAAATTTGAAGCATCTTTATTGTTCATTCACTTTCTAAACTCAAGCAGTGTTATTTTGGGGTGCTGCAGCACTCCCCAGACCGATAATTCCAGTGCTTATGTGTATCGGGCACATCACAGCATCATAAATCACTCGATTGGTTCAATTTTGCATCCTTCAGAGGCTGATTAAACCATTGTTATTGGTTTTAGAACGAACATTGACAAACCCAAGTCTGGCTTTTGCACACACACAAATACATGCACCATTGGCTCGAATAATCACTAACAAAAGAACCGTATCCACTTAATAATATGCTAATTAATCAAATGACCAAATTATACTATTTGTTTCTAATCTAGCACATGGAAATCAGTAAGAACAAGCATTAGCAAAGCCAATAAGTGTTGTCTTTTTGGCCTATTAGCAATACAGGTCATGATGCTGTGGGCATTATGAGTGCAGGCATTACCAAGCATGCATAAGTATACTGCGTGATCTCTGTTTTTTATATACTGTCTAAGCAGCAGATAAAACAAAAATTAACTTGAATATGCACAAAAATACTTTAAAAATTGAAGTGGCCCAGCAGTTGGCAGAAAATGGCAGCTGTCGGTCCATTTAAAAAAAAAAAAAAAAAATCTTTTAGTTTTACTTTTAAAGGACCACAACAGGAGGGTTGGGGAAGGATCAGAGGAGTGGATGGGGCCGGAGGTGGGAGAAAATCAACGGAGGTGAGAATCAGTGCAGGAGTTGACGGGGAGCAATGGCGTGGCTTGAGCCCAGGTGGAGGAATTAAAAAATATAAAAAGCAGAAAAGGCTGTGGTGAGGAAAGCAATGAACTGGATGTGGGTTGGGGTAAGAGGTAGCAATATATTGTTCCAGGGGAAAGCAGCACACAAGGTGCAGAGTAAGAAAACACATGTGGTCTCATGGAGTGCGCAAAGAAAAAGGAAACAAGCATTTGTAATGTAATGGGTCTCGCATTTGCTTGAGTTAAAGCTATTAGCGTTGTAAACTGGAGGATGTGTGGCCATGCATCGGTGCAGCGGCGGCTGACGCGAATCTCAACGGGAGGGTGGGTGATGGTGTGGATGGGGACGGGGGAAATTTACAAAAAAATATATTTTTTAAAAAACTAGCACTGTGTAAAACCTTGAATTTGCCAAGCAGCAATTGGATACAATAGAAACTGCTAGTCATGGAAAGCGCTGGATTACTGCCCAGTGAGATCGTTCTGTGTAGAAAATAAAAATAAAAAGTAGTCCAGAAACCATGCGGAAAACAAGGAGCCTTGAATGTTTTCAGTATTTGGCAAGTGCGCTTGAAGAGGGCTAAACACCGGAAATGCATGACGCATGCATGCATTTCACAAATTAAATCAAGTGCATTTTAAAAGGCAAACCCACGAACCAATGAAAGTGATCGGTGTGATTAAAAGCCCACAGAGAGATCACAACATGCCAGAGCACTTGCGCTCTCGACCCTAAAAAAGGTATTCCCTGAATGTAAGTAGTGGAAGGATACACATAATTCAATTAAACGTTTGGTACAGAGACTATGGTGCTGTGGACGGTGAAACAAAAGAAGAGGAGGGAAACCATTGGATAAGAAGCAAGCAAACGAGATTGTCAAGAAAGCCAATGAATGCTAAGCGGTGACCTGTGTCAAAGCGAACTGTAAGTTTTTATATTGTCCACAGTAGGTCATTTTGATAACAGGCACCTAAAAGATGTCTCTAGGTGAAATCTAAAAATGAAATAATTTCTGGACTATTTAGGCATTTGTTGATTAATGAGTACGAACAAAAAAACTCCCTTTTATCCGGGAGTAAAGCTTTGATTTTCTTTTAAATAGCATCCATAAGTGGAAAAGTAGTGATTTATTAAGAAGTTGTAGACAATTGAACTTCCTCCGCATTCGAAGGGAAATTCTAAATGAATAGTAGAACCAAGGGCTGAATTTCCTCCACAATACCATCTCTGTGGTGGAGGACGTACAGCTGGAGGATTCTACTCTGTATTTAGACTTCACTCAGCTATTTGGAAGGTTTACAGTTCGATCCAAACTATGAATGAATTTCCTGGAATTAAACACCTCCAGTAGCAGCACAAACAGTGCTTCATAAGCTGATGCTCTGCTAGAGGTGCAACTGCTATGGAGCCACTCCTTAATTCTGTGTCCTCCCTTTCCTCTGCTGTGGTCTAGATACCTCCCCATCCCTACTGTGCTCCTCCATTTTATTACTGAATGTACCATATTCTGTTGCCTGTCATTAGTTAAGTTTTAAAATGCACTTACCCCCTGCTTCTCCTCATCAGTCCAGCGCTACCAACATCCCAACTATGCGGGCTCTTGCTCCATCCTGCCTTGGCTGCCATTTCCTTGTTTTTTAGGGGTGCCCATCTGCCTTGACAACCCTTGCATCCACATATTGTCTCTTTTCATTCTTTGCCCCTTTGCTTCTTGTCCTTGAAGAAAGGGTGGTTGGGCATATTTTTTCAGTGACTTGTCACACATTTTTATTGACTCTTTTAAGCCAAAGTGTCTTTTGAAATCCTACCCCAGGAACCTCAGCAGCTTCACCCCTGCCCATCCGCAGGTACAACTGTGGCCACCACGGACATAGAGGAAGTGTTTGCAGAGATTCCAAAGGCTGAAGTTCCACAGGAGTTCAATTCAGAGATTTTTTGGACAAAGTTAATTGCGCCATGAAGATTGACAAAGATCAAGATTGATTTCCAGTGTGTAGAATCCATAAAATGTTCGGATGGAAAAGGGCCACTAAATATCCTGGCAGAGCTTGTACCTCTGCCTGCAGTTCCCTGCAGCGAGTTTCTGCTGGCTTTTGAACTTTTGGTCTCAATGCATAACAACAACAATGCATTTGCTCTGAGAGTTCTCCGGGATGCGGAATGAGGATAAGAGCTGTGCTGTATGGTCTGGAGGGGTGCACCATGTGCAGTGATGTAACAAAGGCCCCCACAGTCCCCAAGGTGCGGGGTAGGGGAGGTCCTGAGCTCCAGGGAACCCCTCAGCAGAGCACCCTGGTCTTAGAGATCATGTGTGAGCCTGGAGGGGGGCCCTACATGTTCTTTGCAGAGGGGAAGGGGACTTCCAGTTTCTTTACGCCAGCGACCATATGTATCCTCCTTTACTGAGCTGTGACTACTTTCAGCTCTGTAGGCTTAGAAGACTGACATCATTGGCAGCAACTGATTATAGCTGTCACCTACCCCAGGGAGAGTTGCCTACTGGTCTCTCTTACAGTTTTAAATTGATTAGGTAGTTCAATGCAAGCATGTCCCTGACTTCATCCATATAGGACAAAGATGATGTGTGTGTGTGAGGGTTGAAGGGTTTGGGGAAAGAGAGTCTCTTCGAAGTGTAGGGAAAATGCTTGTACTTTCTTGCTTTCCTGCTCAACTTTTCCCTGGCAGTGTTACCCCCATCAGGTTCAGCGATATTTGTTCAGGAATCCTCTTCCTCTTATGTATCTTTGTTTTGGTCTCCCCAACTTTCATCACTCTGCACCTCCCAATGTGAGACGAAGACTATGACTGGACCAGTCTGGAAGGAATAAGCATATCGCAAGAACTGACTACAACTGGTCCCAGAACTAGACCTGCTGAATACACAAATTCTGGGGCAAATATGCAAGAAAGTGTCACATCAGTATTGATGCGTCAATTTTCTTGCACCCCCCTAACTGCACCATGGGTGCATTGTATTTATAACACGGTTCACTATAGCGCACAATACCACAGTAGCGTCAACAGTTTTGGCGCTATTGTGGTGCTTTGCTGCACTAGTGGCAAAAATTTTGACGCTAGCCCAACAAAGCACAGGGAGGCCAATAGGAGATTATGGGTGTGTCATTTTAACGCCTGCTCTCAGCAGGAGCTGAAAGTTATGTCAAAAATGGTGCACTGAAATCTAGTAAATTTCACTGCACCCATTTTTTTCAGGCCTACCTGAATGGGAATGCCCCCCTTGCATACATTATGCCTGGCGTAGGTGTAATGTGGAGCAAGTTGTAAATGTGGCATAGGGAAAATGCCTCCTTAACTCCACGCCAGTGTAATAAAAAAATGACACTAATGTGGCACGAGGAGGTGCAAGGGGCTTGTAAATATGCCCCTCTATCTGTAATTACAGGTCAGAAACCACCCGACGTGGTGCCAAAACTCTCATCATCTTTAATTAGGTGTCCCACACCACTGGAGTCTGAGAAAAGTTTTAGTGTTCTAGGATTGGGATCCTGATTGTCACCTCCCCTTGTCAGGATTGGGAACAGGACTCTGGTAGAGTGAGTTATCGTGGGCATGCCTTGAGGATAAGAACTGACTGACTACTCGGGAGAGAAAATGGAGGTAGTCTTGAACAAACAAGATGTGATCTGGAAAAGAAAGAGTGTGAAGAGAGGTCAGAGAGCTGAACTCAACTTACTGCAACCCAAATTAGGATCTGCATAGACATGCTTGGGACTCACAGAAATTGTGACAGCATCCTGTGGTTCCACGGAAGAAGACAAGTCACCAGTGACTGTGTGCACCTTAAGAATTGTGATCATGTTTCAAAAGTCATCCAAGAAGAAGCCAAAGGGCCTTGAGAAGGTTGATGCTACCTCACAATTGCATACTGCGGCCAACAAATAGATTGATCTCTGCTGGATTACTGCTGGTTTCTGAGTGGACTCTCCATTTTGTTTGAGTGGTAGGTTTGTGTTTGGGCCTGAGGGAAAATCCCAAGAGAAAATAATCCCTCCTCAGCCTAAAGTTGTGTACTTGATGCTAAGTTTTGGGTCCACCAGTGAGGTAAAGTCTCAGGACAGTAGTGGTAAATGCTTGCATTGATACAGTTGGTGCCCTGTAAACCCTCACTGTCCTGGGACTACACCAAATATGTAGCATTTCACAAAAAAGTGGTACTCACCTCCGATAAATGTGACAGAGGCATGAGACTCCCACCCAATGAGTGCGACTGCGTTCAACAATGTAGAACTCATACCAAATAAGTGAGACTCAGCAGTACGGTTGTGTGGAACTTGCCTCAGTTACATGAGACCATGTTCTAAGAAGTGAGGCTTACAATTCGCAAGACTGTGTTGCAGTGATTGAGACTTACAAACCGTGAGGGAGACTGTACTCCAGCAAGCAATACTCACACCTACTGAGTGAGACTGTACTTCAAGAAGTGAAACTCGCACCTATAGAATGAGACTGTACTCCAAGGCATTTAACTCACATCCAGTGAAGGAGAACATAGACTGCACTTCAAGGCATGAGACTCTCCCCCCATTAGTTGTTCACAGGCTATATCTCTGTGTCTGGAGCTTCCTTCTGTGTGTTGCCTTCTGGTGATTGCTGTTTTCCTGAGAGCTCATTGGTGATCAGCTGTGGTCCATAAGCACATCGTAGTCCCATCCCCGCAATCTCTGCCTCTGGCAGACTTCTGCTCACGAACGCAGGACTTTGCAGCACCAGAAATAAAATTGGTATCACACGATTCGAGATTGTTTAACAAACCAGAAAGATTCTCATTACAGTTTGGTTTATGCAATTTGTTAGGGTGGATTTTGGAAACTCTTTGAAGCCTTTTCAATAGTTCACCAACTGCTGTATGTTAAAACGAAACAGCCTGCAAAAAGTCCTGCAAAAGGTAAATACTGCATTTAAAAAGTGACCTGAACCTATTATGCTACTGCTTAATATTTGTTGTTCAGAACTTTGACCACAGGAACCGTTTGCAAAAGTGACCCCCTTCACACCTTTGTGAGGATTCAGATGCATCAACAGTGCTTTACCTGGGCAGGTACTGTCAGGCACTGAGTATCTGCGCTTCTCGCCAGTGCTGAAATACTTTTAGGTCCTGATTACGTGTACAGGTGCTATTTATCGCACCTGATAATGATATGGCGGGGTGCGTTATTTATTGGGTGCAATAAATAACATCTATTACAAGTTTGTGGGGAATAACCTGCAGATTTTGGTGTTTACCGCAGCAGACTCCACATGATACCTTAAATCTTGTATGTTTTCCCCTGCTACACGTAGGCAGGTGTACCACACCGCTGAGTTTATTTTTAAAGAACTGCATATCATCTACACAAACCTTAACACACATCATTAAAATCTCCTCTAGTCGTAATTACAGCGTGACCATTACAAACACCTATTATTTAATCATGTGCTAAACCTCTTCAGAGTGGGTGGAGGTTATATAATTGCATCAATCTGCTTTGCAAAGTCAAGTGCCAGTTTGAGATCTTGGGAACTGACAGATTTCTGAACTTTCAGCAAACAATGTTTGCTTTTTTACTGAAATCACTGCATTGAAATGTAGGCTGTGTTTCTTCCTCACTAACCTTTTATTCTCGAGCATACACCTCAAAGCCTTGTGTGATCAATGCCCAGTTGTCGTAAAGAGTATAACAGCTAAGGGATGGATGTAGCCAACGAATAATTAAACCACACGTTATCCACATTGCTCTAAGGCCCACATTTATACTTTTTTAGCACCGCATTTGCGCCACTTTTTGACGCAACAATGGCGCAAACTTACAAAATACAATTGTATTTTGTATGTTTGCGCCGCTTTTGCGTCAAAAAATGGCGCAAATGCGGCGCTAAAAAGGTATAAATATGGGCCTAAATGTGTTTGAAGAAGGAGCATTGAACATTGCAAAATGTAGGTCCAAATCATTGAGTGCCTTTGGGGGCCAATAAATAGTTTACAGAAAGGCTTGAGCCACTTTGCATAGCTTTGAATGTCGTCATAGATATGGAGTAAAAGGCCAGGCAGTGCAAATCGCTATGTTACCTTTCTTTGCTCCACACCCATGGATTTTGACACATTCCCAGATTTACAAGACCATGTAAACCCTAGGGATGCGCCAAAACCTGCCTTCAAATCTCTATCACTGTCAGAGCCTACCGACATACTCAAATTCCTCAAAGCCACTTCTTATGAAGATTATATCTCATGCTTGCCCTTCATCAGAGCTTTCTCTGGGGGCACTCCCTTACCCCTACTCACCATTGGCAATGCCTCCCTTAGTCAAGGAATCTTCCCAGAAGCTCTAAAGACAGGCCAGATGCTCCCGCTTTTAGAGAAAGCAACACTAGGCCCTCCCCTACCAGACCATCCCTCACCTATCATTCATTGACAAGGTCATTGAAATACAGCCTGTACAACTCCAGTATCACATCAGTGCTAGCCTTCTGCTGCACGACTATCAGTCTAGCTTCAGATCACGTGGTAGGACAGAGACCCCTAGCTTACACTTTGTAGACAATGCCCTCTTGACTGCAGATGAAGATGATCCCTGCCTTCTGACGTTGCTGGACCTCTCCACGGACTTTAACACACCAGGCCATTCTTTCCTCATGCACACCGTGAAGTCTTGAATAAGATTCACCAGCAATTTCTTTTACTGGCTCTCCCAGTACATTTCCAACCTACACCAGTTTGCTCACATAGGCTCCTCCATGTCCAAAAAGATTCTTGTCACCTGCGGAGTACCCCAGGCTTCCAAACCTCCTCCATAAGGCTGCTTGCTGCTCTGCTGTTGCATGAATATTCACCAAGATTCCAATTATAACACTACTTGAAAGTCTCCCACGCTTTAGACATCCAGTGCCTCAAATACTCACCGTACATTATCCAGACCTGAATAATCAGTGCCTTCCTGAAGCTCAATAAAACGAAGTACAAACAGGATGCTTGATGACTTCAAACCCCAACTTTCACTGACCGCCAAGCCACTTAGATTTAACCTGGACACCAACCTCCACCTCAAGGAATACATTGCCAAAACTTAAAGAGCCTGGTGTCAGCTCTCTCTTCTAAACAAAGTAAAACCATTTCCACTAGAGAGCGACTTCATGCCTTCGTACTCTTGCATCCAGATGGTAGGAATGTCCTGCTCCATGGAATCCTGAACTCCACACTGGCACCTTTTAACTGCAGTGGGTCTCATACAGGGCCTGAAGAAATATGATCTCCCTCAACCATCCCGATGCACCTCCTTTGGCTGCCTTTGCCAGCCTGTGCCATTAGCAAAACAGGCTGCATTGTATACAGTGTCATCATAACTAGCACCCCTGCCAATCATGCATGTAAGTTTACCATATCTGGTAGTTCTTGGCACACCAGCAGCCAGGACACCATCAGACTGCAGACAAAGAAGTGGTAAAAAAACAAGGCAGGTAGCCTTTTCCGTCCATGCATCCAGGAACTGAAAGAGCATCCCTGTATCCATTAGCACAGCCCCAACATTGCTCCAATTTAGGAATGACTTGAAAACCCACTTCATTAAGGAACTCTACATCACCATGCAATAACTATCCACAACCCAGCCCTCTTCCATCACTCACTATTTTATGCTTGTCATATACATACACACATAGATACCTACATACGTACATTACAGCATGTACCAGAAGAAGTCTACCAGAGTCCAAATCTAATAAGCATATACTAATAAAATCTATCATAAAGAGTACAGAGGTATGTGAATGTTATAGTGTTTTATAGACTTTTCGGCAGTTTCTTCAAAAGCCTGTTCACACTCTTAAACACCAGTTGCTGGACCTGGCCCTTTTTGCAGGGTTATCCCCACACTTTTTGCCTTCTTCCTCCTATTTTTCTGACCTGTTTTTGTTGACTTTAGTACTCTGGCCACTTTATCACTGCCAACCAGTGCTAAGGTGCAAATGCTCTCTGTCTAAATTGTATTGGTGATTGGTTTATCCATGATTGGCATATTCGATTTACTGATGAGTCTCCAGTAAAGTGCACTAAGTGTGCCCAGTAGTTAATTCATTACTGTTACCTTCTCACTCCAGAAAGCAGAATACCCTTGTCAACCCAAGCCTACGTCAGTGTGAGAGTTGGTCAAAACGTCATTGAACTCCTGTCATTCATATCAATTCCTCACAGCACAGACAAGCCACTACGTACCTGATTACTGACATACCCAAAATGGTATTTAAGTCTGTAAGTTTACAAAGTGTATACATCTTGTTGAATAATTGCCAATGGAATCAAAGGGCCTGATTACAACTTTGGAGGAAGGTGTTAATCCGTCCCAAAAGTGACGGATATACCACCACCCGTATTACGAGTCTATTGTATCCTATGGAACTCGTAATACGGCTGGTGGTTAATCCGTCACTTTTGGGACGGATTAACACCTCCTCCAAAGTTGTAATCAGGCCCAAAGTCTTTTTAGAATATATATGCCTATGCTCCATGCTGAATATATGGTTCTCCTTTTCATGCAAACTCCATGTTCATAGTAGTTTATTGATCTCTCCTAGAGTGCATGTGTCCCATCTCAATTATGTATTCAACTTCTCCATGTTTTCAATCCAGAAGGTAGGTTACTACTTTCTGCACATACCCCTCCACGCACATGCCTAATTCCTGACAGCTAACTTGTATTGTTCAAACCTGCAGTGATAACCTCACAGATGACCAAGCAAAAGTGATGCTCACTACAGTTTGTTCTTCTAGCAGATCTCAGCAAGCGGAGAAGTGAATATTCATGCCCATGAAGTCAGGTGAAGTCGGGGACTCCGACATCAACTAAAACCATTCTCTGCTGCCAAGTGCCCTGCACAATGTAGAGTGGTCATAGCATTGAAGGGAATTATGTTTCCTTGCTAGCACTGTGAGTTTGCAAGAATACCAGCCACTTGCATCACAACATTTCCTTACCCCACTGCTGAAAGCCCCTCCCTGGGACTTCTGGCAGTGGGTGAATGAGAATACGCTGCACTGTTCCACAACTATGTAAGCCTTTGCTGACAAAAGGGTGCCTTGGAGCATTGCCTAGTAAGAGGAAAATTCTGACTGTGGGCAAAAGCAATTTTTGTCCCTCCCTACTGTAAAAAAAATGCTAGGTTATGGATAGCGAAGCTAGCATTTGCTTTTAAAAAATTAGGACATTTTCAAGATGGACTACTTGCCAACTTTGCACAGCCCTAAGCTTAGCAACCACCATATTTCCTCTGGACATTTGAAACTAAACAATCTTCATTAACCAGTATACTGCTTAAAAAAGGTTTACAAAAACCCATTCTTTTAAACAGATGAAGAATATTTTGGCAGAGTCAAGAACATAACATAGAAAAGATAGAGCAAGCAAGAACCTGGAAAACCATCTTAATTTGTAGGGGCAGTCTTTAATTAATGCAGAAATAGGCAATAAATCCCCGGGGACACAGCATTTACCAAAACATTTTGAGTGATACTGTCAATACTTATTTGGGTGGAGCTCTATTCATTCAGAGATATTTTTCATAATGTGTATACATATAAAATGGAGTTATGGTATTATGCAATGTTCTATGATTTTTCTGTTTGTGATCAAACACACAAAAAGTGATGAGAGAAACACTTGCGGTAAGTCTATCCACTGGTAATCGCTGGTAAGGAACGATGGGTTGGAATGCTGCCTTGAGCGATTGTCAGTGGTTAGGCAAACTGCAAGCATTTCTCCCATCACCTTTTGTCTGTTTGTTGTTACTCTTTGTGATGTCACTTCCGGTGATGTCACTTCTGAAAATGTGAATGCTAATTAGTCCTCTTTCTCATTTTAACATTTGTGTTGGGTGGTTGGGGAGCATACAAAGATTCTGGGTATGATTTCCATTTGGGTTAATTTGTTGCTTCTTAGACATCTACACCAGCAATGTGCTTTGGATTTGCTACATCTGGGTGCACGAATACTGAAAGGGGTAGGAGATTTGCTTGCATTTCATAGACGATGGAGTTCAGGAAATTCCTCTGTCTCTGTATTGCTATAAACAGACTACTTCATCCTTAACATATTGATTGCAAACTTATGTTAGAATCTCGTTCCCAAAAATGAAATATTGAATGCTGCCGAGTTTGTCTTTGATTATTTGCACAGCACTGCTAAGTTGGATTAGTCCAAGGCCCTGCCCCACTGAACCAATAGTCTTTGGTCTCTGCAGAACCAATCGTCTTTGCATTTAGTAGATTTCTAGCGAACATCTGGTGTAAAGGACAAGTTTTTATCAATATCGGTTTTTAATGATTGTTAATGATTTTTTAATTACAGTATGTATGTATTTTTTATCTATTCTTATAACATTTAAAGTAGATGTATTTATATGAATTTTGTCGTAATATATTTAAATGAACTGCTATGTGATATTGTACCTTGATGGTTGCTGATAACCGAATAAAGTATTTTACTACTACTGCCCCACTGACAATGAGGATGGCTTTGCAGTGTGAATGCTTTAGTTCCAAACTGAACGGGAAGAAACCCAGAGGACATTCCAAAAGACCTAGGGCCAGATGTACAAAGCATTTTTCAAGTCGCAAAGGGGCCGATTCGCAGAATCGGCCCCTTTGCGACTTGAAAAATGCTTTTTGGGATTTACAAAGCCCAAACTGCGATTCGGTAACTTCTTACCGAATCGCAGTTTGGGTTTTGCGGTTTCGGTATTAGGAAGGGGCGTGTCAAGGGCGTCTCTTCCTAATACCGAATCCAAATGGTATGCGGTCGCAAAACAATCACAATTAGCACCAGTGTCACACTGGTGCTAACCCATTTGCAAACGGGAAGGGGTCCCCATGGGACTGCTTCCGCTTTATGAATGGCAGCAAAAATATTTTTTCAGAGCAGGCAGTGGTCCCACAGACCCATAAAAGTTCATAGAACAGTACGACACAGACAAAAAGCAGATACGATAAAAATATCCAATCACAATGTGTTAAAGTCAATCAAAAAATCCGTGGCATATGAAATGAAACTAATTATTAAAAAATCCATAAAAACTTCTGAAACAGTATCACATGACATTAAAAAGTGTAATAGATAAAAAGAAACCATAGCACACTCTTATTAGTTGCCAGTGCAGTATACTAAGATTTGCGTGGGTGCACCTGGTCTGAAAAAGAGGCTTCTTTCAGGAATAAAATTACATTAGGCAAAGCCTAAAGACCAACAACACGCAAGTACCGGTGCTAAAAGTACACATCAGCACATATCCAAATATAAAGATTGGCTTGGAGCTGCTGAAATGCACAATGACAATTATGTGCAGACAGTGTTATAAAGTGCTATCATGCAGTGGAGCATGAATGACATGTAGAACTTCTCGAAATAGAATAAATCGAAAAGCTGCCCCACATTAGCCAATCGCCGGTAAACAATTACCCCATCTCTTTGACTTTACTTTTCCAATGGAGATATTTGGCAACTGCACAGACGACCCATTGTAGGAAAGACAAGGTAAGGATACGTTGGTGGATGTTTAGTGAACAAGTGCATAATATGTATGTAGCACTCAAAACTGTACCTTTAATTGTAGCACTCAAATCTGTACCTTTAATTGCAGCACTCAAAACTGTACCTTTAATTCCAGCACTCAAAACTGTACCTTTAATTGCCAGATATTTGTCATAACAAAGAAATCCATCTTCACACCTGATATTCTCGCTGCCAAATGGAAAATCAAAGCACCAAGGTCTTTTACGATTTAAACAGGTCAAATCTGCCATTGGTCTCCTTAATGTTCATCCCAGGCTTGTCCTCCTCTACATGTACTTCTGCTCTTCTGAATAAGGAGAATGGGAGGGAACAGGAGCAGGAGGACAAATAGGTCAACAGAATGGATAAGCCGCAGCAGTGAAGCAGAGGAGGAAAGGAGGCAGAGATAGAGGTGACACCGAAACATAGATGGGGGAGTCTTAAGGAGAAGATACCCAGGTGAGGCTCCTTGAAAGAAGGCTACAGAGGGGTTTATAGATATATAGGGGTTGTGAGATAGGTAGGGTTTTAAAGTGAGGTAGAAAGATAAAGCTAGAGACAGAAAGAAGGAAATATGGAGATGGAGTGGGGTGCGGTTCATTGAATGGTAAGGTAGAAAGAGATGTGAGTTTGTGTGAGGAAGAGGCATAGAGAGATAGATGGTTAAGAGATGAGGTAATGAGTGGTACAATGTAGAGAGAATGGTGAGGTAGCGAGCTAGGCAAAATGATAAGTGAGGTATAAAAAGAGCAGTCAAGCTAAGAGAGGTGAGGTAGAGATATGCATAAAGAGAGGGGTATCGAGAGGTGAGATGGGCAGACTTCAAAATAGAGAAGGCTACAAAGATAAATAAAAGAAACTAGGTAATGATAGAAGCAAGGTAGAGAAAAAAGTTGCAAGAAAGATGTAAGATAATGAGAGAGATGGATCAGAAGTAAAAAAGAGAGTGGGCTGGAGGAGAGGAAAGGTATAGAACATATGGAGAGGTAAACTAAGAGATTAGGCAGTGAGAGAGAAAGAACTAAAGCAGACAGATGTGAAGAGCAGAGAGAAATGAGGTAGAAGTGAGGAAAAGAGTGTTGGAAAAAGAATAAATGTGAGGTGGAGGTACAAGTGCTGTACAGAGAAATGGAAGGAGAGATCGAGAAGTAAGATAAAGAGAGATGAAGTAGAAAGAGGTGTAGATGGAGGAGCTATAGAGTGAGGTTACATGGAAATGGAGCAGTTAGGTACAGAGAGAGAGAGAGAGAGAGTGATAAGGCAGGGAGAGTAGCACTAGAAAGATGGTTAAAGAAAGTGAGGTAGAGACAGACGTGCAGAGAGAAAGATGAAGTAAAAGAGGTGATATTAAGTAAGCAGTGGCGGCTGCCACTGAACAGGGGTGGTGGGGCGGGACAGGGCGAAAAGGGATAGGAGCGGAGTTTAAAAAAATTAATAAATGTTAAAAAAACCCAAAACACTTGCATTTGGGGGTAGACGCGCTCGTCTCCCCTTCATCCTCTTCTTGACGTCTGCATAGACTCCCAGCCAATCACGACGCTGCTGTCAGCATCGTGATTGGTCTGAGCGGCCTGCTTCGCCGCTCAGACTGGGAATGGGAGCTTGTGCATCTTCTCTACCCGGCTGTGCTATGCAGCCCGGTGGAGAACATGCAAAGAGCGCATGTCTTTTTGGCAGGCCAAATACGACGGGCTAAAAAGGCATGCACACTTTGGCCTATATTTATAGTTGCTTTGCTCTGAATTAGCGTTATTTCTTTTATGCTAATTCAGCGCAAACTTAACTCAATATTTATATTTTGACGCTAGACCCATCTACCGTCAAAATATTGGATTTAATGTCATTTTTTGGATGCGTTAAACCACCTCGCGTCAATGAAATGCAAGATAAGCGTTCCCGTCCAAAAAATGACTATAAGCCCCTAGTGCATATTTATCCACCCAGGCAAAAATGATGCAAGAGTGAGATGCAGACCCAAAAAACTACATTAACTTCAATCTGCGTCAAATTTAATGCCTGGGTCAGACCAGATGTTAAAATGAGGCCCACACACCAGTACTTAAGGAAAACACACAGAAGCAACATTACCAACCAACAGGACAAGATGGAAGTGCTACTGCTCCAGCTCGCGAGAGGACACGGAGGATAGCAACAACAACAGCACCCACCGCCACCACTGCAGCAACCACAACCATCACAACAGGCCCACAAAGGCAATGCAGAAGGCAGGAGAGGATAGTCTGAAACAGGACGACCCTGGTTGGCCTCAGGAAACAAGATATCATAAGGACATACAGATTCAACCGGCACCTAGTGCACCACATTGAGCCACAGATCACAGCCAGCCTGCAGACCCCACATAATATACCACCTGTGTCAAAGCTACTAGCTGTCCTGCACATGCTGGCAAGTGGCTCATTTCAAACAACAGGTGCCCTGGTTGCTGGTGTGTCACATCTGCCATTCTCGGAGCTCCTGCCAAAGTTGTTAATCGCAATTATCTCTCTGCCACCCTGCCACATCAGCTTCCCCAACACCCAGCAAATGCAGCAGGAGATAAAACAGGGGTTCTACCAATTTGCTGGCTTCCCGCATGTGCTCGGTACATTTGACTGCACCCATGTCCAACTTGTTCCACCATTGTCATGGCATACACTATATTTACAAGTTTGTGGATGACCACTCTTTTGTGACTTGAAGCCACATTGTAAATCGGCCACCCTCCCACGCAGCACTTAGCGTGGAATGGGTGTGCAATGTGTGTTGCTGCAGGTCTGTCACCACAAGATACATACCGTGATGCTGCTGACTCAGATGTAGTTGTCACCTAAAACCTGAGGTGGTGCCAACATCAAACACCACCCCAGGTGTGCTGTTTGCAGGTTGCAATAAGGAAATAGACTGTGATTTGACCTCATATGAATGTGCCACCTATGCATGCTGCATACTGCTGCACGCACAGAAAGCCAATTGCCCATGAAAACAGTATATGTATAGGAATGGTGTCCCTTCCTGCACAGAGATATCCACCTCCACAGGGCAGCTAGCCAAGCACCCTGGTGCAAGGTTGGCAGTGTTGGTGCATGGCTGCATATGAGGCGCTGGTGCAGGGGAGAACAAGGGGTTGCCTAGTAACATATTACACATGGTGCATTCATGCATAGTGAAAATGATGCAGCAGAGTGCTGCCAATGTTAGAGCTGTGTTGTGCATTGTCACTTACTCATTAAAATGGGCCTAAGTATTGCAGTTCATCTGTAATGACATGTCAAAATGGCTGGGATGTCCAGGCTCAGTGTGGTTACCACGTTGTCACCACATCTGACCCCACTGTGTTGTGAGGGTGTATCATGTCCTCTCTAGTGATAGCACACTGATACAAAGGTGCACTACATAACACATGGTACGTACATGCAGCGCATCAGTTGGGATTCCAAATCAAATGTCCCAGGTCCTTAAACCAATATCCAAGATTGTCATGTTCAACAACACACTGCTAATAAAACTTTGCACAAGGCTAGGAACTCACGCCATACCACAAACATGTATGAGTCGCAACCAACTCAAAATAACAACTGCCATGCTACATGATAAACCTGTTGCTAGCCTTAACAACATCTTACACCTTTTATCTTTTGCAGCGGATCAGGGTTATGGCAGACAGCCATGGATGATGACCCCATTTGCAAACCCAAGCACAGCAGCAGATCATGCATACAATAAGGGAGATTGTAAGACACGCAATATCTTGGAAAGGGCATTTAGCATACTGAAATCAAGATTCAGGAGCCCGGAAATCACAGGAGGCAGCCTCCTAAATGCCCCACACAGTGTGTGCAAAATCATCCTGACATGTGCTATCCTGCACAACATATGTGTGCAAATGAACGTTCCTATGTATGACCAGGTTGATGACCTTCCTGAGGAGGAGGAGGATGGTGGTGCGGGGGAACAGCACAACTCAGCTGCTGGGGTACGCTGGAGACAGCACATAGTTGAGAACGTTTACTCTTAAGAACCACTGAATTCACCTTGTTAATTTTGGGACTAAACACTTCACTTATACAACCAATCCTGCTTTGGTCTCGTCAGTCTCCACTACATATACCATAGGAATGTGAGTGTAACCTCAGGGAGCATGTTACAAATGTGAATCTGACAAGTACTGTTGCAGCATTATATGTGATGTGTAAGATTATCCTGCCACCATGACACACATCATTAACAGCCTCATCACTGCTATATGACAACTGAAGGACACAATCTATAGACCACAACTTATTTTGTACATCCACGGTTGCCAACTTGTTAATCAATAGGTCATCACACACAACTATATCATGTCCAAATAGGATGTATGCAAGGGGCCCACACATGAGGTAGTGGATGTCAAAAAATAGAAATTTAGTCATAATGGTACTGAACACTGTCACAACTTAGTGTGAGAGTTGCAATGTTGCAATGGCTACATGGAACATGTGTGACTTGGGGAGGACATCTTCGGTAACTATGGTCATCATGATTGGCCCAGGTATAACAACCAATGGAAGAAGTTGGGCATGCACAGTCTATCCATGGTAATCTGTCCTTCCACTGCCATGTGGCCCAATCCTGACAGAGTCCACATGACCTCACACATTGCACGGACACGTCTGTGAAATGCACATCAGTATGGATTAGAACATATGCAGCTAGGGCTGCAGGTCAACCACACAAAACCAACAACCATTGGTAAATGCAATGAGTTTAATCAAACTTTTGTGATCAAAACATATTCTGGGTGGACTGTAGGCAGTGTGTCATACACACTATGTACCAAAGATGTACACATATCAGACAAATATGCAGGCTTCACACAAGTCTCCATAAACTCCAAATCTACATACGGAGACAGTTGTCGGGTAATATTTCCTAGGTAGCATTGGTTCACTCATCATCAACAATGCCTGAGCTGTGTATGTAACTTTAAATATTATGCTCTGTGTGACAACATCACACATCACATACAAAAACACAATACATAATCCCAAATCAGAACTATTGCATTGCACTGACTGCCAAACATATGTGTAAACACTGTTGTGACACATGCATATATATGCACGACGTGCAACAATTTGCATGCTGTTGACTTTGTAACACACACATTGGTGGAACAGACCAATCACACCCTTACTGCCTTGTTGCATGGACTACCACATGTAGCCATACCCAATCCGCCACACTGCAGCACAGCCCATGTCATATGTATGTTGATTCAGGGTGCATTTAAAGACAATGCAAAAAACCACACAATCAGGAAATGAGTCAGAAAATATGACGCAAATGTGTCTAAAACATCTGCAAATGCAAAGAAAATGACACATGGGCCCTTAGCGTGAATTCCACCTTTGCACTCCTCTCAATAATGCCTTCAGTGAAATCAATGTATAACCATCATGCGTCAATGTAAAGGACGCACGTGCGTTATGCATATAAAAAGCCTACGCAAATGTCAAATGCGTCAAATAAATACACGCATAACTGAAAAACATGACGCACGGGGACAGGTGGTGATGTAATAGGAAATCCTGTCTACAAGCATGGTACAGTGGGAGTAGTTTTACTTTCTCTTCTCTTTACAGTCTGTGCCTTTGTGACTGTGTGTGTTTTGGAGCTGGTGGTTGAGTCTTGGTTGTCTATTGAAGTTTGTGGTGTCCCTTCTGTCGTGTCCTGTTATATATTGTGTGCAGTTTGTCCCAGTAGTTGTGGTTTTGTGTGGTTTTTGTCTATATTTGTATTTGTACTGTGGGGTGTCTGTCTGGGGTAGTTACTCATTTGGGATAGTTGGGATAAGTTAGTGGTTTAAGATTCTGTTTATTTTTTTCTTTCTTCGTATTTGAGGTCAACTTTGAACATATTCGACATGTCTGGTAAGGAGAGGTTGACGAGGGTGTCAGAGGATGAGCTAGCTGGATTTGTGTGGCTGGAATCCCACTACCTGCCAATGATGTTTGAGATGGCTGGCCGGGTCATCCGGGGATACTGGACCGAGGCCAGGTGGCTGCGGTGGGGCAAGGGCCTCCACCACCTGAAGTGAGTATATAGGACCAGCAGAAATGAGCACCAGCTAAAACATCGTTGGGCAGATCCGGTGGCCAGTGAGCACGATCTGCTCGATCACCCTTGGATTGAGATCGGCGGCCCTGTTGGGGAGTCTCCCATTGGCATACTGTTGAGTGTTCACTGCTTTTGAATGGCAGTAGCAGATGTGTTGGAGTGCTGCATGCAGTGCATGTGGACAGGTAGTATGCAACTAGAATGAAGTGTATCTGCACCAGTCTAGCCCTGGAGTTAACATGTCCAACAATGATACCAATGCAGGTCAGATGTCTGAGGATTCCTGCACAACCATCATTAAGGCACACATTTCTGAGGCCATAGCAAAACCTGTGCCCCGGCATAGTGTCATGTCTGAAATGCCAAGGCACCTCCAGCCTACCATATTTTCCCTGGATTGTGTCAAGAAAGTGGCACAATGCATGCATAGCACAACTTTGTCAACATTTCATGCACATGACCTCTGCCCCACCCATTATATTAGCAATGGGGGTTTACCCACCTTAGGGGGCAATGACTATGGGGCATTTGATGCCATTAGACAACTTTGCCACATCAGTCATGGATTAATGAACGCATGATCATTGCAGACTTAAAATTGAGTGCATGTCTATCACAAAGCACCTCTAGGTGCATTGCAGGACATGCTGGAGTACCTGAGTCATAAGTCTTGCAAAGTTCCAAGGTAGTGTTATGTTTTTTTACACAATTCCCCCTTATACCATGTTGTTCCATCTTCCATAGATGGCCCACATATGGATGCTGCAGGGTATAGCACTACGTGAGTCTCTAGCCCAGTGTTAGTGTTCAGATG
Organism: Pleurodeles waltl; assembly: GCF_031143425.1. NCBI lineage: Eukaryota > Metazoa > Chordata > Amphibia > Caudata > Salamandridae > Pleurodeles > Pleurodeles waltl. The sequence goes on along the minus strand of NC_090440.1, from coordinate 91,146,065 downwards.
TGTGGCTTTAACTCACCTGAGTGTCTGTGTCATTGTGTGATCGTAGTGGTGTGTCTGTTGCACTGTTTTCCACTAGGATAACTAGCACACTCCTCTCAACTAGTTCACACTGAAATTTGTTGTCCACTTGGAGTGACTATGATTTGACACTAAGCATGGTTTGCCACTCATGTCTTACAGATGGACCTGCCCCCTACACGATTGGGGAAGTGGCGCGATTTGAGGGCCCAGATATATCCAGAAAGTGTGACAATGTGTGTCCTGTGAAGTAATCCAGGGTTTGGTGTGAGAGAGTCAGGTGTGTTAAATACAATGCCAGATGTGATAAACTGTCCAATGATCAGATATCAAAGTAGGCAGAATGCTGACATTATGGCCCATTTAAAGGATCCCCATGCACCACCAGAACAGCACATCTTATGAGGCTCGTAGTGCACAATGGCCAGCATCCTGTACACAATGTGGTGACAAGCCACATGTAGGGCGATATGTGACTAAGAATGACAGAGTGCAGCGCTGTGAGAACATTGGCAGTGGCACACTCCATCATTCTCACAACACAGGGATGCACCATATTGAACCCAATTTGGTGTGCTAACGCGTCCTTTTATGTTAATTTATTACACATTAGGACTCGTTTTAGGCCAATGAATCTTGTAACCCAGTGGAGAGACACCGTAGGACGAGATAACTGATCAATATGTCAAGCAATATATCGATAATGTCATCAATATTTATCACAACAACGCACTTTACTTTGGTTAAAGACATTAATCAAATTGTCGACGCGACCATGACCTTTCAGCCATGAATAACCACACCTGTTAATAGAATTTTATGTATTTTATTCCCTATTGGTTACAATCTACGAGCAAAAGAGTTAATCTCAATACCAGGAAACATAATAGCATAGTCACGATATGGCAGCTTTGATAAGATTTCATTAATGCAAGAATCACAAACATCAATACATAGCACGGCGTAAACATAGATCAGAATACAGCAAATGTCATATACGTGTTAGTTCAGCATAGCACAATGTCAGTCATTTGTCTATTTGCGTCAGTTGAAGTGAACTCCTGTCCTAACCACTAATTAGCATCAGCATGTTGGGCTTCATGCAAAAGAATTTAGAACACCAATTTGGAAAACATATGACTATGGTCTCTATCAAAATGAGCAGTTGGTACCTAGAAAGGAAAAGCAAACAGACAAATTACAGATTGTATTGTCATAATTACCCTCCAAGGATTAGGTCAGCACACAGGATCAGTCTTCGTCTTCAGGACATCAGTCGAAACCCCATCAGTCTAAGCTCGACTAAGGAACAGGGGACACTTCCTTCATAAGGAGGAGAAGTGTAAAATCGGGCAGTCTATGGGTGAGGATGATTTTAATAAGTCTCAAAGTCACCAAACAGAGTGACAGTGTTTCTGGATAAATCAATAGCATTCCCTACCTAGTTCTCTCGACCCTTCTGTGACATGGGTTTTTATCCCTTTTTCGTAATACCTTCCCCCAAGATTTCATTGGACATTTACTATACCCCACTATCTTTAACCTATCAAATTAAGCATTACGTAATTCTAATTATATAGATACATTCAGCTTCCAAGTTGAAGAAAAAGAACATTTGCAGGGTCATGGCCCTTTGCGAGTCAGCACAGAAAAATGCTTTTAGTATTTGAGCTAGGCAGCTAAAACCCACAGCTCACGCTAACTTAAGGCCTATAAGATTTTCAATATAAATGCAATATCGTAAACATTAATATAAACTTGATTAACCATAGCATGAACAATTTCACTCATCATTATTAATTTGCATATACATTGGTGGCCACATATCGTGGTCATAATTCAAATGCACGTTTAAGCAAAATCACTATTATTATTATTTTCTATGCAGCATCGTTGAGCATTGATACAAGTATTTCATTTTAATATATGTATTATTTAAACTACGCTCTCTCAGGTGCATCCCTGTACTGTCATCAAGATGGAGGACTGGGCTGGCAATTTTTCCCCAGCATGGTGCTCCATCTTGTGCACTCCATGTATGTTACACTTATGTGGAATGTAATTGATTTGCATGCAGGTCCAGGCCAAACATGTGCTGGCATGTAAATGGGTGTGAAAGGAATAGTGGTGGCAGATCTGGTATTGATGGCTGTCTACACTTGGACACGTGAATGTAGATGTGATAGACCTATGGATACCAGCTTCCTAGTTGTCAGCCCTTCCAACATATGATCCACTCCTTGACTCCATGTATGAGTGGGCAGGCCTTGGTGGATGACCAGGACAGTTGAGATGATGTATTGCATGGCCACCGCCCCTTAGGCTCAGGGGGAGATGAATACCAAATTGTTAGGTAGATGTGATGCTCACAGGCTTGCATCTGTACATATCAGCTCTGACCCCTCATGGTTACCAACAGCATCCTATCCTCCCAATAACATTTCCAGGTTACTGGTGATGTATGGTTAGAAAGAGACACAGATGATGAGGAAGTTTGAGCCTGATCTATGTAAAGTTAGAGCTACCTTTGCAATATTCTTTTTTACGCAAAAGTAATGTACACTTCCAAATGTTTGGTTCATTTTCTTGGTTTGCATTGCTTTAGTGTCATAAATATGATGCTAAGGCAGCATTGTCATTACATTTATCACGGCCATCGTCTTTTCTGGAATGTGAGTTGGAGTGCATTTGTATTTTGATTTAGCAGTGTAAGCTGCTAATCTGTACAGACTCCACACAATGCTGACACTGATGGTTGCCTGTCTCCATTTAACAGCTGCCAACATGACCAATGATGAGCTGCGTGCGTTTCAAAAGAGGGCAGTGAGGTACCGCCATATCCTGGCAGTGAAGTCTGGGTTCCGAAAAATGGCTCGCCACTGCCATGCAGAGTGGGCAACAGGGGAATGGCGGGCATTCCCAGAAGGGGTCCCCACACTGGCTAAGAAGGCACAGCAGACACCTAGCTCATCAGCAGTGCAGGGGGGCACAGCTGGCACTACACTCATAACATCGGCTGCAACTACAACAACAAAGTGCAACAGCCCACACTACCTACTGCCATGGACACTCACTTGCTGCAGGATCTGCAGAGGGATGTTTCCCTGGTCCTAAAACGTTTGGACAGTTTGGAGAAGGAGGTGGCCGCTAACACCAAGAGGCTAAAATTCATCAAGAAAAAACCTAAAGAAGGCCTAACTTTGAGTCATCTCTGAACCGTCACCTCCAAGTTCTGTCCCCTCCCTTCTGATTTTAATTTATGTTTTATTGTGGGTTTTAGGGTGTTAGTGTTAGGTTAGTGTAGGTATGTAATCTAGATAGGATAGGTGGATATGGGGGTGGGTTATTTACTTATTATGTGTTGATTGGTGGGGGTCATGTTGGGGTATCTATGTGTTTTCTATAAAAAAAAATATATTAGTTAGTATATGTGTAGTATTAGTATATGTTGTCCTGCATGTGTCTTGTAACTTAAGGGGGTTGGGGGCCAATGTTTAGAGTGTGGTGTTAAATGTGTTAGTTAAGTTTAGCATAGGAGAATTAGCTTTAGTTGTTGGTTAAGTATAGTTAGAATAGGTTAGTTTAGGATAGGGTAGGTTTTATTAATGTTTTTAATTTAGTTAATTTTTTAATGAACATTTTTGCATACTCCTATACATTTTGTGTTATATGCTTGTGTCTCAGGGTCTTCCCATGAGTTCACAGTGCAAATTGTGTGTTGGCCTAGGGATTCCGTCCTGCCTCCGAATACCTCCCTTGACATGTGCATCACCTACTGACAACTGAGCTGTCACATTGGCAGCAACAACACATCTACTTGTCCATGCATCTGCCATCCAGTGTACCCACCACTCAAGGTGACTATGTTTACTTTGTATTGGACAGGTAGGTGTGGTACTTAAGGTGTCAGTGTTGGGGTCCTGTGTAGGAATGTTGGGAACTGTGGCACATCTGACAACAGCCTAAATTTGAAGTCTATCCTGCAACACTGACCGGTGGCAATCTCTAATAAGGTTAGGTACCTCTGTATCACACCAATGTGTTCTACTGGTACTCCCAGCTGATGATATTGACCTAGAACTGTTTCACAGCCATTCCTGCTGTATGTAGTGAGTGAATTCATTTGTGACATACTTAGTGAATTGCTTGTAGGGGATGAGACCAGCATTAACATTTGTCATGTTGAGACTTTGTGTTTAGGTATGTGCCCCCACAGTCCTGCACTCTTAACTAACACTCTATGACTAATGACATGGTTACACACATCACAATTACCAAGCGTAGTAGATCTAGCACGGAACACAAAGAGGTGTTTATTTACAAGTGTCGTAGTGCAATATTTACAATGTCCAGGTCAGTGACCCCATTTGTGAAATCCATACAATCATGACACAACACAAGTCCAGGGTTGGGGGGCATGTCATGGAACATGCTTGGGTCAAGTGTTGTTATGTGCAGAGGAACAATAATTGCCATTTGGTAAGTGAGAGACAATGACAGTCCATAGCAGACAGGTCAACAGTGTGTGGGTGAAGAGTGCATCCAACTGTGCTAACACTGGCACAATCTCAAGCACAGGACACAGGAGAACACCGCCCATGTGACATAGGCTGGTGCTACTGGATACTCTTCCGAGTGAAGGTGATCTGTTCCACATCTTCATCCTCCGATGTGTGTGGTGTCTCCTCTGCCCTTGATGGTGGTGGTGGGGAGGTAGAGGGGGCCATACACACTTCAGTGTTTGAAGATGTGGAATCCCAATTTCTAGCAGCTGCCATTTGTGGAACAATGTATGGCATCACTGCAGCAAGGAGGACCTGCTGATTCTTCAGGATAGCAGCAACATCCTGGTAGTAGGCAGACATGTCTGCCCTGAGGGAGGCCAGTTCCCGCTGCATAGAGTCCATCTTGTTCTCAATTATGCTGCTGCCACTTTGGGAGGACAGTTGTTGTGGCATCTCCCTCATGGCAGCAGCTATGTCCCTCAGACACTGCAGGTCTCCATGCTGTGGGGAGTGTGTGCCTCGTTTGGCTGCTGTATGTTCAGTGGCCATCACAAGGCACATGTGCATTCCCTCTAGGCTGGCTGTCACTATCTCCATCCCCACCCACACCTGCTTGGCCAGCTCCCACTGGACTCCCACCACTGTCCTCTCAAAGGTGGTCCCTGTGTCCTCAGAGTCCTCAGCTGTGTGGGTGCTGGCAGGTTGTACTATTGTGGCGTTGGGTGGGGCATTTGGGATGGCTGCTACATTATTTGCCCTCCTTGCAACTGGAGGTGATGTCTGGAGGGATACTAGGACTTCTTGGAGGGTATCTTGGCTGATGGTTGTCAGCTGGTCATCCAGGTCATTGGGGAACTCCAGGACAGGCAGATCAGCAGGAGAGCCATCATCTTCTTCAATGAGATGGTGTGAAATCAATCTTTCAATGTTGTGGCAGTTGACATGTCACATCACTGACTTGCTATTGGAGGTATTGTCCTGCTTTTCCACCAACCTTTGCATGGCAGTGAAACCCCCATGCAAAGGATCGTGGTGATGTGGTGTGGTGTGCCCCTGGGTGCCCCTGCACAGCCCATGCACCTGGCATGGGCAGTGCAGGGGGCCCCATGCCCAGGCCCTTTGAGCCTTTCACTGCCTGATTTGCAGAGCTAAGAGCAGCAGATCCTGTCACACCCAATGCACTCCAAGACTGGCACTGACTCTATTTGGTCCATCATCAATGTATTGGTAACTGCCCCACAGAGCTACCATGAGGAAACAGATTTCCACCCGCCATCCCAGCGTGTTACTCATACTGCCAACCGCAAAGCATACACTGCACTAGCAGTCTTAGCAACACCAGACTGGCCCATGCACCATCCCTCGCCAGTCAACGTGATATTGTACACCATTATGTTCACAGACGTACAGCATGTGTTATATTTGTGTGGTTCTTTCCCCATTCCTCTCACATGGTTGTGTCAGAGTAGTTGTGGGGTCATCCTGTATTTGTTGTGACCTTCAGATTTCAGTCTGTATTACATATTTTCTCTAGTGGCTCAGTTCTGATCAGCGTCATGTGTGACTCCACACTATATCAGTTTAGTTACACTGGGTGGTGGAATGCTTCCTGTGATACAGGACCACCCTGCTATTTCCCCAGCGCCTGCCAAGATTAATTTTCCCTGCACCTAGAGTGCCATCCTTTCTGCATGATGGAGTTGTGACTGCCTTATGGGGATGTGTTATTTATTTGTGGGATATTGGTGCTTCCAGCACATGCCTGGGTACTGTTGGGAAAGGTTTCAATGTATTGTGTGCTGTAAGATGCAGTACACATGTGTTCTGGCACTGATACAAGGCCGTTGCAAAGTGTTTCTGCAAGGGACACCACCATGACGTAACACCAGGAATGTTATTGACTGACTTCCTAGTCTCTGATGTCTTGGTCGTGTTGGTAGGGTTTGTTGGACTATAAGCAAGGGATGTTGTGATGACACAACCAGCGGCACAGTCACTACACATGTCTTCCATCCTATGTGCTGCATATGTACATGTCGGTATTTATCCCTTGTGGTTAACATATATCCAGGTTGTGTATGTGTTGTGGTGCATGGCATTACCAAGGCATATGTACATATGTTGCTTACATTTGAATAGTGCAACTTGCTTCATGTGCAATGTGTCCCTGTGCACTTCTATAACAAGCATTGAGTGTGTCCTATGTGCCTCCCCCTTCTTGCACTTCACAATTTTGCATTATTTTCCCCCAAGCAAATTACCATCCATTTGTGGTATTTCCTGTTAGTCTGCGCTGTTCTGTCCTGCGATACCCATGACCATTTCCTCAGGGATGACCTATGCAACCATCTCCTCCATCTCGTCCAGGTCCTCTTGTGGTGCTTCCACCTCCAGTTTGCAGTGCTGCCTTCCTGTTCCTTGCCATTTTCTCCTTTGTCCTTCTCTTGCAATCATGTCAGCGTTTCTTACACTCAGTTGCAGTTCTCCTCATCTCTGCCACACTGTTGATCTTGTCAAATATCTGCTGCCAGATTGCCTCTCTCCTGCCAATTGGCAATTTGGAGGTGACGAATACTTGTTGCTGGTGCTCCATCATCTCTCTCACAAGAATTTCATGCTCCTCCGCACTGAAACAACACTTGAGCTTTTTCTTCTCCCTCCCCTGGTACTTGTGTGTGTCCTCCTGGCTGGTTCCTGGTTGCCTGGGGTCTCTCCTGGCTTTCTAGGTCAATTTTGCCTCTCCTTTGCACTGTTTTATGCATTAGCGTCTGAATTTGACACTAATGCGGGTAAAAATGGTGTCCGTTTTGCGACATTTTTTACGTGTCATAAAACAGGTCAGAGTAATTTTTCCAGCGTTAACGTCATTTTGCCTTATGACAAGGCGCATTGTTAATGTCAGAAATGTGAACTCTAACGAGTTTTTAGCACCACCCAGAGTCATAGTATAAATATAATGCCCAGGTGGCGTTAAAAAATGGCGCTAGTCAGCTAAGCTTTTTGATGCAAAACTGAGTTTGCGCAGTTTTTGTCAAAAAGTGTAAATATGTCCCTTTGGGTGCACATAGCCCTCCTCGGGACCCTCCCTCCAGCCCAGCCCTACCCCACCCTACAAGGAAAAATAAAAATGATAATAACGTACTTTGGCCCATATTTATACTTTTTGACGCAAAACTGCGCTAACGCAGTTTAGCGTCAAAAAAATTAGCGCTGGCTAACGCCATTCTGAAGCGCCATGCGGGCGCCGTATTTATTGAATGACGTTAGCCGGCGTTAGCCGCCGTCGCCGTCTGGTGTGCGTTAAAAAAAACGACGTACACCAGGCAGCGCCGGCGTAGGGGGATATGGGGCTTGGGCGTCAAGAAATGAGGCAAGTCAGGTTGAGGCAATTTTTTCGCCTCAACCCGATTTGCGCCATTTTTTTTCCACTCCCAACCCCCATAGAAATGACTCCTGTCTTAGCAAAGACAGGAGTCATGCCCCCTTACCCAATGGCCATGCCCAGGGGACTTGTGTCCCCTGGGCATGGTCATTGGGCATAGTGGCATTTAGGGGGGCACCAATCAGGCCCCCCTATGCCACCCAATTTTTTTTTAAAAAACACTTACCTGAACTTACCTTAATGTCCCTGGGATGGGTCCCTCCAGCCTTGGGTGTCCTCCTGGGGTGGGCAAGGGTGACAGGGGGTGTTCCTGGGGGCATGAGAGGGCACCTCTGGGCTCCTTCAGAGCCCACAGGTCCCTTAACGCCTGCCTTTTGCAGGCGCTAAAAAACTGCGCAAAAGCGGCCGTACGTCATTTTTTTTGACCCGCCCACTCCCGGGCGTGTATTTTGCCCGGGAGTATAAATCCGACGCACATGCCTCGGAGTCGATTTTTTAGACGGGAACGCCTACCTTGCATATAATTAACGCAAAGTAGGTGTCCACGCTAAAAAATGACGCTAACTCCATGGACTTTGGCGCTAGACGCATCTAACGCCAAAGTATAAATATGGAGTTAGTTTTGTGTCTAAATTGTGTCAAAAAAAACGACGCAATTCCGGCGCAAACGGAGTATAAATATGCCCCTTTACGTCATTATCATTTTATTTTTCCTTTTTGGAAAAACCCTTGGGGTGACGCTTCTCCGCCTTAGCGGAGGAGCTGCCCCTGCAAGTAAGGACAGAAACATGAGACAAGAAGTGGGTGCTAGATGTGACAGAGGCAGTCAAGAGACACAAGATGGAAACGTCAGACACAGAGAAGGGTAGGAATTTGGTGATTGGTAAGGGATAGAGAAATGAGAAGTAGAAGGAAAGCGAGGAAATAGAGTTAGAAAGAGAGGCAGAGAGGGCGGCATGGCAGACAGAGGGTAGTACAAGTAGGTTAGGACCTAGGCAGAGAAGCAGAGAGAGGAAAGGGGTGAGAAAGGAAGGTATAATGATGATAGTAAAGACTGGTGATGTAGGGATAGGTAGAGAAAGAGTTAGAGGTAGAGGTAGGCAAAGAGAGAGAAAGAGAGGTTGAGACAGAGAGAGAGAGTCTTCCGACTGTCTTGATTACATCATTAGGAAGGCCCTTGAAGGATGGGGGCCTAGGCAATTGCTTATTTAGCTCACACCTTAACATATCTCTGTGTACACCAGTCATCGATAAAAATTCACACAAGCCTGGCTGGGTACCAGAATCGAGTCTGAATTATCACAAACTATAGAGCTTTCCAGTTTCATGTAAGTCATCTCGCTGGTTGCAGGGAAAAGCTAACCCAAACTATCTACATTACAAACCACAGTTCTATGACAAGTCAATCGCACATATGAAAAAGTCAGTGTCTTATTCAGGAGTCATATATCAGGGATCACACACACAATGAGATACTTCAATGAACCTGCCAATGTTCCCTCTAATTATTTTCCTCTGTGTGCCGCCATCCATGCCTGCCTTGGCAAACCCTGCAACAAACTTGCTGCATCTACATACCCTTGCAATGTCCTGAGTGAGTGATAACTCTTAAGTAATAAGCACATTGCTTGTCAGGGTGAGCCAATAAAGTCACTATGTTAACATGGGCTCAACACCCTCGTTGCTATGGCACAGGGCAGACAGGCTTCACTTATAGGCAATGTGTAAAGTAACACAACACAAGAAAAAGCCCACAATGATTTAGACCAACGGAGTACATTTTAATAAATTAAATAACACCAAAATTACCAAAATCCAATAAGAGGATATGATTTGTTAAATTTTGAAATAAAAATAGCACTAAAACGTGTTATGCGCCAACCCTGGTCAACTGGTAGACCAGGGCCTAGGCACAATTTGAGGGCCTCTATGATTGTGTTTGGGTCAGCTACAGAAACCAGGTCTGCCCCGTCAGATGTTTTACCTCAGGACTTAGGCCCTCATTCTAACCCTGGCGGTGTAACACCGCCAGGGCAGAGGGCAGAGGAAGCACCGCCAACAGGCTGGCGGTGCTTCCTGGGCCATTCTGACCACGGCGGTAACGCCGCAGTCAGAAAAGGGGAACCGGCGGTTTCCCGCCGGTTTTCCCCTGGCCCAGGGAATCCTCCATGGCGGCGCTGCTTGCAGCGCCGCCATGGGGATTCCGACCCCCTTACCGCCAGCCTGTTCCTGGCGGTGAAGGCTGGCGGTAACGGGTGTTGTGGGGCCCCTGGGGGCCCCTGCACTGCCCATGCCACAGGCATGGGCAGTGCAGGGGCCCCCTAACAGGGCCCCACCATGATTTTCACTGTCTGCTGAGCAGACAGTGAAAATCGCGACGGGTGCCACTGCACCCGTCGCACCCCTGCAACTCCGCCGGCTCCATTCGGAGCCGGCATCCTCGTTGCAGGGGCATTTCCGCTGGGCCGGCGGGTGCTCTTTTGGAGAGCGCCCGCCGGCCCAACGGAAATGTAAGAATGGCCGCCAATTTGTCGGCGGGACTTTGGCCCTTAGTCTCAAAAATGGAAGTCCAAAATCTTCATCTGGGTAAGGCAGCAGATTGTAGTTGAGGAAGTGTGGGACCAGGTACTTATCAGATGAGGTCTTGGTAAAGTCACTGTTTTTTGTCAGGAAAGCTCTGAGTGGGAGAGATTCAAATTTCATGCCCAAGGAAGGTCACTCGACAGTCAAATTCTTTGGCCCCTTTTTCCAGTAGATTTCCTTATTCTCACGTAGTCACTTATTTTGGAACTAGGGCTCAGATTTATACTCTGTTTATGCTGAGTTAGCGTATTTTTTTTAACGCTAGTTCAGTGCAAACTTAACTCCATATTTATATTTTGACGCTAGACTAGTCTAAAGTCTAAATTTTGGAGTTAGAGTCATTTTTTGGATGCGTGAACCCACCTTGCGTCAATGAGATGCAGGGTGGGCATTCCAATCCAAAAAATAACTCTAAGACCATTGCGCCTTATTTATCATCCCGTGCAAAAATGGTGCACGGGAGGGAGGCAGGCCTAAATAATGGCGCTAAGCCTGCTTAGCGCCATTATTTAATACCTGGGTCAGGGCAGGCGTTAGGGGACCTGTAGACCCAGTTTTATGGTCAAACACCATGGAAAGAGCCCACAGGTGTCTTCCCCGAGCCCCAGGAACACCACCACCCACACCAGAGGATGGAGGGGGGCCATCCTAGGTAAGTATAGGTAACTGGAGGTAAGTATCTTTTTTCTTCAAAGTGCCCTGAAATGGGTACCCCCTACATGGGACTGGGTGCAATGGCCATGCCCATGGGACCCTTGTCCCCTGTGCTGGCCATTGGGGTGGTGGGCATGACTCCTATCTTTTCTAAGACAGGAGTCATGTGGTATGGATGGTTTTGCGTCAAGAAATGACGCTAAGCTGGTTAGTCTCATTTTTTTTTAAACTCTAATCAGCCTAACAAATTTTTTTGGTTCACCTCCTTCTTCCATACTGCCACCTCCACCCGGCTAATGTCATTTTTTGTTTTTAAAGCTAGCCCACCCTTTGCACCAGATTGCGCCATTCCATTAATATGGCGCCCAGCTGGCGTCCTGGAATGGCGTAAGCCGGCGCTATACTTTTTGATGCAAAACTGCGCAATTGCAGTTTTGCGTCAAAAAGTATAAATCTGGGCCTAGGATTCTTATAGCAGGGCAAGGCTGCAGGCTGAGAGGGCTCAACAATGCTGGATACTTTCTCCACGAGGTCCAGCTGAATTGGAGTTGTTGCTGCAGAAAAGCCCAGAGTGGGAGAAATGTGAATCTCTAGCCAAGCGGCAATGCACTCTGGTCAGATCGGCTTGGCAGAGATCTTTGGAACCAAAATGTTTCTAAGTCCCAGGTTTTCTGGATTGGTAGGAGAAATCCAGCCAGACGCAACCAAAGGTTCCAGGACCTCAGGAACAGTACTTGGGGGTCAGGACTTAATCCAGCAGAGACTAACAGCAGGTCCAGTTGGAACTGGTCAGCTGGGCAGGTGCAGAAAAGGCCTCTTGTAACTTGTTATGTTCCTGTAGCTGAAAAGGACGTCAACCTTATGACCACTGGAGTCTACTTTGTAGCGAATAAAGAGAGCGCAGGTCCTACAGGGCTCGTCTCCAGGTGTCAGAAAGCAGGTTGAGTCCTCTTCCTATCTCCCTGAGGTCAGGAGTGTTCAAATGAGGCTAATGGGAATGCCACACTTATACCATAATACTAGCATGTGGGATGGGGTGGCTCTTGCCTCCTCCATACCCAATGGGGAAAAAGGTAATGGGAGTTACGCTACATACTTTTAAGGCATTTCATGTGTGCCCTATCGCAAACAATCTTGCAGTGCGCATCAACGCCTAAGTCCAAGATGGTAAAACTATTTCCCCTTGTGCAGACCCTGCCAGCCCACCTCAGAGGTATGGCTAGGAAATTAGCAACCACTCCTCTGTGGTCACTTCAAACCAGTTCTTGAGGCAGTTTCCTTCCCACTGGGACCGGAGCCGGGCTGACTGGGGGAGCAAAGAAAGAGGCCTTTCCTGATTCCATCTGACATCTTCCTGTGACAGGGAAGACCCCTTTGAAGTTAATTAAATTCCAGAGAGCTACTCAAATGGTCAGTCTGCTGGAGGAACTGAAACACCTTCCTACACCCAATCCTTTGTCTGTGCTCTGGGGACAGTTTTCATGCCTCATTCAGGGTGGAGTACTCAGAACATGATATACACTCAACTGTCCAGCACCGGGCCACCCTTGATGACTACCAATCCATGTCTCTCTTATCTGGAGACACTCACTATTCTCCCTCCGGCGGGATGCAGTTTTGACCTGCACTTCAAACTTCTCTCCCCATCAATAGCTCACATGGAGAATTCTTCCTCCCTACTGAAGTCACTCATGGAGAAGTCTTATTGGCAATAAATATCTGTGAGTTATAGGAGACTCCGGGGCCCTTTTTCACATTCTGCAGGAGGGCTCCATCATTTTCCTTTACGCCACTGCTTTACTAACCTATTGCATACCAATCAGCTTCCAGTACACCTCTTACTTCACAGTACTTACAATAACTATCTCTTTCTCAGTCAGTCATACTACAGCCCTATCCACGAGACGCAGCATCCAGCCTTTCACTCCAACATGAGTGTCAGTCACATTTCTCCCAGGATCACAAGCATAACCAACCGGTGATCTCATGGGTTCCTTCTGACAAACAAGATACAAGCTACATCTAAGTGGTACATAGACACTAGCTTTTCTTCTACACTCTATGCATGACACTGAGTCTTAATGTATTCAATACCTACTTCTCTCATGCAATATTGTTGAATTCCTCTACTTTATTCTATGTTGTGCTACCTCGACTGGCTTGCTGCACAGCATGCAGTACACTTTCAAGCCCCCTTCCTTTATTTTAGACAGAAAATCACCAGCCCTATATTGAGCAGAATAGTGGGGTCATTCGAGCACCCATATGTTATTGCCCCCCAGAGTGATTTCATCTGTATAGGGCAGTGCTTAGTTTGTAAGTAAAAACATGCCGGTGCCCAAAGGTCTACTCTGAAACACGCGGCTGTTGCATTTAAATGTGCGAGCACTGAATACTGAGGCAGCGTAATCCTAAAGGCACCTCGGTCTCTTTAATAAATTTACAGCCACTCCTTGCCCCTTCAGCTCACTCTTACAGCTTTCTGCTTTCTACCTTTGTGACGCTTTTTTAGTTTTTCCTCTTCCTCTGTCTTTCATATTAGTGTCTTTTGCTCGCTGTAAATGCTTGATACAGAAAATTAAGTGCTAGCCCTCAAACATAAGCGCTGCAGCCCTGCACCGGAAACCACCTGCTCAAATTAAGCACTGATATAGGGACACGTGCTGCACGGCAACATTAAATTTGGTGCAGCAGTTATTCTTTTGCATCAGAAAGTTGGTCAGCACTGCCACTTGCAATGTGAAGCATTGCCATGCCTCGCATGAGAGTCACCTCAGACATACAGTAAATCTGGGCCTTTATCTTTCACAGCACTCTTCCTTAAGTAAATCTGGGTCTTTATCTTTAAAAACACCTTTGCACCTTTTTTTTTTACTCCTCCCATAAGATTAGGGGCCATATTTATACTTTTCGACGCACAACTGCGCCAACGCCTTAGCCGGCGATGACGTACACCAGGCAGCGCCGGCGTAGGGGAATATGGAGCTTGGGCGCCAAAAAATGGTGCAAGTCAGGCTGAGGCAAAATTTTCGCCTCAACCCGATTTGCGCCATTTTTTTTTACTCCCAACCCCCATTGAAATGACTCCTGTCTTAGCAAAGACAGGAGTCATGCCCCCTTGCCCAATGGCCATGCCCAGGGGACTTCTGTCCCCTGGGCATGGTCATTGGGCATAGTGGCATGTAGGGGGGCACAAATCAGGCCCCCCTATGCCACAAAAAAAAATAAAAAAATACTTACCTGAACTTACCTTATGTTCCCTGGGATGGGTCCCTCCATCCTTAGGCGTCCTCCTGGGGTGGGCAAGGGTGACAGGGGGGGTCCCTGGGGGCATGGGAGGGCACCTCTGGGCTCCTTCCGAGCCGACAGGTCCCTTAACGCCTGCCCTGACCAGACGGTAAAAAACGACGCAAAAGCGGCTGGACGTCATTTTTTTTTACCCGCCCACTCCCGCGCGTCATTTTTGCCCGGGAGTGTAAATACAGCGCACATGCCTCAGAGTCAATTTTTTGGACGGGAACGCCTACCTTGCATATCATTAACGCAAAGTGGGTGTCCACGCTAAAAAATTACGCAAACTCCATGGACTTTGGCGCTAGACGCGTCCAACGCCAGAGTATAAATATGGAGTTCGTTTTGCGTCGAATTTGCGTCAAAAAAAACGACGCAAATCCGGCGCAAACGGAGTATAAATATGGCCCTAGGTTTCTTTAACATTCTTGGACCTTCATTGATGGCAGATTTCTTAGCAGCTCCTTGCCTTTTCTTTTCTGGCCCCTTTCCTGCTGTAAAAAAAGAAATCCTATGAATAAATAAATAAATTGCAATTGAAGCATTTATTGTAACACATTTTATTACCACGTAAACAGGTGCCTCAGTTCACAGTAGTAAACATTTCTAAAGCTCCACACGTTTACATCATGAAGATAGGGAGAGACTGTAAGTTTAAGAGAAAGTTGCACAGACAAAGCTTACTCTTACAGTTGAATAACGCAGAAACGACATGCAACCCATTCCAGTCCGTATAGCAATATAGCTAGTGATGTAGATGCACCGAGGCAGAAATAACTTTCACCAGTGTCGACATAAGGCACCTCCTGCTTATTCGTGGTTGGTCCACTAAAACCTCCAAAATTGTGAACGAGGGGAAATATTTTTTCAGGGAAATGTTGTAGAATAAAACACAGCAAGCGTCGTGTCATGTTTTTTTTTTTATTATATTGCGCTGTACTCCGCCTTTGACTCCTTAAGAGTGGCAAGAGGCAGGAGCAGAGGGAAAAGATGACTTTCAACATTCCAGGCAAAATGTAAAATTGCTCCTTGTGTGCTCCACAGCACTGGCAGTCTTTTTGTGCAAATTCTAGAGGGCACCCTGAGGCGGCAGTGCCAGCCCTGAATAGACGTGAGAAAGTGAAGTAAAGAGAGGAAATGCTGATCGACCTTTACCAAGACTTGTTTTTGGGGCTATGCTGCAAGTGGTGCGCTAGGCGGCTGCCCAGGGTGCTTTCCAAGTTCAAGGTTGTCAGGAGAACATTAAACAAAATGACCCAAAATGTGTCAACTTCCCTTGTGTAGAAGATTTACATCACTGGCCCAAGCACAACACGGTGAGGAAGGGGGAAGCCTTCAACTATGGGTCCCCGGTGTATCTAAATCCAACCCTGCCTCAGCAAGAGACATGTTTATGGTGATTCAGCCCTACGATTTGTAACTGTAATTCTGAAAGCAAAAGAAACACAC
Organism: Pleurodeles waltl; assembly: GCF_031143425.1. Taxonomy (NCBI): domain Eukaryota; kingdom Metazoa; phylum Chordata; class Amphibia; order Caudata; family Salamandridae; genus Pleurodeles; species Pleurodeles waltl. The sequence continues at coordinate 91,130,183 of NC_090440.1, read as the reverse complement.
AGGAGGGAGGCCAAAAAAAATATGAGTTTGTAGATACCATGGGGAGGAAGTTTGTTTTCAGCAGGAAATCCCTAAATGCGGCGGAAAATATGCCCGGAATGGTTAATGAACATGTAGGGACTTGGAAGGAAATATTATCTTGCAGCTTGGTCGGCCATCTTCTAGCCAGGTTCCCTCCATCGCGCGCTTATCTGCAGGAAACTGCCTCACGGTTTCTGAATTTGTTGTTGGCTGAAAATGAAGAAAAAGAGGAAGATGAGTCACAACTGGGCACAATTACAAGTTTTATTTGTATTTCGCGTTCCACATTACTGCCGATTAACATCAGATCCAGCGCCCTTCGGGCTAGCCGGGGTTGGCAGGGTGGGCCTTGAAGAGAATTAAAAGCGAAAGTTGTTGGAGGGGGAAAAAATCAAAACACGGAGTTAAGGAGTGGAGATAACGCGGGGGAGGCCAGCGCTGAGTCACTCAAAGCTATTTGCCACTTTCTTTGCGGTCAAGGCATAAAATGACTGTGATAAAAACAAGCGGAAGGGTTGTTAGCTAAGATGGGCCTGGTGACAGGATATAGGAAGCAACACCCTACCAGTGCACGCGGACCTGGCCTTGACCCAACCAGGACCTCCCGCGGACTACTCGGTTTGAGGCGGGCGGGGCACAGAGGGCCTTGAATGGTTAGACTTCCGCTATCCTTGCGCTGAGTCCCCAAAAGGAGCATTACCCACCCTTCCCTGTCGCCAGACCGCACTTTTCCAAGACACGTGCACTCACACACTCACACACGTCGACATACACATGCATATGTATCTCAGAAGACTATAAGTTTCAGTTTAAAAAAAATTGCAAATATTTTTATTCTCGCATCCACAAACTGTTCATGAGACAATATTCTTCGGTTTGGCGCAACCTGCAGAGTTGTCTGGAACAATTATTAGTTCCATTAGATCTGGCTTGACAAACAACACATCTGTTAGCAACACCTATTCGGGCGAGAAGGTAAATTAACCATCTCACAACAACCAAGAGAGTAAAAGGCCGCTTTATTGGACAGGAAGGCAGTTCAGAAAACCTTTAACGCATTTTACAGATTATAAACCCAAGGCCTCACTAATACACAAACAATACTAACAACCCATCCTTAAACCTCCTCTCCAACCAACCCAAACCTTCATAGCAGTCTTCTAGGCTTCAATCTTCCCCTTTCCTTTTCTTTCTTCCCCTGACCTTCCTTGTGACTCCCACATCGCTGCCCGGTGTCCCCTCTGCCAACCCCTACTCTGTACTGACCCCAGTCCTTCCTGTTTACTGCACACATCTTGAATGCCACCTGTCCAGTGACAAACTAATGTTTCGGAACTGTAGGCCTAAACCACTAAAAACAAGCCTAACAACAAAAAAAATTTAAAGAGGGAGGGAGGGTGGGGCCAACATTTTTTACCCTCCTGAAGTTCTTGGCCACAGCGTCTGAATGACGCACTTCATTACCAACAGTTAAACTCAACCGTTACTTCACACCTGCCACCCCGTCGCGAGCGACCAATCACGATGTTTCATGGGCCTGGGCTTTACCACCCACCCAAAGCTGCCTGGGGGTGAACACCCAAGGGGTGTCACCCCCAGGAGCCCTCATTCTAGGTTGAGCGCTCTGACGTGTTCTACTCTATCTTTGGGCTTTTAAACACACCCACCCCATGCCCATGACTATCACTCGTTCATGGGCTTGCCTTTAAAAAATCCTTTGTCATCATTGGTAAATGCATTACGTTTGTCCCTCCTTGGGGTGATTTTGTTACCCCTTTGGCCATCGACCCTGTTACATGGATAATTGTATGTCTGCCAATACGTTTGACGGTGCAGGGGCAGCCCCTCTACGTGGGCGGAAGAGCGTCGCTCCGCCAATAAAATGCCCCCCATAACAGAAAAATAAAATGGTAATAAACTGTATTATCATTTTATTTTTCAACACCTCGTCCTGAACTGAGTGTCAGCAGGGAGCTGCGTAGATGTTCAAAGTGCGTATGTCCCTTTGGCCGTCCATCTTGCAACGGCCAGCCTCATGTGCGCATTTTAAACATCTCTGGTGAGCGCTGAGAGAGCCCGCTCCCACCAATCCTGATGCTGGTTTCATGCTGGTTACCAGCATGAAACCAGCGTCAGGATTAGCTTGTGCAGTTTCCTGGTTCCCTCGACGTCACGCGTTGGACCTGTGAGATACGACGCAACACAACGCGAGGATAGAAGATCTTCTACAGGTAGGTGCCTTTTTTAACTTTTATTTTTATTGTATGCCCCTCAGTTGTAAATATGAGCTGACCGCCACTGTGACTGGGAGCGAACTTCTGTTTCCTTTTGTGCCTCTCCTTCGCGCTCATGGCGGCCGTGTTGCTTTAAATTGGCTTGCTTATGTCAACTGTTTTACTTTTCATTTTCAATTTATGTGGCAAAAAAAGTCCAGTTAGGAATTTACAACTCTAATAGCTCTAACTCACATTGCTCTAACTTGCATTGTAAGTGCTTGTTTAATATAAGGGCTGACAACAGCAATTGACTCTCAGAGAAGGGAGGATGAGCAGTTGCAGGCTTCTCAGGATCGCAGTGTGTGGGTGTTCGAGCTCAGAGAGCTCTACAATCACCACCAGACACAATAAAGTGAATGCCCAGCTCAGTGCTTTTCTTTGCAATCACACAGTTGTAGTAAATACTACTCATCTGAATCCTCATCTACAAATCAGGGTCTCTGGATTCCCTCTCTGTCCCCCTCCTGATAATGTTCCCTGGTTCTGGGTTCTTTCCTCTCTCCAGGGGCTATCAAGGGTAGTGTGAATCAGGCTCAGGTGTAGCTCAATCATCCACAGTTCACAGATGTGCTCAGTGTCAAGTCTTGCCCCTTTATGAATAGAAAGAGTTCTTTCGCCGTGCACGCAGGGCAGTTCTCCAGCACAATCTTGTGAGCCTCAGAGAACCGAAGGGCTTTGATGAAGGTTGTAAAAGCCAGGCAAGTACTGCTGTCGTCAGCACACCAGCCCAGTGTTTCTTTATGATTGCCTGGTCCTGTGATGATGTTGAGGGTTAGGGTCACGGTGGCCTGGATGGAGCAGCTGCTTTGTAACTGGCGCAATCCTGTAATCAGCAGTCCAAATGCAGTCCAACCATGTGATAGGTGGGTATAGTCCCAGAGCGCACCTCTGCAATCAGCAGTTGTAGCCCCCATCTGGACTGACTGGACAGCAGGTGTTCCCCTAACTGGGCCTTCAGCACACCAGTAGATGCAGCCACAATAGGGCTTCACTGCATCAGCAGATGTAGCACCAATCAGGCCTTCAGCACATCAGCAGATATAGCTCAGCTCCGACCTCTGACAGATCAGCAGATGCAGGCCTGCTCAGGCCTTCAGTATATTAGCAGTCGCAGCCCAATTCATACTTTCAGACCATAAGCAGACAGTTCTGCTCAGGCCTTCAGCACATTGGCAAATGCAGTCCCACTCGGGCCCTCTGTGGGCAGTCAATTATGATCCAAACTAGGCCTTCAGCAATCTCAGTGTCATGATCTCCACCAGGAATTTGTAGTGAGAGACTTTGGAGGTCTACAAACATCAGGGTCCTCCCAGATAACTCTTGTTGTCTTGTTCCTCTGGGCACCCCACAAACATCAGGTACATGCTGGACCTCACTCCTTCCTGGACAGTCTGTCCTCCTGCAGGGCCATGCAGGTCCTTTCCTCTCTCAGAAGGCAGGCTTCTAGGAACTTCAAGGCAGGTGCACAGCTCTTTCAGCAGGAAGTGTATTTTTCAGATATTGTCCTGGCACCTCTGGTAGACTGGCTGTCAGGCAGACACTAACCCAGTTTCACAGCAGCCCCCTGTGTAGCCTTGGACTTGGAACTGGAACAAAGTTGGTGGTTTGAGTTCCATTTGTATACGCAACTTCCAGAAAAGAGATGCGGATCCACTGTCCACACCGATCCGGAGTGGTATTTCTTTCAAGTGTCCTTCTCAGACTGTTCCCCAGACATAGCTTTTGCATAGAGAGTTGCTTCTCACAGCAGGGTTGCCTCCATCCTGGGGCACCTACAAAGAGATGGCACAAAAAGGTGTGAGGTTTCTGCATCTGGCTGGCATTAAACCAACTGAAGGAGTAATGAGAGTAAGACAAAAGGGCGGGCTTCACCTAAAAGTTTCCTAATTTTTCACAAGCCAGTTTGTATTCACACACCTGACCCTTACAAACCAACAAATGGCAGTGCTCAGGAAGACCAATCTGCAGCTCCTTGCTAGCCCAAAAAGCCTCATAGTATATCTAGAAGGAGTCCTTTTTCCACTCCCCTCACTTCAGTGTCTAGCTTTCCTCACTCCAACTGCAGGAATGTAATCAACACACCTCCACTGTCTTGGAGTAGAGTCCTCACCCACAGTCATGTGCAAGGCCATTCCAGGAGCATCAAAATTGTACCACAATGGCATCCATTACTCTGTCTCACTCATAAATACATACACCTGCTACACTGGGTACACACAGAAATATAGTTAACGCTCACCCAGAATGTTAGCACAAGGAACTGGGCCCGAGCCTCAGCGAGTAACTTTACGTGGGTGATCCAGATAAAAAGTTCTGGTTTTACTGTGGAATCCTTAGAACATGGTATCCTGCCATCAGTGCTCTGTGGACTAAACCCACAACAAGGACAGAAGTCCACTGTTGATAAATAAGGGCATGCTTGGTGTGCCCCTTCACATTACAGGACAAGTCCAGGACCTCTCAGAGTCAGGGACAAGCCAAGGCCTCAGTGCAGTGCACATTCTTACATTAGTGTGACAATAGTGCCAAAATAAACAAGCATTTGCAATGCAACGGGTCTCGCGTTTGCTCATGTTAAGAGCTGATAGCGTTGTAAACTCCTAACCCGACTTTTCACCTATCAGCAAAAGTGCATTTATGTACGTAACCCGAAAAAGTGCAATTAACTATGTAAAGCGCTCGACTTCTGCCAAGCTAAATCGCGCTAGTAAATTGGAGAAAAAGTAGTCCACGAACCGGACAGAAAACAGCGAGCCTCGCATGTTTTCTGTACTTGGTCGATGCGCTCGAGGAGGACTAGCCACCGGAAAAGGCATGACGTATGCATGCCTTCGACTAATGAAAACAAGCAGATTTTATTAGGCAGGCCCACGAACCAATGAAAAATACTGACGTGACGTCGACAGGGCTCCGAGCCCTTTTCTAAACACTAAAGCGTCTCGCTGCGATACGCATGCGCGAGCGCATGCAACGCAGGCTTGACCCTAAAAAATGAGGATAGTAGATACATGCAGTTGGGCATGCAGGGTATCAGGAACACACTTGTTTACCATGCAGGGGACAATCCAATCCCAACATACATTATTTGTTATTTGTGTTCCTTTTGGCAATGGCTGTGAATAACCCTCAATCTTGCTTATGTCCTAACCCAGAGTCTGAATCCCTTATTCCATCTTTGTCTTTCCCAAACCACCCTCCCGAGATCTTCTCAGATACGGGTGCCCCTCTAAGAACACTACCTGCTCTTTAGGCACCATGCTACTGTGCTGCCTGATACCTCTACATTAACCTGAGACCGGGGACTTATTCCCAGTAGAGCTGGAAGTTATAACTATGTTTGGGGCTTTCCTAGTTCTCCGATTTCCGATTTGGATTACCCAATTACTAGTTACAGCCTTTAGCCCACCGGTCGTGGTTGTGTTTCCCAAATGGGGCAATGCGTTGCAGCCATCCTGGGAGAATCAAAATTCTGGGAGGCACACACTAGTCTTTCATGTATGTACCTCCAAAATCATTGGCATGTGAAGATCCACTGGGGGGGTCATTTTCTCTCCTCTTTATTTTACCATCCATAGAGCCCCACTAGCATTCTTGTTACACCACCTAGATCCACAATGTTATCTGTACGCAAAAGACACTAAACTCTTCTGTATGTTACATAACACAAAATCCTCTGCCACCAATAGCAGATCACAGCTTACTAGCCTGGCACAGACCTTCACAATTGTTTGACACTGGATGTCAATAAACTTTGTAAATCCTGTGAAAACCGAGGTACTAAGCCCCAAGACTGAGGTCCAAATGTCAAGCCTTCCATTTGGCCGACCTATATGGTCCTTGCCCACTGCCTGCCAAAGTGATCCATCTGTATGCTGATTTGTCCCTTCAGCAGCACATCTACATTATATCTGGGACTTGTCTTTGACAACTAAAGTTGGTTAAGCAGATCATACTGTGCATAGACGGTGAAGCACCTTAATATTGTGTCAAAACCACTGTCAGTCTTTAATATCATTGCTGTAATATTGTGATGGGTTTTATTTCGTAGAATAGTTTATCACAGGTAAGTTTACCGTTTTTTTCTTTATTTTTTTTGTATTAGTGTATTTAATATTCTTGCACATAATGCTGTTGATTATATGTTTTTCCCAAGTAAATGATTGTATAATTATTGTATTCAATTCTATTATGTATGTTGTTTTGATTGTAAATATTTCAGGAGGAGATGGTGGTATAGTATAGTGTGCTGGTAGGAAGTGTTTTAAAAGTTTCTTTTTGTTTTCAATGTTCGTTTGAAATTTTATATTAAACTAATTATATATTTAATTTTATCTGGTGTTTATATTAATTTAAAAATGATTTATTTTTTGAATTATTTTTAATTTTCTTAGTTTGTAATGTTTCGTTATGATTGACTTTGCAGTTTGTTTTATTTTTGTTATAATTTCACAGGCAGAGCACGGATAAATAAATTAATATCTGTACTTCCTATCCAAGATGAACACTCACATTATTGATTTGAACCACAAGATGATGGAAATGAACACCCGGGTAGAAGATCCGTAATTCTTCTTTTATAATGCCATTTGTAATGATGTAAGTATTTGTTTTCATAGGTGTTGGAGCACATTAATTTGACAAAGGTCTTCTGGCCGAAACACGTCATATTTTTCATGCACATTAAAAACAACAGGTGAATTGCATTGGAGGGCCAGTTTTTGTATTGTGGTCTATGACTTATTGCATCCCTAAGTGGATGGGATCACAGTTGTGCAGATCATGGTAATATAAGTATTGTGCTTCCCTGGAGCTGGTTGAGCGCTATACAGGCGAGTGTGGGAGGACTCTTATGGTTTAGCAAACTCCTCCCCTTAGTTTTGGGTCACAGCAAGCGCATCTGTGGTATCACTAATTCTGATGGGAGACACCCATATGCACATCATTGGAAGTGCCTGCGTGCTAGTTCACACTGGTGTTTTCTATAAATAGTGTTTGGGATTTAAAGGACGAGTGACTTCGACAGAAAACGCCTAGATGAAGGACGTATGATATTTACTGAGAATACTGAGTTTGATGTGGTGAATATTGTTGAAATTGAAGGAGACCCGAGTAAAACCACTTTGAAGCAAACACTGGGAGTATTTGAGAAACTAAGAAAAAGCAAAATAAACAAATGGTGGGAATTGTCATCGCTGACCAAATACATTGAAGTGGACAGAGTACGACATGGACGTTGTATTTATGTTGTGCCCGCATAGGAAAATCTACACTGGGAATTATTAAAATAATGGTCGGAAGTTATGGGCAAAACCACAAAGGGGATGCTGGAGATCTTGGCATACTCAAAGATTGATTAAGATCTAACAAAAAAAGGAACTTGAAAAAAAACAGAGGACAGGTAAACAAACACAATGAATATCAAATTCTCAATGATTTTCTGACAGCCCTAGAAAAACGTAGAGGTTTATCCTTCAGTTCCATGGTCCCATTTGATTATTCATAGACCAGAAGTGAAATGTTTCTCTTTGTACGCAAATTAAAATTGAATTGTAGAGGGTGGGGGCTGCACCAAACAATGGCAGGCCCGATAGAGCAACAACATCACACTTTAGGCTCAGGGACATTCAAAATCTTATTGAATTACTCAATTTAGAAACCAATAATGAGTCAAATGAGGCAGATCCAACAAGGGGGTCCTTGTTGGTTATGGGATTCTGTATTGATAGTCAATCACACAGTGGCTTTGAGCCCAAGAGTAAATTTAGTCCCAACGCAGCTCACAATTTATTGGATACATTTCTTGAGATCATGACGAGGGAATAAAAAACCTTACGGGATTCCACATACAACATCAAGTACAAAATAAATAGGAATTAAATGAAGAATTACGTACACATGATGGATCATACTATAATAATAAAGGTTTCCAATAAAGGGGGCAATATTGTGATTAAGAATATGTAGGATTATAGGATGGAAGTCATAAGACAATTTGGGTTCTTGTAATTGTTATTTTGCTATTTCCCAGGTAGAACACAGGGGAACTATTTATGAGTATTATGACCTGTTATAGAAATAGAAGAAACATCATTTATTTGACTGTGAACAATGCTGTTTTCCGAGAACAGACACACCTAAGATACCAACCATTTTTGTTTTTTTACCAAAGATGCATAAACATTTCACAAAACATCCAGATAGATTGAGCCAATGCTGGACTATTAAAGGACACAACTATATATGTTAATCACGTTTTGGCATCTTTATGTATGTACACTTCCATTGTATTGTAAAGACACAGCTGACTTTCGTAGGAAGATTCATGACTTTAAGTGGGAGCCAAATTATTTACTGGTTACACTGGATGTGAATCCCTTTTACACATGTATCAGACAAGAATGCATGGATTTTTAACGAGTAGGCCAGTCACCCTTTATGATTATACTGAGGTGCTGGAAAATATGATGGAATTCTGCCTGAGACAGATTATGTTTGTATTTGAGACCACCTGGATGCTTAACAACATTAGAGCATATTAAAATCTGTAAATATTCTTGGACCCAAATTAAACACACATGCATCGGTGGCCTTTAAGAAAGGCCAAATCCATTAGAGGCTATTTAGTCTGCATTCATTTGGACACACATAAGGAACTACATTTTCAACTCAAATAAAGGTATTCTACGTGTACATTAAATGTAAGGCATGTAAAATTAGTAGAAATTTGCAGAAATGTGTAGTGCCTATGGGTAGGACCAGGAAGATAACAAAATTCATTACATGATCTGATTTCTGTATAAATGTGCTTGTTTGCCCTTGTGATCTATGCTATACTAAATTCCAAGTGAGGAAGAGGATTTGGAAACACTTACGTGCTTTCAGAATTTCAGAAATGTCATACCCTGTAGCTAGAAATTTTCACAATAAACATGAAGGGGGTGTAGTGATGATTTCCAATTCTTTTGTTTTGACAGAATTTCAGTTATGACATGGGGAGGTGACTGTGAGAAATGGTTACGCATTTTGGAATAAAAATACATTCGGGATTGGATTCAGGGCACCCCACGGGACTGAACAGGGATGAGCACCTGGTGGTACATACTGTGTAGCACTTGGAGGATGGACTTTAGAGCAGAAATGTAGATTTCAAACCATGTAGTATCAGTAACTGTTATTATTCTTGATGTGCCAATTGTATAGCTCACTTCAATTTGATATTATGTTAGGTCCCCATTACTGAATTACATTGAACAATGTGGTGGAACAGTATTGAAGTGCCATATAGATCAAGTATATAACAAGCATTGGCAAAGCCAATAAGTCTCGCCTATGAAATAGGTATTGCCTTTGTCAATGTGTTTTAGCCATGTTGTTCACCAGTACGGTTGCTGGTCAGCATGGTTAAAAGTTAGTGGCACAGATGAGAGGCATGGAATATTGTAGAGTGCAATGGCGAAGAGTGGAGTAGAGTGTTGTAGAGTGGAGTGGCAGAGAGTGTAGTGTATTGGAATGGCATGGTGTGGAGTTGCATAGAGTGGCATACACAGGAGTGGCATGAAGTAGAGTGGGCTGGTGTAGAGTGCATTGGTGTAGAGTGTTGCAGTGCATAGTGGCACACAGTGCAGTGGCATTGAGTGTAGTGGTATTTAATTCAACTGTGTGCAATTCAGCATCGTAGAACAAGTAGCATAGAATAGAGTGGTACATAGTGGAGTGCAGTGGTGCAGAGTGGAGTGGCAAAGAGCAGAGTGGGGGCAGATTAAAGAGGTGCAGAGTAGAGTGGCACAGAGTAGAGTGCAGTGGTGTAAAGTAGACTGGTGTAGAATGGTGCAGAGTGGAGTGACGTATAGTGATGCAGAGGGCAGTGGCGCAGAGTACAGTCAAGTGGCATAGAGTAGAGTGGCATAGAGTGGTGCAGAGTAGAGTAGCATACAGTGGTGCAGAGTAAAGTGTAGTGCCATAGAGTGCAGTGGCATAGAGTGGATTAGTGCAGAGTACAGTGGCTTAGAGTTCAGTGGCGGAGAGTGCAATGTTTCAGATTAGAGTTTCAGAGTGCAGTGGTGTAGAGTAGAGTGGCGTAGAGTGCAGTGACATAGAGTGCGGTTGTGTAGAGTGCATTGGAGTAGAGTACAGTGGTTAAGAGTAAAGTGCTGTGGCATAGAGTGGAGTAGTTCGGAGATGAGTAGAGTGTCATAGAGTGCGGTGGCATAGAATAGATTGTTTCAGAGTAGAATGAAGTGGCGTAGAGTGGAGTGGTGCAGGGTAGAGTGCAGTTGCATAGAGTGTAATGGTGCAAAGTGATGTAGAGTACAGTGGCATAGAACGCAGTGGTACAGATTATAGTGGTATACAGTGGATCTGCTTAGAGTGCAGGGGCATAGAGTGTTACAGAGTAAAGCGCATTGGTGTAGAGTGCAGTGTTGCAGAGTGACGTAGAGTGGAGTTGTGCAAAGAAGAAAGTGTGGCTTGGACTGGAGTGGTATAGTGTGCAGTGAAGAAGAGTGCAGTGATGTAGAGTAGAGTGGTGACCAGTCCATTGGCATAGAGTTGTGTGGTACAGAGCAGAGGAGCTAGGCATAGCTTGAAGTGACATAGAGTGCAGTGGAGTGGAGTGGTGAAGAGTACAGTGGAATGGAGTAGTGTAAAGTGGAGTGGTGCAGAGTAGAGTGCAGTGGTGTGGAATGGTGCAGAGTAGAGTGCAGTGGCATAGAGTGGAGTATTCATAGGGTGGTAGCACACTGCCATTACAGACAACACATTTTCAATTAAAATGATCATTTCATTCGCACAGACATACTGTTTTACTAATAAAACTATATAGTTCACAGACAAAAATGTGTGGAGATTGTATCACCTAGTTTAATGATTCGTTTTGATCATATTAAAGTATTTGTTACCAACACACTTCTAAAATAACAAAAAATGTGTTTCATTTGTGCGTTCATAATTCTGATATACTCTGAAATACTTACACAGTTTATTAAATGTTGTTGCATGCTAGAAAAAAAACCCTTTCCTACTCCCGGTATCCAGCAAGATTGTCACATAAATTCTCTCACTTTGAAGTCAGCGAAAGAAAACTAAACAAGCACCCTTGGGGACAGCGACTGACATCTGACCTTGTTCTTTGAATGCACAGCAAATGTGACAAGATAAGAACAAGATTTAAAGGCCTGTTAACAGAATGTGAGTTTGTGGAAGAATACAGAAAATACGGTTTGGCAATGGGAGGGACAAAATGAATCTGGAAAGCCTAAGGCAAATAAAAGCAGTAAATGGAAAGCCAGGAAGTGTGAGTTACAATCCACAGAGCCAGCGATAATCAACAAGCAGAATGCATTCCTAGGTTAACTTTCTGAAGGTCCCCAAGATGTCTATATCAAACCAGATAGCTATGCTTTCTGGGAGGCTGTGACTTAAAAATTGCAGCCACACAAGGCAATCCTATGTTATGGTTCATCTGCTAATATAGATGTCCCTACAGACATTCATGGAACAAGAAATGAAGACCTATGAATTATGAGTAATTTGTTTCCAGTTCATCACTGAGTCATAAGGATTAAGGGCCTGATTACAATTTTGGAGGAGGTGTTAATCAGTCCCAAAAGTGACGGTAAAGTGACAGATATACCACCAGCAGTATTACGAGTCCGTTATATCCTATGGAACTCGTAATACGGCTGGTGGTATATCCGTCACATTTGGGACGGATTAACACCTCCTCCAAAGTTGTAATCAGGCCCATAGTATTCCAATATATCCAAGTTGCAGTCAATGGACGTAAGATATTGATTGCTGTCACAACTAAGGATTTGGAGCCTCATTATGAGTTTGGTGGTCTGAAGGTAAGACTGCTGTGGTGGCGGCCGCCAAAAGACCGCCATGTTGGCGGTCATACGAACCGCCGTATTACGAGTTACAAAGCAAAGCCCGCAAAAAGACAGTCAGAATCCCATCACCGCCAGGACTCTGGAGGGTAGGAAAGAGGCGGTCCCACCACCAGCACCGCCAGCCCACCAAAAAAAATCAACAAATCACGACAGCGGTTCTACCATGGCGGTAAACCAATGGCGGTAAGAACCGCAGCAGTCGGCGGTCACCACAGTAATACACCACACCTTATCGAATAATTTGAAAACCCCACACCTGACACACATCCATACATCTGACACACCTACACAGTGCACTATAAAACACCCCTTCACATCCCACAATCCGTTGCCACCAGAATGCCATACACAGCTCAAAAAGGGCCACACTCAAATATCAGTATTCATAGCTTAGGCACCCGTACGCAATTCACATTGCACACATTACACACCTGTACAACACACCCAACACAACAATAAGTACCCCACACATTAAACACCACCGGTCATCCTCTCACATCACAACACCCACACTTTATCACCAATTTAAATTCCCTTTTTTTTTAACATCCTTACCGCCTCGTCCACCACTACCATGTCCCCACAAAAACATTCCTGTTTCACAGATGATGAATTGAGGGTCATAGTGGACGAAATCATCAGAGCAGAGCCACAACCTTTAGGAGCACAAGTCCAGCAAACATCCATTGCCAGGAAAATGGAGATGTGGCAAAGAATGGTCAAAAGGGTCAATTCTGTAGGCAACTATCCACGCACAAGGGAGGACATCAGGAAGAGGTGGAATGACCTCAGGGGGGGAAGACACCAGCTGGTGGTCAGAAAGACTGGTGATGGGCCACCACCTCCTCCCCCCACAGTTCCCATCATGGGGGGTAAAAGGTCTTTGACATCCTACTTCCAGAGGGCTTGACAAGGATACCCGGGGGAGTGGACTCTGGTAAGTCAGAACACCTATGATGTCACCCCTGTGTCCAACTGTACAAATACCACTCTGCCATTCCACATGTCAACTAAACTCACCTAGGGCCCCAGTGTCTGCGTATGGCAAGGGTAGTACAAAGGACTGATAGCACTACAACTCCCAGCAGGCACTGTTTCACCATAATGAAAACCAGACCAATGTACTACAAATAAACTTGCCTTGCCGGTTAAACTAACAAACAATTATACACACCTGAATGCTACACAATTGTACAGTTAATGCACTGACAGCACTGCTATGGGCATCTGCCAGTACAATACCATCCAACACACAGCTACAGCTGTGTTCTCTGCTAAACTGGCCTTTGAATCTCCATTCAAACAATGTAAGTACTCACTTTGGGGGCACACACATATAGGAAGCTGGATGTACTTGGGGTACACCCATACAGAGGCCCAGGTGTAATGCTTACTTCCATACTGTTGGCCAGCACTGTTTCCATTGTACATTGTGCAGCTGTTAGTGGATTCAGTGATGCCATACACCTCACTTGGCGATAACTTTAAAATGTAAATGTATTTAGCAGACAAGAAATGAGTCTATGAACAGACATCCAACCACCAAGATACGCCAATATCTTGTAGCAATGTGTATGATATAGGAAACCTCAGTTTCCCCATACAGCTCTAACCCAGAGTTGGAAGCAGGTATCAATGTCATATCAGGGGATCAAGTAAAGGCTTTGTGTGCATGCCACATAGCATGTCTACCGGTCCTACAGGTAAACTTGCCATTGTGACAATGGAAAGGACCCCAGAGACAGCCACTTCCCCTCTGGATGAAGCATTCAGTGAGGAAATCAACATTGGGTGTGTGGACATTGAGGACGACTCTGGCCCATCTGGGACACCAGGTCAGTCAACAACTGTCAGCCTCACCCTGCTTAGATTGACTCCTTCCAGCCCTGTTGCTACAACATCTCAGGCAACCATTCGGCCCAATCCTGTGTTCCAAGGACAGTGTCATGTGCCCCCCAGTACAGGTACCTGAGTCACCGGTCATAAACCCACACAATGATGGACCTGGCACCAGTAGCAGTGGGCAAACAGTACCAGGGGCACAGGCATGTGAGGGTGGGGTGTGTGGGAGGGATGGTGTGGGCCTGAAGATGGAGGCTTCTAGGGATATAACTTGCCAGGACACCATCTTCCAAGTCTTGGGAGCTTACCAACAATCCCAAGGTGTGATGAGCCAGGTACTTCCCATGATGAGGGAGATCAAGCAGCTGCAGACCACAACCACCTGTAAGTGATGCAGCAGTGGGAGGCCCAAAATGCCCATTTGGCTGTCATTGCAGGGGTGCTGAGAGACATGAATACCACCTTGAGTAGGTTATGTCCACAATAGCTGGCCCGTTCCACTAGCAATCTGACATCTTTCCCCTCAACATCTGTGGCAGCCAGTAGAATGGAGGCCCTGCCAGGGGAAGGACATGCCTCAGACACTCCTGCCTCTCTAGCTGATGAACCCACGCCCGCAAACGTGGACGTCCACCGAAAACATACAGGAGGAGCAGGTGCCAAGAATTCAACCACTGCCAGGAAGTGAACCGCTACTGATTGGTTCCCCTTGTTTGTCACCAATAGACCCTGTTTACTGTCCTACAACCAATCTCCATTTTACAATGGAGCAAGAACACTGGACTCCAAATGTTGTTGCAGCTACCCTGATGATTTCATCCACCATCACTGACCCCTTCACTATTTATAAGCATTTGATTTGATCCAATTCCCACATATGAAAGTGCACTCCTTATTAAATACGACTAAACCACAGATCATGTGTGAGTCATTTTCAGCTACATGTAACTCTTAACTGTAATACCTCTTGCACATAAAAAGGTATGCACAAATGTAACAACTTTTTAAAGTCCCATCACACATGTACTGGTTAATTAGAGTACATTTTGCATTTGATGACACTGATGGATAAACTCATCACTTTCATTGCACTTTCCTACATATAGGTTGGGAAAATGCAAATGATTACACAGTGGATTACTGCTGCTCACTGTAATGACTCAGCATATGTGTGAAAAACTAGCACCCTTCAGACCACAGAAGTAAGAGACATGTCAGTCTTTCACTGTCCGAATGGGCAAACAGATTGGTTCACTGTATCATCAGCTAAAGCCATACCATACCTCCCCGATTACCATACCCCATAACACAGACAGAGGTCTGTCCAAATACCCCATTCATGGAACCTTCCACTTATCATGGACAGGTGTCAGTAGGCATGCTACTCACCTATGTCAGTCTAGATACACATGCACAGTGGTCTGAAATGAGGAAACACAGTGACAGTTACAGACAAATAAGGTGTTACCAAAATCGAGCTATTAAGATGGTTGAGGGTATGGATTGACCAGGATGACGTGTCAGAGACACAAAATCACACACATGGCACCATTGGGCCCACCTACAATGGCAAACAGGTCTATAATGTGGAATAGGACACTACCATCGCACTGTCCTTAGAGAATGGGCATAGAACTCAGACACCACAAATCTCATGTCTGACAGTACCTGGTTCAATCCATTTTCACTTCATATGTCAGTCTGCAAATCCCAGCTGCCTGGGACACTGTCAGTTATTGCCAAATGAGGATGACCCTGTAAAGTAATCTGCAAAATTAAAATGTAATACACAAGGTATAGGCAGAAATTGATTGTAAAACATCATACAGCTATGTCCTATATACAATGGCAACTCTGATTGTGCATTCTGATATACTTAGAGTATGGCGATCGAAAAGCTGCACAATACTCAATGTGTTATTCACCATGCACATCTGAGTAATGTGCTTTGAAGTTACTTATGACCTGTCTGGTGGTCATACTAAGACCCTTATCAAGCATACCTAACCCCCACAATACCCCACTGAGTTAGTAGTATTACAGGACGTGACATACCTACAGTCAGGTGAAGTACTGATTAATGAGATCAGCCCGGATGTCTTCAGCTTTCATCTTCATCATAGTCATCCTCACTTGGCACATCTGCTTTCTCACCCGCTGGAACTGCTGGCTCCCCATCATCTGGAATAAATGGGATTTGACATTGCAGTGCGAGGTTGTGGAGCATGCAGCAGGCAACAATAATTTGACACACTTTGATGGGTGAGTAGAGGAGGGCTCCACCAGACTTATCAATGCTACGGAGTCTTGCCTTCAGGAGCCCATAAGTCCGCTCCACGACATGCCTTGTCCTTCCATAGGCCTCATTGAAGCGGACTTCCACCGGCATGGTTGGGTACCTCACAGGTGTCAAGAACCAAGGACGGTTTGGGTAGCCAGAGTCCCCTGTAATAAATAGTTACAAAGAGGCAAACTTAAATCTTGGGCATCCACACATTTGGTAGCAGATAAAAGTTGCAAACACACATGACATATATGACTTACCAACCAGTCAGGCCCTCTCTGTGTACTGTCATGTCATCAGCAGTGGGATATTGCTGTTCCGCATGATGAAGGCATCATGGACTGACCCCAGGTACCTGACACAAACTTGTGAAATGTAGAGGTAAGCCAAATAGACTACTTGGACATTAATGGAGTGGAAGTTTTTCCTGTTCCTATACACCTGTTCCTTGGTGTTTGGGGGAACCAAGGCTACATAGATGCCATCAATGGCCCCCACAACATGTGGGATGTGCGCCAAAACATAAAAATCAGCCTTCACATGGGCCAAATATTCACGGTGTGGGAATCTGATGTAGATGTCCAGGTGTTTCAACAGTGTAGACAGTACAGCCTTCAATACCAGACTGAACATAGGCTGAGACATCCTTGCAGGTAGGGCCACTGTATTTTGAAAGGAGCCTGCAGCCAGGAAGTGCAGCACTGACATGACTTGTACAATGGGTGGTATGCCATAGGGATTACAAATGGCAGGCATCAGATCTAATGACAGAGATCCATGATTGTATGCCTATCCAGGTGGTAGATTTGGATAACATGTCAATTCTCCATGGTCTGCAGGTCTGCTAGTGGATGGTACACTGGAGTTTATCTCACTCTTCTCATGCCAGGGTAATTATGTGTGATAAAACCAAGATGTATGTGTTTCACTCATTCTGTCCATTGTAGTTGTTAAAATACATAATGCTCCGACATGCTACATTAAATTGTAGAAACATTGTACACAGTACATACCTAGGCAAATAATGGCTTCTTAATGCAATCACATTCCCTTTCCTCAATCATCATTTAGAAATGAAGAAGGATGTCACTAAAAGTCTCTGTGATAATGACATTCTTACCATGTTCCACATTGATAAGACACAAATGCCATATTTCTGCCTGCCATTGGTGTGCTGCCACTAAAGTTACGTTAGTATAAACTCATCAAGTTTACAACCTGTCCATAAATCCTGCATTTTCCCACATGTTTGCTCAAAGCCAGCAGGGAACACCAGGTCGTAAATATGTCTCACAGCTTGTGACACAACTTTGACACAACTTAGATCTAACTTTACTGATCAGCTATGAGCCTTACAATGGCAGCTGCCTGACCTACTGTACTGGACATTAGGAAATTACCTAACTCCCCCGGTGGAAGTTGTCATGGTGGTAGGCGGACACACCCGCAGTGGACATTGCCATTGGACCACATTGCTGCCTTTGGCAGTCTTGCGCCAATGGCAATGTCTGCCGGCGGTGACGGTGTCTTACGGGGTGGATGTGACCACCATCTCATACTTCATCTCTCACTTGTCTCCTGACACTGCTGACAGCAAGACAACCTCCAAGACCTGAGCTGCTGTGTACTGTCCCTAGGAGCAATCATGCCACGTCCTACCGGTGATAGGGCCCCAGCATTCTCCCTGGAGGAGCTTGATAAGCTGGTGGAGGTCCTACCCCTGTATGAACAGCTCAATGGTGCACCAGAGGAACAGATAAGTGCACCATGTGCACATATGTATATTTCCCCATCTATCCTTTGTTATGACAAGCAATGGATGATGGGTTAAGTGTGAGATGATGTCCAGGAAATGTGGAAGAATGAAGGGTTGTGGTGATATGTGTGGATAGATGGGCATGTGCATATGTCTTCTCATAGATTTTGAGTACTTAGACAAAGTAGAGAGTGTGTGATGTATGTTTCCTGACACACCTACTGACTGTAATACATGATCACTAAAGGTTGTATGACAAGCTTTGCCAGGAAGACCATTTTTACAGAGATGCATGTGGGCTGGTCCTATGTAACAAGCTGACACCTGATGCTGGATATGCATGTTGTATGCCTGTTTCAGCATCACACATGGCCTGACTCCATATGTTCATCTATCATTACAGGGGATGTTGAAGACAGTCTAACATGTTTTTCACCCTGCTTGATTTGGAATGGTGCTTGTGGACATAATATTCTATTCTTGTCTGTGTCATCTATGCTGGTCAACGGCCATTAGAAGAAGGGGATATGGCATGCCGTCGCCAAGAAAGTGCAGACCCTGGGGTCCACAGCCAGCAGAGGATCCACTATAGGCAGAGGTGGGAGGACCTGAGATGCTGGGTCCGGAAGACCGCAGAGGCCCAGCTGGGGATGGGGTGCCAGTTGAACCTTGACCCCCACTAATGGCCTGCATATTGGCGGTGGCCTATCCGGAGTTGGATGGGCATTTGAGGGCAGCACAGCAGCCACAAGGGGGTAAATATAGACCTAATACAATTTCAGCCCTTTAGCAGGTTAGTATCTGATGTGACAGATTGTTAGCTCTGACAACATGGTAAGTGCAAAGGGTCAAAGATCTCCAGTCAACACATTGATGTACAGTCCCCAACAATAGGACACAGGTGTGCACATTCTAATGTGTATAGGGGCATATTACTCACCTATGTTGCCCCCTCTGTACAAAAGCATATGATGATGCACATGTGACAGTGTCATTTGTGTAATACGATACAGCTTTTCATACCCTGGTGGTTGTTCATTCCCAACTACAGATCAATTATCCCAATATCATGATGGTAAATTGTCCAGGTCCTTGCTCTCTGTCCATTGCAATGTCCATTGATCTATGCCTATGTGCAACATTGAGTCAGACAATTTGAAGTCATTCCTACTTTTCAAAAGGTTACAGATGATTGACAGCATAATGTGAGGCTGTGATGTCCATCTGACATGTCATATGGCATACTTGCTTCACTTATTCAGACTTGTTACAAGGTGAACGCCCTTGGTAAGAGAGGGATGTACATAGACCTTTGTAGTGTCTCTTCTGAGTGGACAACCTACATGTTGGGATATTGCTAGACTCCTATTGGATCACATACATTGGTGTCAGGACAATGAATGTTAGTACCATATTCATGTTCAGTAAGTGGTAAGTGGCTACCCTGCATTTTACTTAGCCATACTGTTGTGGGCTTGATAAATTGTCAAATAAATATTTTTCACAGTTAAAATCTTAGCATTTTGTGCCAACATCATGTCTAAATTGAAAGGTTCTATCATGATTCAACATTGTAAAGAGTTATATACATACTGTCAGTTGCTAATTAGGTTATGTCCACTGAGCCCTGGATGTATGGGAAGCTATTGTTTGCACTAACACCAATGTGGTGCAGGTGTGGTAGTTCATATACACATGAGTGGCATAGTATGTGTATTCAGACATTTGGCTTGCATCATGGTGGGTGCACCTGTCATGGTAGCATCAGATGTGGTTTGTCTCTCTGAAATGTTTCACAGACAGATGGAAAGGTAGTCATGTCTGATGTGTGGATAGTGATGTTGCCACCCACTCAGTCATGGGCCTATTGATGGACTGATTGCATGAATAGGTAAATCTGAATGTCACCTTCATGCACATGACAGTGGTTCATTGACTAAAAACAGAAGATATACTAGCTGTTGTGTATGGGTAAATGCTCTGAACATATTACACCCTTATATGACTGATATACTTTGTTTTCAGGAGGACAATTACTTAGTCCACAATGTATTTACAATCCTTTCAATCATCACTATTGCTACATGTGTAGGTGGCATGTTTAGGCTTTTTCATCTAAAGACATTTAGAGTATGACAATTGGAGGAGTTGCATGATTGCATATATCCATTGTGCATTTTGTTAACTATGTGACATGAAGTTGTTATGGCTTGTGTACGCCAGGCTGTCCAGAGTATATTATACAATATGTTTCATTGCCTGGTACATGACATTAGGCTTATTTGTTAGTATGTGTTGAGTTTGTGTATTTGAATTGTGGAAATCAATGTCACATTTCTGAACTATTTTTTGATTGTTGCTTGACTATGTTGCTGTGGATAGGGACGATGTAGCATGTGGCAAAGACACCTTGTCATGGAATGGTCAGTGTGATAGGTCTAGGTTAGCCGGTGTGTACAAATGTTTTTATAGAGGTACATACATTGTATCTTGTTGTGACATGATGTTGGCAGTTAACTTATACTACCTGGGGGTGTTGATCGACTAGATGTAATGTTGCTCATGTGTAAAGCATGATAGAAGTTGTATGTAGAGAATGTGAAGACCATACCTCACTTTCTGTTTTGCACCATCAGCATTGGCAGGCGAAGGAGGCAGAGGGGAAGCTACTGGCCACCAGACCTCCAGTCATGAGAATACCGACACCGAGGGACTCAGTGGCCAGGAGGGTGAGAGAAGTGCCATGGGGGAGGCCGGATCCTGTACATCATCCTCAGAATCCTCCTCAAGTAGCCTCTCCCTGGCCGTGGCAGTCCCATCTGGGACCACTGCAGCACTATCTCTGTCCGCCAGCCCCCTTTCTATCCCTGCCCTCCGTGTAGCTCCCCACCCCGGTTGGCAGTGCCCGCCCATCCAAAAGGGTGGGTGTCTCCTTCACCACAGGAATCTCTGCCCCAACTCAGATACAACAGAGTAATGCATTCCTGGAGGGCATTCATGGTGCACTGGCTGGTCTACCGAGATCTTTTCAGGCTCTGGCCTCCACACTGACGGCAGCCAGTCACCATTCATCTACCATCCCCCTCCACCTTCCTCTTCCCAATCTGATTCCCCCCTTCCCTCACCCAGCCAAAGCACACAAACAGACAGGCATGCATCCACCTCAGCATCCAAGGGTAGCGCAGACAAACATAAGCACCACAAGACACACACAAGCAACATCCACCTGTATACACAACAACAGTCACTAACTGCCCTGGCACCCTCACCACACCCAGCATCACAGACATTACACCTGACACACCTGCAGACACCACACTAATATTCAGTGCTACAGCCACCACACATATCCTACCCACAGACACTACCACAGCAGATCCTCTGACATCCACCCCAGTCACCACACCCGTAGACACCACAACCACAGACACGCCTACATGCAGCACATCCACCATGCCTGCTGTCACCACCCCAACCGACAGCCACGAACCACCACGGCATCCCCAGCACCTCCACTCCCCTCAGGACAAGAAACATAAACGCCCTCACTCACCCACCCAACAGACACCCACCACCCACAAGCATACCTCCCACAAACACGCACCCAACACATCCACACTAACACCTCTTACAACCACAACCTCTACCTCCACAACCAAACCCTTTTGTTATGACCATCCCTGTGTGCCTAAGAAAGCTTTCCTCAGAGTTTAACCTTTTCCCTACTGTTCTCCCTCAGTGACACCCCTAAATGATCAGTTTCCCTCCCCAAGGACATCCCTTCCACCTCCAAAGCCTCCCCTGCTAGCACCCATGCCCCTCCTTCCGCCAAGAAGTCGACCCCTCCCACGAAGACCCAACCCTCCCTCAAGCCAAAATCAAAACCCCCCAGCCTAAGCCCAACCTCCTCCCCCCAAGCCTTAGCCCAAACCCCCCACCCTCTTCCCCCTGTAGGAAAAGTCCCTGAGGTGCCTGCCTGCCCCCTTAATGCCCTTACCTGTGGAGGTTACATGGCAGTCAGGAGTCAAGTTGGGGCACCACCTTGTGCCTTTGGTGCAATAGACATTTGTTCATATGGACTGGCCAATGGCCTTGAACTTTTTTTCTGTTTTAAAATTATTGAAAATATATTCTGACCAACCAGTTGTTGGTTTTCTGGTTACATCTTTGTCCTGCATTTCCTTTCCTAGGTTTGAGTTGTTCCTGGCTGACATTGGTTGTGTCCCAGTGTGTGTGTGTGTGTGTGGTGGTTGTGCTTCCTGTGTTGTTTGAGCTGTATGTGAGGGTGTGTGCAGTGCTTTTGTTCCCCAGGGATAGAGTGTGTGTTGTGTGATGGACATGTGTATGTTGCTGACATGTTGTTGTCATGGTGTTGTGTAGTAATGTGTGGCTTTGTGTGCTTTGACTGTGTGAATGTGCATGTATTGGGCATGTTATGATAGGTACGATGTGCTGTGTGTGATGTGTGTGTTGATTGATAAGTTGCATGAGTGTATAATTGTGTGTGCTCGTTACCAGTTGGTTGTACGTAGTGTTGTATGTGTGACGAGTCCCTGGCCATTGTTGGTTGGGATTGGTTGACAAAGTGTTTATGATTGTTGTTGCACCTGGCCCTGATTGGTTGACAATGTGTTTATGACTGTTGTTGCACCTGGCCCTTTTTGCAGGGTCATCCCCAATCTTTTTTGCCTCCTTCCTCCTAATTTGTCTGACCAGTTTTTGTTGGCTTTAGGACTCTGGGCACTTTACCACTGCTAAACCGTGCTAAAGTCCATATGCTCTCTGTGTAAATTGTGCTGTTGATTGGTTTATCCATAACTGGCATATTTGATTTACTGGTAAGTCCCTGGTAAAGTGCATCAGAGGTGCCCAGGGCCATTTAATCAAATGCTACTAGTGGACCTGCAGCACTGGTTGTGCCACCCACATTAGTAGCCCTGTAAACATGGCTCACACCTGCCACTGCAGTGTCTGTGTGTGCAGTTTTAAACTGCCAATTCGACTTGGCAAGTGTACCCAGTTGCCAGGCCTAAACCTTCCCTTTTACTACATGTCAGGCACCGCTAAGGTAGGCCATAGATAGCCCCAGGGACAGGGTGCAGTGTATGTTTAAGGTAGGACATATACTAGTGTGTTGTATATGTCCTAACAGTGAAATACTGCCAAATTCGGTTTTCGCTGTGCAAGGCTATCTCTCTCATAGGTTAACATAGGGGCTGCCTTTAAATATCCTTAAAGCGCAGATTCCTCTTGAGAGCGGATAAAAATGTGGAGTTTAGGGTCTCTGAACTCACAATTGAAAAATACATCTTTTATTGAAGTTGGTTTTTAATTTGTCTGTTTGAAAATGCCACTTTTAGAAATTAGGCATTCTCTTGCTTAAACTATTCTGTGACTCTACCTGTTTGTGGATTGTCTGTCTGGGTCAGTTTGACAGTTGGACTGTTTGCACCTCTCTAGACAGTGACACAAAGGGGGTGGGGGTGTAGCCTGCATTTCCTGATGAGCCATCTGTGCTGGAGGGGAGGAGTGGTCACTCACACCTGAAAGGGCTGTGCCTCTCCTCACACAATGCAGTCTCCGATCCCCTGGTGTGTGTCTGGGGCCTGGACTGGGCAAGGAAGGATCTGTCAAACACTTGAGAGTTTGCTTTGAAATTTGCCAACTTCAAAGGCAGAAAGTGGTATAAGAGGAAGACCGAACACCCCAGACTTTTAGAATCTTTCTGGACTCAAGAGGAACCTCTGCCAAGGAGAAAAGCTGAAGAGCTGGAGGAGGAGTACTGTCCCTTTGCTGTGTTGCTTCTGCCTGAAAAGAGTGCAAAGGGTGAACTTTGCTGTGTGCCCTGCTTGAGAAAGTTCTCCAAGGGCTTGGAGTAGAGCTTGCTTCCTATTGGAAGTCTCAAAGACTTCATTTTCCTCGACCTACAGAACTGTGTGTTTTGTGCTGTTCAAGATGAGAAACCACTGTAATGCTGCCAATGACACCGCTGGCCTGCATCATGACCAGCCGACTCCACACAGAGTCGCATTGCCCGCTTCCCACCACGACCCTGGTCTCACCGACACCGTCATCAGACGACTTCACTGAGCAGCTGCTCGCACAAAGACCTGTGAGCCCCGCACTCCGGCATCGCCTGCTCACACCCCAGCCTGGGCCTCCCCGACGAAGACGCTCCTTCTGACACCAGCGCCGCTGCCTGCCCCGTGGCCTGTGGACACCTCTTGTGAGGAGCATTAAGCACTGTCCTGTCCCGCACCACAGTCCCGGTCCACCGACGGCAGCACCATCGACTCCAGTGTTTTCACCAGGCATCCCTGTACTGTGGCCTGTTGACACCGTTCGTGAGGGTCATAAAGCACTGTCCCATCCCACACCGCTGGCTTGGGCCTACCGACCATAGCGCTTCCGCAATGATGATGCCGCTGCCTGCACCTTACCTGTGGACACCGCACGTTGCACCGCCCCACTTCACACCTCAGCCCTGGTCTGACCGACGCCCCTGGACGTCGTCACCGAGCCGTTGCCTGCACCGTGACCTGTGGGCAGGGCACGTCGCATCATCCCACTTCATCAGCCCAGAGTTCGATCTGCAACGCGTGTGACATCAAGGGCCTGACGACTCCTCCACCGACTCTGAAACCAATGCCGTGACGTCAGCGACACCACTCTCCAGAGCTCACCGTGAGGATCACAACGCCATAAAAATCCAAGGTACTGTTTGTGGGTCTTCCCGACACCGTAGCTGACCCGCGACGCCACGGCCGGCCTGAACTGTTGGTTTTGTTGATCACGACGCCATGATAGCCCCAGGTGGAGCTATCGACTTCAAGGAACTGTATTTTTAAGATAAATCTTACAAAATTCATATCTTTAGCATTGTATGTTGGATTTTTCTCATTTTGGTCTTGTTTTACACAGATACATATTGGCTATTTTTCTAAAACTGGTGTGGTGTCCTTTTGTAGTATTTTCACTGTATTATTGAGTGTTATGTGCAAATGCTTTACACATTGCTTCTGAGATAAGCCTGACTGCTCGTGCCAAGCTACCAAAGGGGTGAGCAGGGGTTATCTGAGCGGGTATCTCCCTTATCCTGACTAGAGTGAGGGTCCCTACTTGGACAGGGTACAAACTGACTGCCAACTAGAGACCCCATTTCTAATAATTGTGCAGTTGTGGTGTAGTTGTGACGTGTTGGAATGTGGTATGGGATTGTGTGAGACTAGGCCTGTTCTGTGTTTCTGTGCTTAACTATGTCTTCTTGACGTGTAGTGTGTGCTGGCTGCAGTGTGTGTGCTGTGTATGTGTGGGTGTATTTGTTGCTGTATGTGAATGTGCATGTCACTGTCCTGTTACGTGTGCGCATAGCCCTCACACGCCCCTCCCTATGGTTATGTGATGTGTCTATACAAAATTTGCCAATATGCAAATGTAACAGGTGAGTGTGTGTACTTACGGTTGCTGTTTTCCTCATCGGCGATGATTCCGTTGTCTTTCAGCGAGCAGGAGCAGCAGGATGACGTCTAGTTGTGGATCCATTGCGGCTCGGGACAAGTATGGCTTCCTGGAGGTGAGTGTTTCCTCTTATTCAGTTCGTTTCCGCGTGGGTTTCCATGGTGGTCTAACCGTGGCGGAAATGGTAGCAGTGTGCAACCTCATAATGAGTTTGACTGAAACATGGTCTCTGCCGGCCTGTTGGTGGCTCCAATCGTCTGCGGCGGTCTGACCGCACTGGCAGTGCCCGTGGTGCTTTGCCTGTATTCCATTGGCATCACCACCAAACTCATAATTTGGCGGTCCTCTCCGACAGCCTGTTGGTGGTCTGACCTCGGACAGCCAAACTCGTAATGAGGTCCTTGATGTTGTTTTCATCAGTCACCTTTTTCATTAGTTCCTAATTGTGTGCTTTAAATTTCTCACGTGACTTTATCGTACACGCTCACATTAGCCCACTTTGGCAGGATGGGTAAAACTACGTGAGTGAGAATAATTCACAAAAAGGAATGTATTCAATGTGTTCATAGGTACGTATAATTTTGATGTCACATATAAATGAATTAAGCAGTGTTTACAGTTTTACCAACATAGATATGTGTGGATTTATGATTGATAAATTGATATGACCATTGGATGGTACAATCGGGTGTATGTATACAAGCTGATTAACTTGAGACATGTAGTATTGTAATGTCCAGTATATGCCCTGAATACTGTCAAGCGGAGTGGAGATAAAAGAATAGATAATTGATTCAGGCAGTTGAATGTTCTATTTGAATGATTTTAACATCTGATAATTCTGTCCATATTGCTACATGCAGAATAATTATTGATGCATTGAAATTAACTTTGGATGGTATGTTGCGAGCAGATACACTCGTGGAATCATGGCACATGTAGTATTGCAACGCCGAGCGCACACATTAATATTACAAGCGGAAAACGATTACATGAATTAATATATGTATATGATCTGTCCAAGATCAACATTCACATTATTGATTGAGCATCTAGTTGATGGAAAAGGAGATCTGGGAAGAGATTCTGTGATTATTTTTAATAGTGCCATGTTTAATGATAATAGGTCTTTTTAATTCTACGCACTGGTATATATTTGTTCCATGGGTGTTGGAGCACATTTACTTGACAAAAGCCTTCCTACCGAAACGCATTGTGTTTTTCTTGCACATTAAAAAGAACAGATGAACTGCATTGGAGTGCCGCTGTTTTCGGTATTTTGGATCTATGATTTTATGATTTATGATGGATTACACATCTGCCTCTGGCACAGTGTGTTGCTAGGTGGAGTGGATTGGAGATGTGCAGACCGTTGTAATATCTATCTATCTATCTATCTATCTATCTATCTATCTATCTATCTATCTATCTATCTATCTATCTATCTATCTATCTATCTATCCTCACTGAAAAAAACGAAGGTTAAAGTAACATTATAGTTAGGTGAACACGTAAGTGACAACATTTTTGATTCTTCATGTTATAGCAGGTTTTGGGGCCTGGGTCCATGTGGATAAACTGCTGTCAATTAGAGAGGTGATAGGAAAACCATTGAAGAACATTACTAGTGAAACCCATTCGAGATGCCAGGTGTGTGTGATGGTCGGATGGCCAACTATGTTATAGGCAGCAGAGAGTTTCAGCAACATGAGGTGGCATTAGAGCATAGTTTATGATATGTAGCATTATCTGAAGCCTGATTGATAGTAATGCAGGAGTTGGTTAGAACTGATGTGATCTTGGAATTGAGTGTAAACTGCTTTTTCAATGATCTTGCCAATGAAGGGTACCTAATTTAGATTTAGCTACACAGAATGGGTTGAGGTCCAGGTCCCATGTACTCCAAGGGCAATGATTTCTTGACTTTCATTACCAAACCACATACTGACCATTTTTGAGGGTACGATAATCAATGCACAGCCTCTGAGTTGTTCACAGCAAGTTGCTAAAGCCACCACATTCTTCCACTATAAATAAAATAGTTGAGAACAGATTTAGCCAACGCTTCACCGGTGCAAAGTTACAAAACGTTACACAAATGATACATAATATGACTGCTGCAGAGCCATGTCTAATTGTGCTTGCTGTGCAGTATTTAGCAATGTTTTAACAAATCTGTTTTCATCTAAAATTCAAAAGAAGAGGTAGGTGGTATTTAGAAAATCTGATTTTGGACGATAGCCCACACTAAGGCCCTTATTACGAGTGTGGCGGTTTTAAGACCGCCACACTCATGGTGGTGGTTGGACCGCCGCCAAAGTGGCGGTCTGACCGACATGTTACGACTGTGGCGAAAGCACCAGAGTCGGACCGCCAGGTTGCCAGTGGTCGACAGCCTTGCGGCGCCGGCAGGCTTAATCCACCAGGGCAGCACTGCTGCCCTTTGGATTACGAGTCCCGTGTCCACCAGCTTTTGCAGGGCGGTTCCACTGTCATGGAAAGGCTGGTAGAGATTGGGGGCTCCTGCTCTGCCTATGCACTTGGCACAGTGCAGGGCCCCCCATGGAAGAAAACAGAGATTACGAGCTGGTGTCAATGTTGAGGTGAGTTTACCGCTGGGCCAGCAGGCAAGGCAACTCATAATAGAGTGGCAGTTTTCCAACCCAATGAGTTTGGCGGGCTACCTCCACCACCGGCCAAACTCTTAATAAGAGTGGACCAGTGATCAAGGTGGTAATTCTGCACCCGCTGGAGTTAACAATGCCGGAGTACAATTAACTCAGGGGATGTTTAATTATGGGAGATTACAAATGGAGTCCTGAGGTTCCACTAAGGAATGGGGAATTACCTGGGAAAGTCAGTTACTCTGGTTCATATTCCCCTGGTTATTACCCATTCTATCCTGTACTTTCCACCAGAGATTTCTGCTGCTTTAAGCAGCTGTAGTCTCCAGAGGGTTATAACTGGAAAGGTGTTTTTACTGCAAATCTCAGAATCTCGATGGGGCTTGTAAATTCTGATCAGGCTGGAAACTCATAATGGGAGCCCGTGTGGGGAAAGTGTGATCTTTAGTTCTGGTGAATATTATGTTGGACTATCGAAGAACCGCAGCTACACTGCTCTTGATTAGTATTCTAGTTGAGTCGGCATCCAGAAGCTGCCCTTGTCAAATTATTTTTAAGAGAGAAAAAAATGCACACGTTTAGAAGAGCATGGCGGCTGGTTTCCATGGAGATATTCAGCTGCTTCTCCATCTGACTCCTGCATGGTGAAGCTAAATCTATGTCACGAGGAAGCCATTTGGGAGGATGTGCTTCTCTTCTCCTGAAAAAAAAAGTGGCCCAGGGTTATTTCAGATGGTCTTTAAGGCCCTATGTGGGTGGCTAGGAACCAGCATCCAACCAGAAACCAAGGCTCAGCTCCCAAAGCCCTAACCCCAAGGGCAACCCAACTATGTAAACTTGAATATGTGCCTAAGGAATTCATCCTTGGAAAGATAATCCTTTGCACTGACAAGGATGAGAGAAAATGCCGGCCAAGAAATCCGACCTATTCTGTACAGAGGAAATGACTACATACATAGCTTTAATGTGGATTCAATTGGTCTCTGAATTATAGCTTCAGAATGTAACAGCTATGTGTGGCAATGGAAGAAGGAGAGAGAGACACATCTGTTTATGAAGTTAGAGCACCATTTTACAAAATGCCTTATGTCTGTGGAAAGATAGGTCCTGATTCATTGCAACTTGTAGTGAACTAGACATATTAAATGCCACCATTGTATTAACTTGATACATTATTCTCACTCTTGTTTGAATGGATAAAAAGGAATCATTCTGCATGTCTTGTGCTGCCAGGGAAAAGTCAAGAAAAAGCTTTTCTCATACAACCTCTGCATTTAAAGTAGCAAATGTGTTGAATTACTTCTCATTGTAAAATTGTAATGCCTCTGATATGTGGTTTGCTTTTTTCCACCATGTGCACATATCTTTCACTGCTACTGTTTGAATTCTGCACAGGATGTACCCTTTCCCAAGTGGAGGTATTATAGCATCGAGTCAGAAAATTTGCAAGTGGATAACGACATCCCATGGACGTCTCTATTGGATCACGACCAATAGAAACCTTCTTGACATTCTTGTGCTTCTGGCCTTCATCACTGCAAGCCATCAGGCCCTACTACCAGCTCTTCCCATGTCCATTGGAATCTCTGGCACTGCCCTGTCCTGGTTCACCTCTTGTCCATTAGAAACTAATAGAGGGCAGCTGATTCTTCCATTCACAACATTTCCAAGACCCTTCTATGTGCCACTGTGTTGGTTAACCTTTACATGGGACCACCTGGAACATTATACACCAAACAGGCCATCGCCCTGCAACAACATGTTGATAACACATAACTATAGCTCAAATTGCAATTGGCCAATAACAGTGACCATCTGTATTTATGCACGGATGTACATATATTATCTAAAATGCAATCTGATCAGATCAAAGATCATCCCCATTGAACAGCGACTGCCTCGAATATTGGATTGCGCATTAGTTATCACTGTTGGCCCTCAAAGGCTTCTCCGCTGTATCAGCTGCTGTGCTGAATACCTGTATACTAGTTATCACTGCTGACCCTCAAACTTTCTCCCCTATATCAAGCACTGCGCTGAATTCCTGTATTTGCATGCATTCTATTCTTTATAGAGCAGTTGAAGTTAAAGGCTCAGTCAGCCATGATACATCTAAGGCACTTACATGATATCAAATTCATCCTGCCTTCTAAACAAGTTCTGCTTGCTGTCGACACCTTCATTCTGTCTCGTGCAGATGTTAACAGTCAATGGTGCCTCCAGAACTGAATTTTAGGGGAGCACACAATGGGCGCAGATAAAACTGATGATGCCACCTATAAAGGTCAAAATGTAAATGTATGTGTGGGTGTGTATATATATCTCTGAAAAAAACAAAGGTTAAAGTAACGTTATAGTTAGTTGAAAATTTCAGTGCCAACGTAATCTTTTGAACTAAAAAAAGCATTGAAATTCACAAGTTATAGTTAAAGTTGTCTCAACTAACTAAAACTCGTGCCCTAAGGTAACTATAATTTGCACCCCTGCCATGCACAGTTTTCTCATCAACAATTTTATTGCAAATGTTGCAGGGATATTATAAATGATGTCCTAGAAGATGTCCTGAGTGATGGAATATGTGGGGTAATTAGCAGTGCATGGCATGGGCATAAGTTATAGTTAACTTAGAGCACAGGTTATAGTTATTTGAATTAACTATAACTATAACTGGTGAATTTCAGCTTTGTTTTTTTTTTAGCTCAAAACATCACGTTGTCACTGACATTTTCACCTAACTATCATGCTACTTTAATTAGTGTTTTTTTCAGTGAATTTCTTGTGGTTTTTCAATATAAAGTAATATTTTATTACCATATGCAAAGCCAACCTTCCGCCGTGTATATCAAGCAAACCCATGATGTGCACAGCTTTTGGCCTTGCGTGGTGTAGAATCGGGCCTAAGGCCGGGCCTGCGTCCAGGCTCCACATCCAGCCCACCTCAGGCAGCCAACTCCCTCCTGGGAGAGGGGGTCGCATGGCACCTCTCCCCAAGCCACTATTGGCCCAGGGACCCCATCCCCAGAGCCAAAAAACATATTACAAGAAGAAGGTGCGTGCCCCATCCCTGAGCCTGTAGGGACACCGGCGACGCCATCCCTGGGGCCAAATAATATATTATTATGGGAGGGTGACACTTTATTCCACTCTTTGGTACGCCACTCCATACCCCAACACAGCACGCCACTCCACTATATGGCACACTAATGCACTCCACCATACTCCATTCTGTTCTACTCTATGCCACTCCACTTGACGAAACCCTACTCCTTTCCACTCTAGGGAACTACACTCTACACCACTCTATGCCACTAAACTCAGGGCCACCCTACTCCACTCCATTCTAGAACTCTTCTCTACTCTATGATAATCCACTCGATACCATTGTACTCTATGCCACTCCACTTTACGCAACTTTACTCCACTCTATGCCCCTCTACTCTATGGCCTTTCACTCAATGCCCCACCACTCTATGACATTCCACTCCACGCCCCTATGCTGCATGACGTTTCGTTCTACGACACCCCACTGTCAACACTCCACGCCACTCTATGCCCCTTCATTTTATGACACTCTACACCACTCCACTCAACGGAACTTCACTCCACTCTATACCCCTCCACTCTATGACTCCCCTCGCCCCTCCAGTCTATGACCCTCCACTTTATGCCACTCTACGATACTCCACTCTGCTATGCTCTACGCCACACTACTCTACTCCACTCTATGCCTCTCTACTCCATTCTGACAATTTACTCCTCTCCACTTTATGCCACTCCACTTCACGACACTCTACAACACTCCACTTTATGCCATTCCACTATATCCCATTCCACTTTATGCGACTCCACTCTATGACACTCTACTCTACAACACTCTGCAACACTCCATGACACTCTATACCAATCCACTGTTTGCCCTTCTATGACACTCTATGCCAGTCCATGCCACCCTACACTTTACTCTACTCTACAACATTTTACTCCACTCTACGCTACGCCACTCTACGCCCCTCCACTCGACAACACCCTCTGACACTTTACCTCACTCTAGTCAATGCCGCTTTACTCCACTGTATGCCAGTCTTTGCTACTCTACTCCATTTCACTCCACTTTACTCCACTCTATAACACTCTGGGGCATATTTACAAGCCCCTAGCACCACCAGAGTGTCACTTTTAGTGATGCGCCGGTGGCGCTGTGCATTGCGCATATTTAAAAGGCGGGGCTAAGCCATTTTTGTGGCCTAATGTCGCCTTGTAAATATAGACCCCTCCGATGCAGTTTTCTATAGCAGTGGGGCATGCAATGGGAGTTGCTGTGGGCGTTCCACCGCAACACTCATTGCTTTTGACGCTGCCCCATATTTACAAGGAATCGTAAATCTGAGGCAGTGCCACAAACTAACACCACCCCAGGGGTGGCATCAGCATGGCGTAACAAGGAGAAATGGTTTTATTTCTCCTAATTTTTGCTTTTTTGATCTGTGCTGCCTTCTGCAGCGCACATAGAAAGAGCAAAATGCCATTAATGATTGTTTCTGTGCAAGAAGGTGTCCCTTCCTGCACATAAACAATCATTCAATAATGACGATTTGCTACTGTTATGTGTGATGCAGAATGCAGCACACATAGGAGTGCCAATTCGCCATTGTAGATTGTTTATGTGCAGGAAGGGACACCATCCTGCACATAAACAATAATTCCCTTCAACGCAGACACCCTTGCACTATGGTGCAAGGATTCCTGCGTTGGCGCTGGCAGCTAAGTTTAGCGCCAGTGCTAGGTAAACACAGGGGTGTGCCATATTTTAGTAAATACGGCCAATCCCTGCGTTTTAGAACTGATGCAGCGTGGTGCTGCCAATTGTGGCGCCAGTTCCATGTAAATATGCCCTTGTATGCCACTCTACGCACCTCCACTCTATGCCACTCTACACCCCTCCACTCTACAACACTCTATGCCATTCCACTCTACCTCACTCTCACCCACTCACCGCCACTCTACTCTATGACAATTTACTCCACTCTACAACACTTTACTCCACTCTATGCTACACCACTCCACTCTATGCCACTCCAGAACAGTGCACTCTACAACACTCCATGGCACTACATTCCACAACACTCCACTCTTCGACACTGCACCCCACCCTGCAATACTCCATTCTGAGATACTCTACTTCACTCCACTTTATGCCATTCCATTCTATGACACTCCACTCTATGCCACTCTACTCTACTCTATGCCACCCTACTCTATTCCACTCTGCCGCCACTCAACACTACTCAGCTCTCCACCAGTCTACTCCACTCTACTCCAATCTACACCACTCTAGCCTACTTCACTCCACACCACTTTACCCCACTCTAAGCCACTCCACTCTACACCACTCTACTCCACTCCATGACACTCTATGACCCTCTACTCTATGACCTTCCATTCTATGACCCTCTACTCTATGACCCTCAACTCTACCACACTCTCCTCTACCGCACTCTACTTCACTTAACTCCACTCTACGCCACTCCACTCTATGCCACTGTATACCACTCCACACTACACCACTCTCCACCACTTTTACTCCAATATACAATCTACACCACCCAGGTCTACTCCCACCCTATGCCACTCTACCCCATTATAAGCCACTCCACTCTATGACACTCTATTCCACTCCACTCTACTCAATGACCCTCTGACCCTCTACTCTATGACCTCCACTCTATTACACTCTGCTCTTCAACACTCTGCTCTAGGAGACTCCACTATACACCACTCCACTGTGTGCCACTCCACCCCACTCTATTGTACTCTAAAACACTCTACTCTACATTCTATTCTGGTCTACTCCACTCCACTCTATCACACTCTACAGAACTCCCTGTATGCCACTCCACTCATCTCTAGGCCATTCCACTCCATTCTACTCCACTCTGTACACACTACTCCACTCTACTCCACTACTCAACTCTACCCCCCTCTATGCCACCCCAGTCTATGCTCCTCAACTCCACGCCATCTCCACTCTACACCCTCCACTATCGAACACTTTATGCCACTCCACTCTACGTCACTATATTCCACTCACCGCCACTCTACTCTATGACACTTTACTCCACTCTACAGCACTTTACTCCACTGTATGCTACAACACTCCACTCTATGCCACTCCACGACACCCCACTCTACAACATTCCATGACACTGCACTCTACAATACTCCACTCTTTGGCACTGCACTCCACCCTATGACACTACATCCTAAAACACTCTACTTCACTCCACTTTATGTCATTCCACTCTATGACACTCCACTCTATGCCACTCTACTCTACGCCACCTTACTCTATTCCACTCTGTCACCACTCAACACTACTCAACTCTCCACCAGTCTACTCCACTCTACTCCAATATACACCACCTAGGTCTACTCCTTCTCTATGCCACTCTACCCCACTCTAAGCCACTCCATGACACTCTATTTCACTCTACTCTACTCCATGACACTCTATAACCCTCTACTCTATGATCTCCACTCTATGACACTTCACTATACACCACTCCACTCTACGCCACTCCATGCCACTCTAGTGCACTCTACTCTGTTCCACTCCACTTTACAACATCCTTCTCTGATCAACTCAGTTCCATTCTATCACACTCTACTCTACACAACTCCCTTTATGCCACTCATCTCTAGGCCATTCCACTCCACTCTACTCCACTCTGTACACACTACTCCACTCTACTCTACTACTCAACTCTACACCACCCCACTCTAAGCCCCTCTATGCCACCTCACTCTATGCCCCTCAACTCTATGCCCCTCAACTCTATGCCATTTCCACTGTACGCCCCTCCACTCTACACCACACCACTCCACTCTACACCACTCTACTCTACAACACTCCACTGTATCCTAGCCACTGAACTCTACGACAATCCACTCCATACCACTCTGCTACATTTAGTCATGCTGAACAGCATCCACACTGGTGTAAAACACATTGGCAAAGCCAATAGCTCTTGCATAGGTGAGACCAACTGGCTTTGTCAATGCTTGCTTTTTATGTAGCCCCCCTAACATATTCAACATCTGTGGTGGTGGGGCTCATAAGGGGACCAGGACAAATAGACCTGTGGCACGGGCACCATGTGGCCACTCTCTAGAGATACCAGTGGTCACAGTGGCATAATTGAAATCTGTCCTTCGCCACACGGAATGACTCATCACACACACAAAAAGTACTTTCATCCCTATTCTCAAGCAATTCACCCAGGGACAGATGTAGCAAACAGTTTGCGAGTCGCAAACGGCGAAAATCGCCGTTTGCGAGTCGCAAACGTGTGTTTGCTATGCAGAAATGCATTTTGCGAGTCGGAACCGACTCTCAAAATGCATTTCCGACTTGCAAATAGGAAGGAATTGCAACTCGCAGTGGTATGCAATTTGGAGTCGCAGTTACCATCCACTTGAAGTGGATGGTAACCCACTCGCAAACTGGAAGGGGTCCCCATGGGACCCCTTCCCCTTTGTGAGTGGACCCAAAAATATTTTTTCAGAGCAGGCAGTGGTCCAAGGGACTAAAGGTTTCGTTTTTTTTTTCTAAGTGCAGCTCGTTTTCCTTTAAGGAAAACGGGCTACACTAGGAAAAAAAAAACTGCTTTATTTAAAAGCAGTCACGGACATGGAGGTCTGCTGTTCCCAGCAGGCCTCCATCCCCGTGAGTGCCCATAGTCGCTATGGGGGCGCAAATTGCGACCCACCTCATTAATATTAATGAGGTGGGTCTTTGCGACCCCATAGTGTCTGAGACACCTTTCTGCATAGCAAATTGCGTGTTGCAATTTGCGAGTCGCTCGGACTCGCAAATTGCAAGTCGCAATTTGCCGTCTTCCTGCATCTGGCCCCCAGTTCCTATTATCGACCTGCATCAAATGTAAGGCATGTTATGTGATCTTCAAGTCTGTGTAGTCACTCTGTGGAGTACGTTGCTTATTAGAACCTTACCTCAAGTTGTTGGAGACCCAGATGACACACAAAGAAAAAACACCTTAACCAGTCTTCCTCTTTATATTGCTGCATCAACCAATTGCCCCTTCCTGGCTGAACTCTACAATGCGTAACAGTCCCATTTCTACCCTGACTCTGCCACTTATCAATCTCAGTGCCTCACTGATGATGAAACATTGAAACTATCAACCTGGCAGGCACTTTAGAACATTGCAGATGAAGCTTGTAACATTATGTCAGTATTAAGTGGCCCGTGCTCCTTAATTCCAGCTTTGTGCTATGTAAATATTCCAAATAAAATAAACAAGCTTTTGCAATGCAATGGTATTGCATTTGCTAGAGTTAAAGCTTTTATCGTTGTAAATTCCTAAATGGACTTTTCTTGCCACTTAAATTTAAAATGAAAAGTAAAACTGTTGACATAAGCAGGCCGACTGAAAGTGCCATGGCCGCCATGAGCATTGAGCGCGAAAAAGAGACACAAAAAGAAAAAGAAGTTTGCTCGCAGTCAAACGTATTGGTAATCATGCAGTTATCGATGTAACAGGGGAAGTCTGCAAGGCAGTAACAAAACCACCCCAAGGAGGGACAAATGTAAAGCAATTACCAATGACAACAAAGGATTTTTGAAAGGCAAGCCCATGAACGAGTGAAAGTGATGGTCATGTGGTGGGTGTGGTTAAAAGCCCACAATGCTTGCTACGGGTCAAAGCACTTGTGCGCTCGACTTAAAAAGTAAATGAAAAAAATGTAATGCCAATGCAATGCATGAGGACATGTGTCTTGATCACACAACCATTTGCGCATGTGCCTTCGGATACTATTTCATCAAGCCTACCTTCTCTGTACTGTTAGTGAACAGGACCACCAATAGGGTGTTTCTGCTTGTAATTTATCTTGGTAACTTGAATGTGGGCTAGTAGTGCAGTCTAAACTATTCCTTTTGAGGTGAAGGTGAACTAAGTACTTTACCAGGAAGGTAGGACTTTGCTGATATTGTGATTTGTGCACTTTTTCTAAAAATAGATAATGCTTTATCTTAGGAAGTGGAAGATAAAAAGTTTAAATATTTGGGAAATCTCTACTGTAACTGTATACAAACCCTCAAACCTTGTTTATGCAACCATCACAGGAAGAGAATGTTATAACACCAATTATACAAATTGTGGACTCACTGACCCCACAGGTGCATCTGCAAAACAAGAGTCTTGACCCATGTATTATTTTGCACCCAACACTGATGCTGCACTCATACAAAGCACGAGCACATCTTCATCAGACATATTTCTCACATTTATTAGGTGGGAAGTAATATCTTACAGTTCCACCTCAAAGCATCAGAGCGGTACCTTGACAGTTTTAACTTCTGGAAA
This sequence comes from Pleurodeles waltl, assembly GCF_031143425.1. NCBI lineage: Eukaryota > Metazoa > Chordata > Amphibia > Caudata > Salamandridae > Pleurodeles > Pleurodeles waltl. Next base: position 91,092,646 of record NC_090440.1, on the reverse strand, counting down.
GGAGAAACCTGCCAGCAGTATTTCTGATGACCAATGAAAGTGCAGAAGCTGGAAGAATGCCCAATGGAGGGTCAGCTCTATACCATTGCATCTACAAGGTGGTCCTCCCCAAATATCCAAATTTCCTTTGTAAAGTTGTAAAGGGTAGTTCTGGATGCCATGTGTGCAACTGCACCATCCTGCAAATATCTTGGTGAATTCAACCCTAATTCTGTTTCAAGTAACATTCTCCCTCACATTATGGCCATATGCCTTTACTTCTAGCCTAAAAGCAGATACAACAGTCATGTTGTTTAAATGACCACACAAGGCCAAAAGGCCAATAGCATATATTCATGTTTATGTGTATGTGGTTTGAGAGGGGGACTTCTGCTTAAGAAACTCTTTTGCACCAAAAACATGCACATGCCTTGTTTCCTGAAAGCTCCTCAATGGTGTTCTACACTGGAAGGAATTTGCTCAATGAAGCCCCAGGGTGGTGGATACATTTTCATGCAGCTTAAGATAATTTATAATGGCAAACATAGGCGGATTCATGCGCATTGTCCTCCGTGACAGTGCAAAGAAAGAAAGCCCTACATCTGGTCCCATCATAAGTAATGATTAAGTCAGGACCCATTTTTCTCTTCAACAAAATGCCCTTCCAGGAAGACAAAGTCTTCCCTTGGGATCTTTTATGCTTGAACTTGAATGAAAAAATTTACGTGTCCCATACGGCTCATGGGCATCTTCACCTACCTCTTTCGTCATTGTCCCCAAATTGAAATAAATGGAACATGTCAGGCCAAAGAATGTTCTTTCAAGTCCGGGCCTTTGAAGAAGGCCAATTCGACAAGTTGATAAACGTAACCCCAGCACAAGTAAATATGTTTAACCATGTTTTTACACCTATCTTTGGTCTCGTTTTTTTAGACTCTAAATGTAAATTAAATACTAGAAATTATCCAAGTTTATCTACTGTGTTTGACATTTTATTGTACTACGTATGTCTAAGGAAGACACATAAACAAAATGTTTAAAGTCAAGTCTCACAATTGAATTTACACTATGAGAAAGGGCACTTGAATTGTGCAATTGGAAGCTAGGAGAAAATATGTATGATTAGAGACTCGGCAATTGTTTTTACATCTTTTCAGTAGAGATATAAATACTAAAAATATCAAACAAGCATTGGCAACGTAAATAGGCATTAACTTTAGACATTGCCAATGCATTATGCTGATGCTTTTTGGCATCAGCAAAGACGTGCTACTCTTTCTCTCTCTCTCTCTATATATATATATATATTTTTTTTTTTTCACTTAAAAAACCTCAAGGTTACAGGGACGTAATAGTTAGTTTCTGAATTTACTGCACAAAAGCAGAGAAATTCAACAGTTAGAGTTATTTCAAGTAACTATAACTCGCGGCCTAAGGTAACTTTAACTCGTACCCCACCATGCAGTTTTGTCTTCAGTAATCTGACTTCTAATGTTTCATTGATTTTTTTTATCAACGTTATAAAAGTTGTCATGAGTGTGGTAAAATCTGGGGTAATTAGCAGTGCAGGTCGAGTTTAAAGTTACGTTAGGGCGCGAGTTATAGTGGATTTATGACTGGGTGCATGAATGTGTGAGTGGGTGAATGAGTGTGTGAGTGGGAGCATGAGTGTGTAAGAGGGTCTGTGACTGTGCTGAAGAGTGAGAAGATTTGTGAGTGGGTGCATGAGTGTGTGAGTGGGTGAGTAAGTGGCTGCATGAGTGTATTTATGGCTCTATGAGTGGGTGAGTGACAGTCTGAATGGGTCTGTGAGTGTGTGCATTAGTGTGTGAGTGAGCATGTGAATGTATATTTATTTCTCTCTCTCAGCCAGAGTCGCGACTATGTTGTGGCTTTACACAGGAGGGCCACACTGAGAGCTGTGACGGAATCACGACTCCATGATTGTGGCCAAAAAAAAAGGGTTTTCATCTTTTTTAACCTAATTAGGGGTCCTTCAGACACCCTTTAATAGGTCCAATGGGGTCAGAGTAACTGTACTCTGACCCCTTCTATTGCTCTTACTTCCCAGCCTCTATTTCTAGCCTCGTGCCCTTGTTCATAAAATGGCAGCTGCAACTTTCTGAACAGGTTGCCAACCACAGTATTCCTGGTGGCAAGAGGGTTTGAGACGCTCTGTGCAGAGGTCACGACATCCCTATATATACAAATTTGGATTTTCTGTAATTTCTCAGAAACTACTGAACATATTTACATAAAACAACAAAAAGGACTCTTTCTGGACCAAGAGCTACCCTTCTGCCAAATTTGGTTTAATTCTGTCCAATGGTTCGGGCGCTATCCCTGTTCGAAACCCCATGGGAATTAACATGGGAAATACACCATTTTTTACCGCCCCTTTTTTTCAACCCCCGCTTGAAGGATCACCCCGAAACTTTCCAGACAGCAGTTAACGTGACTGTTGAATTTTTTGAGAAAATTTCATGAAGATTCATCAAGATTTAAGCAAGGCAAAAAAAATATTCTATAGAAACTAGATCCTAACTATAACTATTTAGTGACAACCGCCACTAGGTAATATATATATATATATATATATATATATATATATATATATATATATATCTGTGTATATATACACACACATATATATATATATATATATACATATATATATATATATATATATATATACACGTACATGCATCATCACACATGATTATGATGGAAATATAGACATGTGTCATCACGCATGTGCATGCACGCATCATGACAATAGAGCAGCCCCAGTGTGATGATGTATAAGCACGTCATCGCACATGCTCACATATGCATCATGATGGAATTTGCTACTCTTTCAATACACCGTACAATGATGTCAGAGGTCAATTAAAAAGCAAATAAAATGTGTGTGAAGACGCACTTTCAGCAAGGAGAGGTGTGGTAGCAAATTGCAGCTGCCAGGCCCTCTTAAGAAGTTTAAATAAATAACATTTAAAAAAGGGGATGGGGAGGAATAGGGATAAGCAGGAGAACCCTACTTTAGCAGCTGCAGCGGGGGTTGGGTTATTAATGGGGCTTTTCTGTCTGCAACTCGGAAACAAAATTTCATAATTAAATTAAAAGGAAAAAAGATAGATCTTGTGATAGAAAAGGGGCAGAAGAATGGAAGATTGAAATGAAGAAGTGGTGAAAGAAAAGCATTCATCCATTCATGGGCTGTCACTTTGCATGATTGTTGGTGGTTTCAAACAATGGACTAACAGTTGTGGGTGTGCACCAAACAATGGGGATCTACATAAACCTGATTGGTGTGCTGGAAGTGCTGTGTCAATGTGGTCACTTCTGCCTTCTATTTTCCCACTGCAACCCTATTCTGCGTCTCACTATGCCCACTTATCTACTTCTCCCATTTTTTGTTCTGTGTCCTTTTTGTCCAGCCTCTCGTCCTCTATCCCAGATTAACCTGCCCTAACTCCACAGGATGTTCCTGTCCCTTTCTGCATGCTACAGCCCGCCATATTTTGCCTACTATCATGGAATGTTTTTAGGGTCTAACCTGCGAGTTCATGTGCTAGCACACGCATCTCGCTTGTGAGTCACTGTGGTGTGCAGTAAAGGGCTTGGAGCCCGCCTGTCGCTCACCATTTGTTGGCTTGCATGGCACTCTTCTTTATAGCCTCGTAATGCATCCACTTCAGGCCTGGTATCATTTCTGTTCCTCTCTGTGGCACTGGGACCAAGCACTGATTAATTCAAATTAATCAGTGCCTGCACACTGCTCCTGAAATGCTCGAGGTACTATTTTGTTCTTTTTAACTTTTACTGTCCTGCAAACAGGCTTGTGACTTTGAAAAACGTGTTCAGCAGGACAAACAAAATTGAAAAGCTGTATTTTTTTATAGCTAACTTTCTTTTATTTTGTCAAGGCATCTTTTCTCACTTTCCACTGATGTTTAATGTTGTTTTTGCTGATGGGCGCTGAACGCAAAAGATGGCGATTATCATTTTCGAAATATTACAATGCAACATTGTTTCTTTATTATGTGTAATTTATTAAATGATGCCTTAACACATAATCATGCAGTACACCCCAATCCACTCCACTCCTATCCACCTCACTACAATCCACCCCATTTCACCTCACTTTACCCCACACCAATCCAAACCACTCACCCCAATCCAGTCAAACCAATCCCTCTCCAATCCTCCCAATCCATTCAACTCTGATTTGCCCAATTTGCCCCATTCTAATCCAAAACAATCTGCACCACTCCAAAACAATCTGCCCCACTCCAATCCAAAACTATACGCCCCACTCCAATCCACCTCAAACCAAGCCAATCCCCCCCACTCATCCCAATTCACCCAACTCCAATCCACCCCACTCCCATCCAATCCACCCCACACCAAACCAATCCACCCCACTTCAATCCACCCCACTCCAATCCATCATAATACAATCTGCTCCACTTCAATCTGCCTCACTCCAATCCAAAACAATCTGTCCATTCCAACCTACCCACACCAATCCAAAGCAATCTGCCCCTCTTCAATCCGCTCCACTCCAATCTGACCCATTCCAATCCAAAACAATCTGCCCCACTCTAAACACAAACAATCTGGCCCACTCCAATCCATTTCAGTCTGCCTCACTCCAATCTGCCACGCTTTAATTCAAGGCAACCTGCCCCACTCTAACCTGCCCCACTCCCCCACCCCACTCTAATCCTAAACAACCCATTCCAATCTGAAACAATCTGCCCCACTTCAATACAATCCACATCATCTCACCCCAATCCAATCCACCCCACCCAATCCCAATTCCCCAGTCCAATCCACCACAATCCACCCCACTACAATCCAGTCCACCCCACACCAATCCAGTCCAACCCACACTAATTCACTGCAGTCTAATCCACCCCACCCCACTCCAGTCCAGTCTAATCTACCCTACTCTGGTCCACCCCACCCCACTCTAGTCCAATTCACCCCACTCCACTCCAATCCACCCCACTCCATTCAAACCCACCCTACTCCAATTTAACTGACCCCCCCTCTAATCCAATCCAAACCACCCCACCCCACTCCAATCAAGATCACCGCTACCCAATCTACCCAATTGGATTTCCAATCCAATCCACCCACACAACCCCAGTCCACCCCACTCCAATACAATCAACTTTAATCCACCCCACTTCGGTCTATCCAGTCAACATTAATCCACCCTACTTTAGTCAAATGCACCCACCATCAATCCAATCCACCCCACTCCAATCCAATGCAATTAAATCCACACCACTCCAATCTAATCTAATTCAACCCCCCCCCCACTCCAATCCAATCCACCCCACTCCAGTCCAGTCCAATCCACTCAAGTCCAATCCACCACAATCTACTCCAATCCACCCCAACCCAATCTACCCCACCCCAATCCAATCCACCCCACCCCAACTCAATTTACCCCACCCACCCCAATCTAATCCATCCCATTCCAATCCACCCCACTCCTATCCAATCCACCCCAATGCAATCCACCACACTCAATCCAATCCACCCCACCCTAAACCATCCCACTCAATCTAATCCACCACACTCCACTCCACCCCAACCCAAACAGATTCACTCTAATACAGTCCACCCCACTCTAGTCCAACCCACTCCAATCCACCCCATGGCAATCCACCCCACTCTACAGCAATCAAATCCATTCCATGCTAATCCATTCACCCCATAACAATCCAATTCACCCAATGCCAATCAATCCACCTAACCTCAATGCAATCCACCACAGTCCAATCCACTCCATGACACTCTCTGCCACTGAACCACTGCACTCTACTCCCCTCTGTTCAATTCTGCAGCGATCTACTCCTCCTACTCCCCTATACAAAACTCCAACAAATCCACTCTACCCCACTCTACTCCCCCGCTCCACTGACTTTTAACCATGCTGAACAGCAGCCACACTGGTGTGCAATGCAAAACCAGTGTTAATTTGAGCCAGCCCCCCCATAGCCTCTGAATATACTATTCCTCCTCTTTCCTCAATTTTGTGTCTGCACCTGCTGGTGGCTGTTTTATAAGGGGCTGTCCCCTCGCCTCTGATTCCTGTGGTCCTCTGTCGTCTCCTTTCAATCTGCTCCCCTATTTAATCGAAGTTCTAACACTCAAGTAGGACATCAGCAGAAGGTGTAGTCACACCTTCTTTCTCAACAGAAAGGATACCTTCCTGCATTGATTGCCCAGGCTCTGCAGCTTCTTGATTCCTTCCCCCTCAGCTCATGCTCCCACAACCCCTAAGTATGTCCGCCCCAGAGATTTTTAAGGCTGTGTGTTTTTTGAGTTATATTGGAGGGGTTTTGGGCCACACTCTCTAGTGCCCGCCTCTGTTAAAGTCACTGAAGCCACTGGGAATATATGAGTGAGACCTGCTTCAAGGGGCTTGTGCTCATTCTGTGAGTGAGACTGTGCTCCAAAGCAAGACCAGGGTAAGGTGCTAACAACATATGATTGCGACTACACTCCATTTAATGAGTTACATTGCCTGGATAACCTACTGGGTGATTAGCCTTGCTATACAAATCAACATAACATCACACATTGTGCTCCAAAAAAGTGAAACAAGCAGCCAGTGAGGGATACCGTGCTTTAGTGCAGCAAGTAGGAGAGACTGGAACTAAGGAGTGAGACTTGCAAACAGTGAGAGAGACAGCGCATGTGTGTGTTAGACTAGTGGTTCCCAACCTGTGGTCCAAGGACCCCATGGGGGCTCGGGAAGCCTCCTCAAGGGGTCGGCGACTACTTAGAAAATTAAATAATATTAACAGATTAGGTCCCCAGCATTCAGTAATGTCTCATTGGGAGGTCCCCGGATTCCATTAATGATTTAGTGGAGGTCCCTGTGTTCCAATAATGATAATGTGGGGGTCCACAGAAGTCAAAAGGTTGGGCACCACTGTATTAGACTCTTACCTAGTGTGTGAGACTTGCTGCAAAGTGTGGGATTCACACCAAACTAGTGAGACTGTACCTAGAGTTAGTCTTTGTGCTCACTTACCACATGGCTTTCCTGTATGCGCTACTTCTCTGCTGTTTCTCTGTCCCTGATGACCTCCCCTGTGTGTTACCCTTTGATGTGCTCGCTTTCCAGTCTGTGCTCCAGGTACTTCTCTTTGCATCCAGCACATGCAGCTTCTGACACTGTTAGACTTCTGCTACCTGGCTCGTGTCTTCAGAGCACAGCAAATGGAGTCACTCACAGATATTTTATAAACAGCTGTGAAGACCGATATAGACCTGCGCTTATTTGTTATTAAAATACAAACTGGTTGAGGAAAGAAAAATAAAAGCCATCTGTGTGGAAAAGGATTTTCTGTCTTCTGATGAAGTTCCAATGTCGTAAAGCTATCTCCCCAATGACCCGATTTATACATCGAAATGTCCTTGTACACCTGTGTAAGATAAATGGGGCAGTGACATAGGACAGCACTAAAGGGAACAAGGATTCTGTGCCAGGACTGGAGGCTCCGATTATCCTCTTTCCAGCTTTACTGCAATTTTTTACAGCAGCCAATTACAATCAAGAAAAGTTAAAACTACATTTCCCATGAGTAACCCAAATATATCTAGTCACATGCTCCCTTCACCAAGGAGCTACCCCAATCATACCAGCAATATAGATGTGTGTGTGTATATATATATATATATATATATATATATATATATATATATATATATCCACTATGTAGTTATAGGTAGGACCTACGCCCAGATTTATGTTAATAAAGTAGTGCAGCGGGGTGCTGCGACAAAAATAGCTGCGCCACTTTAGAAACGCAATGGTGTGCCATATTTAAAGAGATCCTGTGCCCCCCCCTGCGTTTACCCTGTACTGGCGCTGAATTAAGCTGCTTAGCGCCAACGCAGGCATCCTTGCACCATAGTGCAAGGGTGTCTGCGTTGAGGGAATAGATTGTTTATGTGCAGGAAGGTGTCCCTTCCTGCAGATGAACAATCTATAATGAAGATTTGGCACTTCTATGTGTGCTGCAGAATGCAACACACACAGAAGTACCAGAGTGTCATTTTGAATGATTGTTTATGTGCAGGAAGATGTCCCTTCCTGCATGTAAACAATCGTCCATGGCATTTTGCTTCTTCTATGTGTGCTGCAGAATGCAGCACACATAGGAAAAGCAAAAAACGAGGAGAAATATATTCCTCCTCGTTTTGCCATGCTAACGCCACAACAACTCGTAAATCTGAGGCAGCGTCAAAAGCAAGAGGTGTTGCGGTGGAACCCACACCCATTGCACACCCGAGAAAAAGGGGGGGGTCCCAGAATGTGTTTTCTCTATGTTAATTTTCATAGGGCTTTGAACAGGAATAGCGGCAGAACAAAAGGATGGATTTACACCAAATTGGGCAGGAAGGTAGCTCTTGGTCCAGAAAGTGACCTTTTTGTGACTTAGTGTGAATTCGTTCAGTAGTTTTTAAAATATTAAAGAAAAAACAAATTTGTATATTAGGGACATGAAGGCTCTGCAAACCCTCCCGATCTTGTGCTGAAATCTGATTGGCTGCCAAGACTTCAACAAGAAAGTGTTGGCACCCATCTTGCGACTCAGCTTCAGCTGAGTCCCAGAAAAAAAAGGTAAAAAATAAGATAAGGGGCCAGGGTAGGGACATAACCTCACCCCCACAACCCCAGGGACCTCCACCTCCCCGGGGCTAAAGAAATTATGTATGCAGGGAGGCTGGGTACCCCCCCCCCCGCAGCCCCGAGGACCGCCACCATCCTGGGGCTAAGGAAATTATGTATGCAGGGGGGCCACGTGCCCCCCCACCCCTAGGGACTGCCACTTCCCAGGGGCTATTCATTTAAATTAAGGGGGGGTCCTAGAGCTGGCTCCTCCTATGTCCCTGAGTGCCCACCCCTGTGACATGGCTGTTTGCTCTGACTTGGCAGGAGCTTTGACAGCTCCTGCCAAGCTAGGGCAAACACTCCAACACCTCAAACACCTCTCACTTGCTGCGAGTGCAAGATTTCTCTCTTTCCCTGCCTGCATATTCTCTCATAGAGAGGGAGCTGCATGTTTAGCAGCTCCCTTTCTGTGACAGCAATGGCGGGTCCCGCAGGAGGCAGGGAGCCGGCTGGGATGCGGGGGCCTTCAGACTACCCCTACAGTCCCATTTTACAAAGTGGGTGACCTGTTCTGCACAGATGCACAGTTGGCTGGGCCCGGAGGAATGGGGTCCCTGGGTCAGAGATCAGCCAAGGGAGAGGGGGGCCACATGGTGCCCCTCCCCCCCCAAAAAATACAAAACCATAGAAATTCACCTGTTATAGTTAGTTATCTCAAGTAACCATAACTTGTGCCCTAATGTAACTATAACTCGCACCCTCGCTATGCACTGCTAATTACCCCACAAATTATGGCACTCATAGCATCTTTGAAAACATCATTAATAATATCAATGTAATATTTGCAGTAACATGGTTGACGAAAAAACTGTGCATGTGCGGGTCACGAGTTATGGTTACCTTAGGGCACGAGGTACAGTTACTTGAGATAGCTCAAACAGGTGAATTTCTATGGTTTCGTACATTTAAAATGTGAGCCTAACTATAACGTCCCTGTAACCTTTGTTTTTTTTAAGTGAATATATATGTATATATATATATATTACGTTATAGTTAGGAAATATAACTTTAAATAAATAGAAATTTACTTTAAAAAAACAAAGGTTACAGGGATGTTATAGTTAGGCTCACATTTTAAACGCACCATTTAGATTATATGCTCAAGGCGGCTGTCTGGTCTTCAGAATCAATCAATCAATCAGGGAATTTGTAAAGCGCACTACCCACCTGTGAGTATTTCAAGGCGCTGAGGGGGGACGGCGGGGCTACTACTACTCGGAACAGCCTTGTCTTGAGATGTCTCCTGAAGTTAAGGAGGTCCTTGGTCTGATGCAGGTGGGTGGGAGGAGTGTTCCACGTCTTGGCGGCGAGGTGCGAGAACAATCTGCCGCTGGTGGTGTTCTGCGGATGAGTGGGACGGAGCGAAGCTGTCGGGTTGGGGTGTAGAAGGAGAGCTGTCTTTTGAGGTATTCTGGTCCGGTGTTATGCAGTGCCTTGTGAGCGTGGGTGAGGAGTTTGAAGTTGATTCTCTTGTTGACGGGGAGCTAGTGTAGGTCTCTCAGGTGGGCTGTGCTGTGGCAGTGGCAGGAGATGTCCAGGATGAGGCATGCAGAGGCATTCTGGGTGCGTTGCAGTCTTTTCTGGAGTTTGGCCATAATTCCTGCATAGAGGGCATTGCCGTAATCCAATTTGCTGCTTATGAGGGCTTGGGTGACTGATCTTCTGGTTTCAGTGGGGATCCTTTTGTAGATCTTCTGAAGCATGCGGAGGGTGTTGAAGCAGGAGGAGGAGATGGCGTTGACTTACTGGGTCATAGATAGTTAAGAGTCCAGGATGAATCCCAGGTTGCGTGCGGGGTCGGAGGGTATCGATAAGGTTCCCAGTGTGGCAGGCCACCAGGAGTCGTCCCATGCGGAGGGGGTGGAGCTGAAGATGAGGACCTCAGTCTTGTCGGAATTCAGTTTCAGGCAGCTGTTCTTCATCCATTCGCAATGGCCTTCATTCCTTGGTGGAGGTTGGTCTTGGCATCATAAACACAATTTACAAAGGGAGCATTTGCACTTTAGCTCTGGTCAGCAATGGTAAAGTGTCCAGAGTCCTAAAGCCAGCAAAAACAAAGTTCAGCACAGGATCATAACAGGAGGTCAGAAGCCAAAAAGACATGGGAAACCACGCCAAGAGCTGACAGGTCTAACAGTGATGATGCTGATATTCAATAATGTTGGTTGCATTGTTTACATTATTTGTATACCCACTCTGTTTATGATGGATTTGGAAGTTATTCTATGTGAGCTGTTTTTATGGCTTGATTTTCTTTTTTATAGGAAGCAATCAGAAATACTCCAGAACCGGGATAAGATCTGACACTGAGCGGCTGGCTTGGTTTTGTTGAGGGGAATGCCCTCCGTTGCCTCAGAGGTGTCTACTCTCCCTCCATGAGATGATGTTCTTCAGCACCCATGTTGGTAGTGCTCTCAAGGAGGATGTGTGTGGTGTCCTGTTTCCTGTTTCGCAGTTGGAGGTTTTTTTCCTGAGTTGTTGTTTGGAGATCCAGGTTTGATGGGCAAAGATAGAGGACCGAAGATGGTGGTTGCTGGTATTATAGGGTTAGCCCCATGGTGAAGGGAGCATGTGACTGCGGAGATACTTGGGTTGCTCATGGGTAATGTAAGTTTAACTTTTCTTGATTGTAATTGCCTGCTGGAAAAAACTGCAATAAAGTTGAAGAAGACGATAATCATTGCCTTCGTGTCCTTTGACATTTTTTATTTTATTGTGTAAGCTAGACAATTTTTTACTGACGACATGATGCAGACATGCTGTGTGGAACTCAGTGCTTAATTTGTGCTGGTTGATTCTGGTGCGGAGCACTGTCACTTATTTTTGAGTGCCCGCACTTATGTTTTTTGCCTCAAGCATTTACTGCAAGCAAAAGACACATACGGGAAAGATGGAGGAAGAGGACAACGAGAAAGCGTCACAATGGTAGAAGGCAGAAATCTGCAATAGTGAGCTGAAGGGGCAAGGAGTGGCTGTAAATGGATTGAAGAGGCCCGAGATGGCTTTAGGTTTACGCTGCCTCCGTATTCTGTGCTCGCACATTTAATTGCAGCAGCCGCAGGTTTCAGAAGAGAGCTTTGGGCACCGGTATGTTTTTATTTACAAATTAAGCACTGGCAGAACTGTATCATAATATTACAGAGGTTCAGGCACACCTTTGTAGTTAAGGATGACACCACATTCTATATGAATTATTTTATATTTATATACTTATTAACTTTGGCAGCCGTTGACAAATCAGTACTTAACTTTGAGAAAAATATTTATGAGGACACCTAAGACATTGCCAAATTTGGCGCGGATCGGACAAACTAGTCAAAGTTATATGTGGGATCCCAAAGCTATTCTGTATTTTTTTTAAACTCCTAAACCGCTGAACAGGTGGTCACGAGGTGCAGATGGCACTGCAGTATTTTGGCTAGTCGGTGCCCTTTCCTAGTTTGGTGAAAATCGAAAGGGGTGTTGGGATATACAAGGGAAATGTGAAATTCTAGTGCACAAGTCAAACTGTGTGAATTTTTTAAAAGTTTGCCAACACCTAACTGTGCTTGCCTAGAATGTTTTGCATGAGCAACATAAAAAGAAACGGGGTAAGTTTGCAAATAGGACATTAATTCAGAAATTAAACTACAACCTTGGACCATTGATGATGATTGTCAAAACTAGACAAAAGGGAAAGAGCACACACCTCGTGGTTGGTGGGTGGTAAAGCCTGTGGCATACTATACCACAATCACATCCCCGTTGACACACAACATCAAACAAGGGCATGCGGAGTTTCACTCTCAAAAAACACTTTGCACCATCTTCAGCGATCACAAATACCCAAATAACACAAACAAGGGACACACAACACACACCTGAGGTCGGCGTGTGCAAAGTCCACATCTTGACGGGCTAAAATCATTTGTTCCCTGACACACATAACACCTCGCTAAGAAATATGAAGTTTCTCTATGTACCACTGTTGATGTTCACAAGGAATAGACAAACAAAACAGACATCGACACAACAGAAAACCCACACCCTGCTGTTGATGTAGGCAAAGCACACACCTGACCTAGCCAAATCAAAAGCACTCACCCCCTGACGTATACCGAGTTTCAGTTTATACCGAAATCATACGCTCCATTTTCATTGTGAACAATGTACACAACACACACATTCAGATAGAGTGGTTGCCACCCTCGTTACTGTACTGCAAATGGATCAGTTTATAGAAATCATTTTTGATCAATTGATATAGATTTTGAATGCAACTAAACCCTCTTACACTTATCAAAGTGTAGGACCTCATGATGAGTATGGTAAGAGGTTGATAGGATATTGGTAGACGCATTGAGTACCGAAAAGGGATGGCCTGCTATGTTCTGGAATTACAGGGAAAAGACCGTAATGAATGTAATAAGGAAAAGCATGTAGAATTTACAAAATAATGCATGCAACTCATCCGGGTCCATTTAAGGTTATCTCCTGCAGCTGGCTCTTTCAAACAGTGTCTGAGCTCCGATGAAAGGTCTGCATTTGGAGGTATCGAGGAAGAGGTAACATGGTATGTGCAAGGTTTTTAAAGGAAAAGTCTCAGAATCTAACGGGTTATATTTTAGATCAGCGGTTCCCAACGTTTTGACTTCTGTGGACCCCCACTTTAACACTACTGGAACCCAGGGACCCCAACTGAATCATTATTGGAATCCAGGGACCCCCCACTGAGTCATTACTGAAAGTTGGGGACCTAATCTGTTAATATTATTTAATTTTCTAAGCAGTCGCGGACCCCTGAGGAGGCATCGCGGATCCCCAGGGGTCACCGGACCACAGGTTGGGAACCACTGTTTTAGATCCAATTATTAGAGAGCAGCCAACTTAGAATTACCAACTCTCAAAACAACAGGGATAGTTATTGAGCTAATTCAGATGCAGTTATTAGCATGATGACAAAACCTGGTCAAAGGACTTCTTAATTAAACTGAATTTAATCCCAAAGTAGTTCCTGACTTTGACTTTAGAACCCATGGGGCATATTTAAGAGCCCCTTGCGCAGCCTTAACACTGCCTTAGAAACATTTTTTGTGTCCTTTTCCCTACGCCATATTTACAAAGTGGCACAATGCATGCAATACGCCACTTTGTAACCTCTTGCGCCACATTATGCCTGCGCGAGGAATAATGTATGCAACGGGGGCTACACTAGTGTCAAAATATTTGACACTTGTGTAGCAAAACGCAACAGTAGCATCAAATATTTTGACGCAATTGTGCAAACGACCGCCATGGTGCACCGTATTATAAATACAAGGCAACCATGATGTCGTTAGGTGCCGGTAGTGCGGGTGGGCTCAGAAAAAGTGGCGCATCAGCTCTGATGCGCCACCTTTTCATAAATATGGGCCCATGTGTCTTACTTATGGAACCATCATATAGATGTTCACAAATGATCTTGCCCTGGGGTACATGCTATGAGTTGTTTCTATTGTCATTGCTTTATATATTGGTGGCAGAGCACTTAACCCAGATAACTATACATTGATGATGAACATACAAGGGTTGCCCTTCCCTGTATCACATACTCTTTAACCTCACTCTATGAACATTTGTTTGAGAAACCGCCCTACTCTGAAGGGTTCAAAGTAAAGTTCACAAAAATCAGGGATTTAGAATCTTTCTACCACTTTTAAAAATGTGGAGTTAAACATTTGTAATATCATGTTACAAGCGAAATGTGGTGGTAAACGAAACAGTATATTGAAGTTAATTTGCATTAATGTATTTTTGACAATGCAAATAAAAAACTGCTGTTCTTGCCGAAACTACATTTTTATCAGCATATTACGTTGCACCTTTAAATGAAAAACAATATCACGAAATAAATGCTAATTATGATGAGCAATGCGCTGTCCTCCAGCTTTCCAGAGAGATTCTTCAGAATGTTGTCAAAGATACAGATTGCTGATGCCTGCAAATTTGTAGGGAACAATTGTGCAAAAATGTCACGTTGTGCGATATTAGTATGAAATCTTTTACTTCCTGGTAAAAGTAAATGCTAATGTTATGCGGAAATGCCACAAAAAATTAAGGCCCATATTTATGCTTTTTTAGCGCCGCATTTGCGTCACTTTTTGATGCAAAAGCGGCGCAAACTTACAAAATACAATTATTTTGTAAGTTTGCGCCGCTTTTGCGTCAAAAAGTGACGCAAATACGGCGCTAAAAAAGTATAAATATGGGCCTAAATGTCTTGCTTTCTTGTTGGGGGCAAGGACGATGTCCTAAATGAACTGACTTCCTAGAGGTCAAAGGTCACAGTCGCTATTCCCTCCTGATGAAAGCAGGAGCTTTCTCTGAGGAGGGTATTCGGTTTGCCTTCAGATTCACAGGCCCTTTGAACAACGCACAATATAATCCGATGGATGTCTTTATAATGACACTGCCACTGAGGGCACAATATGGTCAACTTGTTTGCACAAGCAGCTATCATCACAATTGTTGCCCAAGCCACCACCACACATCAGCGCTTTTGTCCTGTGATTTATGTTTCTCATGATCTTGTGTTTTTGGTCAGTGTCCTAGTGGTTTGTGGTTAAAAGTGATTGGTGGCTTTTGTTTCTTTCGGTTCAGGGTGACCTTGTGAAGATTTATCTCATCGGTTATGGGGTAAGGGCTTGTCGTTTAGGATCCAGGTCTTGCTTGGGTTGCATGGGGTTGACACTCTGATGTTCACGGATACTTTGGAATAGATTCATGGTAGTTCTCCGCTGCCAGCTACAAAGTTTTACGAGTTCCTGCCTCAATGCACATTTTTGATGCACAAAGACATCAGGGCCCTGAAGTGGTTAACATAGCAAGCGGTAAATTCTCTATCCTTTGCAGACCAGGAATTGTCTCGCTCTGCCCACTTTTCCACTGCCAAGAAAAGTACGATTCAAAGGAAACAGACTTGACTTTCAGCACAGAAGATTGCAAAAGACCATAAATGGCTTTAATGTCTCCACAACTGCTGGGGAAATTCCCAAACGTGTGAGGTTGAGCCACTCTTCGAAAGCTTTTTTCACCTGAAGTCTATTGATATACAAAAAAAGAGGGAATTGGTTTATAAAAATATTGATTAAAGGGTAGAATATTTTCCTCCCTGTGCTGACCGGGATAATACATTTTTAGGTCTGGCATACTGGACGGCGTCCGTTTTTGCAAAAATACCTACAACAGTGGGCTTAGACCAGTGGTACTCGAAGTACGGCCCGGGGGCCACATGCGGCCCTCCTGACCTTCACATGTGGCCCCCAGCCAAACAACTGCACTGAGCTGCTGTTTACTTCAGAGAGCAGTAACATTCAGTAAGATGTCAAATAAATGGTCAAGCGTTTATTTAAACGCAAACTGAAGTAAAAGAAAAAATCAAATAAAATCTCCTGCACCACTTACCTTTAAGAACAAATTCATTTTTGAAGACTTCTTGCAATAAACGTGTAAAATATGATAAAGTATCGTTTTTAAAAAGCATATTCCATTAACATGCAGAAGCATTTCACCTTGGTGCATCAGATTATATTAGTGCATTCAGTAGAATTTTTTTAAACCTGATACTTAAAAAAAAATGAATATAGAGGCATTCCTGGTAACCCCCACCCTGACAACAATGCCAGTAGTGAACTAATAGGTAAGTCAATGGTCACATGGAAGACTGGGAGGTTGGGGTTGTTATTATACATGAATAACATTCATTATTCTTTATTAAATCACAAGAGAAATTATTGTACAGCATACATCCTGATGTCATGCATATCAAGGTATTCCTATGTGTCATGCTGAAGAAGGAGGCAAAGCAAAATTAGACAACGGCCTATGATGGCACAATTTGGTCAAGTGGGGCAGCTGGGACTGATCCTGGAATTCCTGGTTCCACATTGCAATTCTGTTTCAGTTCAATTCAGTAATCAAGTTACTTCTTTTTTACACTTGATTTTTACATTGTAGCAATCTTAAGCAGAGATAGGTTAACCCAAGATGCAATAGAAGGATAGCGATTCAAGTACAGCATGCCGTAGTATTGTCAAATCCATAACTTCTCTAGAGACTAGGGCTTCATTTAGAGAACAGTATGGACTGAAACCCTTAAAATATCTCCATGACTTACTAACCACACTGGCGCCCGACATCCTTTGTCTTACACCTACACCCCTGCTGCAGCACCTGGATGACCTGATAACCTCATGGGTAATAAGTTGCACCATACAAAATCGACATAACATAACATGTATATGATTTGCTTCCCCTATACCTTTCTTTTACGAATACCCCTCCAACACCCCCCATGACTCCTTCCAACCAAGCCCCACTCTCACCATGCTGACATCAATGCGGCCCTCAGGCTCACCACAGACCATACTTCGATGCCCCTGGGGTAATGTTTGCGAGTGGACATTTCTTAGAGCCTGCCTATTTCTTACCATTGGTTGGCTTTACTGTCACTTTCATCTGCATGCTTTTCATTCGTTAGCTTGTGTGTGCTTTCCTTCCTCTTCTTGTGTTTGTCTCGCCTCTAGAGCATAGATGCTTTTCTTGTGTCCTTTTGCTGTTTGCTTTTCAAGTGTTGTTTTTTTCTTTTAGGTTAAGCTATTATTTATCATCAAAGTTAATCTGATTAATTTCCATTGGGAAGCAGTATTAACTGGCAAGATCTTTTAAAGCACTCTATGTCGTTTTTAAAATGGGGGTCAGCGTTTGTTGGAAATGGCTAAGCTTTTTCTCTAGGTACATTTTGTCAAGGATTTTTGGCCACCAATGAGATGACTGTGGAAGATGATTTGTCCGGAGTAAGCAGCGTAATACCCTTGGGCCCACTAAGCACCCCAATGTCTGCATTACTATTGCAGAAGAGGGCAGAAGACAACAGCTATCTTTAAAACTCAGGGTGTTCCCATGCTGGCTAAAAAGGATAACACTGTGAAAGCAGCAGGACAAAATGGACTGTTGGAAAAGGAGGACAGTGCAACTTATCTCAGCAGACCGATAACTAATGTGAATCTTGTTGGTGGACTTGTGTCACTTTGGTGTGCACCGTGTTGACCAATTCACACATCAGAGATGGAGTGTACATGGAACTCGGCAGTGCTTAATTTGTGCTGGTTGTTTCTGGTGCTGAGCACTGGTGCTTATTTTTGAGGGCCAGAGCTTATCCTTCAGTCTCAAGCATTTGCTGAGAGCAAAAGACACATATGGGAAAGATGGAGGAAGAGAAAAACGAAAAAGCGTCACAAAGGTAGAAAGCAGAAAGCTGCAAGACTGAGCTGAAGGGGCAGGGAGTGGCTGTAAATAGATTGAGGAGGCCCAAGATGGCTTCAGGATTACGCTGCCTCAGTATTCCGTGCTCGCACATTTAAATGCAGCAGTCGCGTGTTTCAGAGGAGGGCTTTGAGCACTGGCACGTTTTAATTTACAAATTAAGCACAGGAACACGGCAACCCTGCAGCTGATTTCCCCTTGCGTCTGCAGTGCTGGCAGACACCTGCTGCATGGGATTACACAAAGTAATTCTATCTTATTCACAGTTTTCCACCATTGTGGTGACTAAGGTTGGGGTACCTGACGATCTGAAGAGTCTTTCCGGAAAAACGGCCTCATCGCTATTCAGCAAGCATCTGCTAGTTGTTTGGTAAGTCAGTTAAAAACTAAGGGACCTAGAGAGGCAGCGCAATGGCAGTTTGAAGATGGAAGAGGTCACCATAGTCTGTGTCACTTACAGTATATGGCTGGCAGTAGGCTGTTGCCAGAGTCGTCAGGAGGAGGACCCTACCAAACATCTGGCTGAAGGGACATTTGACGAACATTTGAGAGAAGGGACCCTTAGCATTTGAAACGGGCATAAAATAACTCGAACTAAAGAACTATGAGGTATAGTTACAAAGAACTGGTGCAGCTCAGCGCCAAAATTGGCAGCACCATGCGTCAGTTCTGAAATGCAGGGATGTGCCGTATTAACAAAAATATAGCGCATCCCTGTGTTTCCAACTGTGCCAGCGCTATATTAGCTGCATAGCGCCAACTTAGCCATCCTTGCGCTATGGTGCAAGAATGGCTGCATTGCGGGGGAGATTGTTTTTGTGCAGGAAGAGTTCCTTCCTGCACAAAAACAATGTTCAATTGCGATTTGCTCTTTCTAAGTGTGCTGCAGCATGAAGCACACATAGAAAGAGCAAAAAACGAGGATAAATGATGCACCATTCTAATGCCATCCCTGGGGTGGCGTTAGATTTTGGCGCTGCCACAGATTTATGATTTCTTGTAAATCTGGGGCAGTGTCAAAATGCAATGGGTGCTGCTGTGGAACACCCATAGCAACACCCATTGCAAGCCCCTTTAACGCAAACTGCTGAGTGTGAAAGGGCCGTATTTACAAGGTGGTGTTCAGCCACAAAAACTGGCTTAAAGCCACCATGAAAATATGGTGCAAGGCATTGCGCCATGGGAGCGTCACTATGCCCATATTTATACTTTTCTAGCGCCGCATTTGCATCATTTTTTGACGCAAAAGCGCCGCAAACATACAAAATATAATAGAATTTTATACGTTTGCGCTGCTTTCGCGTCAAAAAATGACGCAAATGCGGCGCTAGAAAAGTATAAATATGGGCCTAAAAGTGACACTCGGGTGGCGCTAGGGGCATATGTCCCAATGATTTCTTTGAGTATCAATGCATTTATGAAAAATCAGTTTTAATCACTTTACCAAACAATGAACTTGTATCAAACCTTGCCTAGGCTATCAAGATCAAATAACTCAATTTGGAGTGTGGTCATTTTTATTGACAGCCCAGAAGCCTGCTCAGCCCTTCCTCCGAGCACCATACTATTTATAAACACCATAGGATACAGAGTTTGGGATAGGATATGGTATGCAAGTGTGTGGGGAGGCGGATATCCAACAGGAAGGCACCGAGCAAGCCTTAAACAAAACATTCTATTGCCATCACAGCATTTGATTCAACATTGGGCAGTCATCACTTTAAAGACAACGGAATACTTTTTTTGATTTATTTTATTATATTTAATCTCTTATGCCTGCTTACATAAAACCACATAAACATATAAAAAAATCATATCAATAGATAGCCACGACTTTAAAACCGTACAAAAGGGAAATATTGCGATTATCTCCCAAAACTTCGGTGGTCACTCAAGATAGCTACATTTATTGTTACAATTAATCTTTTTTACAGAGAGACATGGTCCAAAATGGACCGTCGTCTTCACACCCTCACTTGCAATGATACACTGCAACACAACACACATAGGAGGCCAGACAAACCCAAGTACATAGAGTAGGTGACCAGCAATGTATTTTGCTACCTTAAAAGTATTTAATTCAGTCAACATCCCTCCGGCTCATCCAGCCTGAGCCTGTGTGCACGTGCACCACACCCATTAATGTTACCACTTTATCTGCTGTTAATTAGAACATAATTGGACATCCCGGGGGACAAGAACAAAGGCCTCCCGTTAACCCTTCGCGCCGTCTGTGGCTTTCCTGCCTTTCTGTCCGACAGACCTCTGTGTCTCCGCATTCATTAACAGCTAGACAATGACAATGCCACATAAATAAGGATGTTGCCATGTCACTTCGGTTCACCCAGATCAAGGCTGATGATATGTGCGTGTCCCTTTAAATGAGGCTGCTGGAGGAGGAACGCAGACAGCCGCTCCTGATTATCAGGCTGGTCAACATATAGTCAGGGCCACTGGCACTATGCAGCAGAAGAGGACCAAATTATACAGCAGGACTGACTAAATTATGCGGCAAGAAAATGAAAATTATGTGGCTTATTGCGGCACATTTTGTGATCGTATTACTTTATTCTTTTGTCACTTTTACAGAGGTAAACAACAATGTTACCTCATTATTACCAGTTTAACAGCAAAAAGCTACAGAAAAGAAAGAGACCTGTCAACTTTGTTAGGGACCTTCCACAGCGCAGCAACACATTGATGCACTTTTTAGTAACTTTTGATCTGTTTGAGCTGGATCTTTAAAATAAAATCTGCAGATTATGCAGCAGATGTGGTGAATGTGGTTAATCCATAATTCACAGGAGGAGGAAGATCCTTCTCCTACCACGCAGCCCGTATGTGGAACACGCTACCTCTCAAACTCAGGCAGGCCGCATCACAAAAGCAGTTCAGGAAGGACCTCAAGACCTGGCTTTTTGTCTGGCAACACACCTGCAAACAGCACCTCAAGACCCTACAGGTGTTTTTCGGCGCTTTAGAAATCAATCAATGATTGCTTGATTGAAAATTATGCAGAAAATGTCACAGCTGCAAAATCAGATAATTCCAGTGGCCCTGTGTATAGTTTACAAATGGAACTGACACCAATTACCTTAATTTGTCATCATGTAAGTTTACAGCCATTTTTGTGAAACAAAGGCTAAAAAAAGTGCCAAATTTGTTAGTTATTTAGATTAGAAAATACTAATGTATTAGTATGAGAGTGACAATCAATATATTTTCTGAGCATAATTTCTTTAATCAGAGATTATGAACCACTGTGCACCTATTCCCTCTAGTATGGGGAACATTCCAGTTGTGAATGGAGCTTATATTAGTGCCTGACATATAAATAGATTCCTTTCTTCAACCTATAGAACTGCCCTTTTATTTTCCGTAAGAATATGTACACATTTTCATGTCCAAAAAGTAAAATGCTGCATTTGAAACCAGTGGAGATTCTCAACTGGAATTTCCATCAGGAAATAGCATTGATTACACATTATGGGCTCATCTACCATCAATAAGTAGTTCACCAATGTAGAGAGGGCTTGTCAATGCCTAAATTAGCTATAGTTCTACTGAAATCCGACTAGGTCTGTTCACCTTCACCCAGTGAGTTAAGATCAAGAACAGAAAACACTTCACACAGTGAATAGTCCGTCACACCAACACGTTGTATTTTCTCCTGGAAAACAGTGTCCTTCTACCTTACGATGTTCATTCAAAGCCTGTGGCACCAATCTCAGGTAATCAATCATGATTTTTTTTTTATCACTGCTTGCCTTGCTGCCAAACAGTTTTCCAATTCTAAGCCCAATTGATATTATAATGCATTCATCACTCCAACCTAGGGATCCCATTCAGCCAGCAACTATGGGCCATATGTATAAACACATTTTCCCATAGACACAGAATGGGTAAAACCCTTTGCTACATCTGGCCCTATATGCCTTAGCCTCTAGGACACAACACACAAGCGTTATTCATGTATTTATTTACATTCTACTGTGGAATAGCTCCACCAGTTAAGTATTAATATCATTTACAATCCAGACAACATTTGAGACAGGGACTCAAACCTAACCTAAATAATCAGGTGTGAAAGAAGAGGCTAGTGGGAAAGATACAAGCTGCTTCACTGAGTGAAGAGAGTAGAGAGTAGGAGTTAGGGAGGTGTAGATGGAGAAAGCAGAAAGGTTTAGTGGGTATAATATATAGAACGAGTAGAGATGAAGACGACAGTCAGAAAGAGCAAAACATCTCATTCTGCATAAGAAAAGAGAGGTCAAGTAACCAAGGGAAATACAATCTGGTGGGATACGGGAGAGAATTTGGGGCAGAACTGAGATTTGAAGCCATGACAGGGAGAAGACTTGTCGAAGGTTTAGGTTTAGGAACCAAGATGAGGCTTAGTCCGTGTACATTTAAAATTGGCCAGTTTTAATTTTTAGGGAAAAAGGAAAAAAGAAGAACAGATTCTTGGCACCCCCTCTCTTCAGGGAATGAGTGCCACACATCAGGGGCTGGATCAGAGGATTGTGAGTCAGCTGAATGAATATATTAGACATACTAACACTCATAGTCGGCCAGCAGATAATGGCGTTGTCTATTACCGTGCTCTCAACAGTTCTTACTCCAGCAAAACCTATTAGTCAAAAATCCTAACATGAGTTCTATAAGACCCATATCTGCTATGCTGTGTCATCCTATGCCTAAGAACACATCACCAATAAACTCCACCCACAAATCAATTTCTGCTGGGCAATTGACTTGTTTACTGACCTCAAACATGTGCAGCCCAAACCTTCAATATAAAAATCATATCCCCGCTGTTCATTGAGTAACACAAAGCCATTTGACCAGAAATACGAGACACAATTCGGTTAACAAATCATCACAAGATGAAGCAATATAACATACCATAGCACACCATAACATACCAAAACGTAACATAACATACCATGGAATGCTGCCACAATGAACATCCAGAAAACTCTGTGAATTTCTGCTTCAAGATGTGCCACAGTAGTTCTATCAATGTAGACATCTGTGCTTTTTTACTGCTCATCAGAGAGGAGCAGACATTTCCCAAATTACTTCCGCAAAGAACAGAAACAGGAAGCTATGACGGATAGCAACTGCCTCATCAATCTTGGCTGCCATGTGACTACTAAAGTATCACAGTAGGACACTTTTGGATTCCAGACAAAAGTTTAACACTGGGATTCCTTTATTGTTTCGGTCAGGATGTCATTGTTTCATTCATTATATCTGCGAGGGATTGGGAAACCATTAATTGGAATCCTCCATGGAATGGAAAGATTGGCTCAACCAGTCAAAATCTTAAGAAAGTTACATGCATGCATAAATATCTTCATATTAAAGAGGCATCACTGTAGTTAAGGTAGAGACGTCAACTCATAAGAAATCACATTTTTACACCCTTAATCATTGTAGCCCTCTCTTAATCAATCTTAGAGGATAGAGCATTGAATATTAAATCTTAGGGTGCTAGATCTGCTGCAGATTGCTGAAACAGTTTTATAGCTATATGTGGGAGGTAGAAAAAGTTATGGTTGGCTCAAAAAAAGGAGACTTCCAATTCAAGAATTTTGGCTGAGTGAATGGTGACTAAATTCTTACGGCACAGCAGCAAAGTGTCTTTTCTTGGTTTAGTGAAAATCCATTGTTTAATTTATGTTTTCCATTTTCAGTTCTACAGATAATAGACCGCTAAACATAGAAAATGCTATAGTGCGCATGTGCATAATGTATAATGCCACAGGAGACAAAGCCTGCACTATTCCAGCGCTATTGTATTGTATTGTAATCATATTTATATAGCGCTTGCTACCCCTGACGAGGCGTCGAATAGCTTTTCGGTGAGTAGCACGCTACTCTAGAACCCAACAAGAATTAGTGATGGATTAGTATTGGGAAATAATGAGTACAGTTTTAGTATTATTATGAGTTAATTTGAGCAGCGGATATGAGAGTTTGTTAGTTAGATTG
The DNA here is from genome assembly GCF_031143425.1 of Pleurodeles waltl. Taxonomy (NCBI): domain Eukaryota; kingdom Metazoa; phylum Chordata; class Amphibia; order Caudata; family Salamandridae; genus Pleurodeles; species Pleurodeles waltl. Next base: position 91,068,681 of record NC_090440.1, on the reverse strand, counting down.
ACTGGAGTAATGGAGGGGTGGAGGAAGAAAGAAATCCAGAAGTGTTAATTGGGAGTTTATCCTTCATTTACTCAACCCAAAGGGTTGGGATGAGTAAAGGGGGATGGAGGAGGGAAGAGTATGTGGAAGGGTTAGGGAGAGCATAGCAGCAGGGTGAGATAAATGCGGGAGAATTTAGTAGGGTTGTGTGGGAGGTCACGGTAGTAGAGTGAGGTTTGGTGAGTTAGATGTGGAAGCGGAGGGAAGAGCTTAGGCAGAGGTATTTAGGAGATGAAAGTAGTAGAAAGGATTTGGGATGAGTCAGAGTGAGAATGGAGGATAGTTTGATAGAGACATGACATATGACGATGGGTAGATAAGTGTGATAAGATGAGAGCAGGAATTCATAGATATCTAGTATAACAACCCACCCAGGAGCCATGCAATGACCCACCAACATGCCACGCACAGAAACAACATATACACGTACATACATACATACATATATATATATATATATACATACACACACACATGAATACACACACATATGCATATACAATACATAATTAGAACCATGGGTAAAATATACTTAGTCAAACAGGTTTAAAGAGTGTGTGTGTATTTTATTGTTATGACATAGTAGCGATACAAATTTTCTAAAGAAACTATACATAACTAAAAATATACACATAATCTGAAAAAAGTTGTTATTGTGAAGAGTGCACGGGCACAGCGGAGAGCTGTTCAAGCACTGAAGTATGTCTGATGTGTACGACCGGGACAGCACACAGGTGCTCCAGAGCAGCCTTCGAATTCTGGAAGGCTGAATGGCGCAGATGTGGGATCGACTAGTCCCCCATGTCCTGTGTAATGCTGCAGGACGAGTGGGACCAAGCCAACACATTGCTGTTCTAGTGCTCAGCCCTCATATCCTGCATCATTGTACAGCACAGGGGGGCTGGGACAGCCCACAGGTCCTTATAATTAGGCAGACTGCATTAAAACAGCTATGATCTTTTCTAACATTATTTTTATATGAGGACTTGCATACTAACCATTGGGTTGTAAATGTACAAATTGTGCAGAAAGTTATTTATTTATTTAGTACAAAGCCCACAAGCTTCAGTATGTCATTAATGTCTTCCAAGAATCCATTTTTCATGGCTTTATCTCTCTACAGCTTCCCCAAGGCTGAATTATGTTCACAGTCCTCATTCTTTTAACCCCATGTAGCAAAGTATCCGAAAGGCAACGTATAGACTAAAAGGTTACATTTGGAGGAGTACCAGACATTGCCATGTGGAATACATGGAAGGGGTACGTTTCTGGATGATAATGTGTTAGGGCTAAGCTGAATTAGTAAATCGCCTTTACACTTGTAAACATGCATAAAACAAGATAATATTGTTCTCGGTCTCTTATGACACTACATTAAATTGATGGAATGAGTGGATGAAATCTATGTACCTGAATCGATGGTATATTTATTAAAGTCACTGTTTAGAGCCACATTCTTCAGAGCATTCAGAATATCTCAAGTGGTTATTGCAAAGGGCATCCTCAGCCTTTTAACTGGAGCTGGGAGACTTATGCAATGGATAACAGGCATTGGCAAAGACCAAGGGGCATATTTAAGAGCCCCTAGTGCCATTCTAACCCCACATTAGTGTCATTTTTGTACGCTAATGTGGCGTTAGAAGGCCAAAAACATGGTGCCATAGTTACAAAGTGGCACAATGCATGCATTGTGCCACTTTGTAACCCTTTGCGCTACATTATGCCTGCGTCAGGCATAATGTATGCAAAGGGGGAGTTCCCCCATTGGGGGGGGGGGCAAAAAAATGTCGCAAAGAAATCTAACATATTTCTTTGCATTATTTATTTCAGCACTTTTAATGCCTGCCCAGAACAGGCGTTAAAATGAGGCTTCCATTGGTTACAATGGGCCTCTGGGTGCTTTGAAGTATTAGTGTCAATTTTTTTAATGCTAATCCTGCAAAGCTCCAAACTGGCGTCAAAAATTGTGACGCTGGTCCCCTATCTACCGCCATGGTGCGCCATATTGATAATATGGCGCACACATAGGGGCGCTCGGGGGCGCAAGAAAAGTGGCGTTGCACTGTGTGCAGCACCACTTGTCTTAAATTTCCCCCCAATTGTTTTGTCTTTTGGCTTTGTCAATGTAAATATTTTGACTTTACAAGTGGTTTTACAGATGCTGCTCATCATCGGCAAAGAGGGTTAAAAATGGTAATAGCTGATGCTCAGCTGCATCAACAAAAATAAATAAAGGCTGAATAACGTACACCTAAATATACCTACACATGCGCACATATGCATCATGATTCATGATGCTGGGTAGGTACCGGGGGATGAAGTATAGGTGGGCGTGCATCATCACACTTGCAGCATACATTATAATCAGTGGCTACTTTAAAAAAAATCTGTCTAAGATGGCAAATCACCCTGGAATGGTAAAAGTTAAATACAAAATAAAAGGTACATTGAAGCATGTTTTTACAAAGGAGCAGCCCAGCAGAAAATTGCAGCCTCCAGGCCCTCCCAAAGAGTTAAAAAAAATTAAACAAAATAAATGGGGCAGACAGAGTATCGGGGCGGGGGTGCACTGTGAGCAGTATGGGTAGTGGTTAGCAGAGAGAGGCATGGGAGCACCGGAGATGACTTACTTTAAAAACAAAGCTGAGATGAAAGGGGTGGGGGAAGCCCGAGATGATTTGAGGGTGGCAAAGCAATTTGGGGATCATGGGGAGTAAAGGATTGGAGTACAGAGGTGAGAGAGCAAGAACCTATGTGCACCTCCATATACTGCTACAAGCAAAAGGAAAAAATAGTTCCTGGATGTAATTAGAGAAATGACACACCTAATCAAAGCATAGTAAAAAGGAAATGTACCAGAGGACAAAGAATAGTGAGGGAAGACATTGAATAAGAAGCAATGAAACGAGATAGACAAGAAAAACATCAAATTGAGAGCAAAGGATTGACCCAAGGAACTCTACATATATACATTTTAATGTATTTTAGGCAGTAGATCTTTGATAACAGACAGATAAGCTGCCTTTAGGCAAGATCTATAAACAGCAAAATATACAACAGACCTAAGGAGCAAATGGACATAGGTACAGCTGGGCTAGGCATGGGACAAGCCAATGTGCCTGCTGAAAGGGGCACTAAGCACAAGTAAGAGATTAGGATGATGGAACATTTTACTGGCATAAAGATGAAAAAGCCAGTGACAGGGGCACGGGTTAGGAATGCAAAACATGTTAAAAAAAGACGCTAAACAATACTTTATGACTTGCTCTACAATTTAGATGGCACATTATTGGCAGATGGAGGCACGAAGGATAAGCAGGTTACATAAAGCCCCATGGGAGATAAAGGTTTTATGCAATCTGGGTGTTGACTGTACTTATTGTCTTGTTCAGAGAGCAAGAAAAAGTGTTGGAAGAAATCATGAAGCTTGGCTTTCTTGACACTCCATTGTGAAGTGGTCCCAGGTGCCAGTGTAAAGAGAGGTGAATGGCATCTGGGACTATCCCAAAAAGACGTGATCGTAAAACAGAGGCATAAAATGAGTTCATCGGGCGCAGCCTGGACAGATAGTGATACATTTCCTGAGAATTACCTAGTGATAATAATCTTGCATTTTATTAATCAAATACCGAGGGGGTTTGTGTAAGTGCAGAGCAGAGTACAGGGAGAGAGAACTCGATGGAGGCAGTTGTAGGTAGACTCATACTGGACATCCTATGACAGCCACATCTCCTGCCACCCCAGACGGCTACACTGGCTTCCAAGCAACAAGGGCATCCTATACAAACTCCTGATCCACCGCCTACAAGGCACTGCACAACCTAGGACCGGCATACCTCAAGCATCTCCTAGCCTTCTACGTACCCAACAGACATCTCCGTTCTTCCCAGCTCGCCCTCTCAGCCTTTCCCAAGATCTGGAAAAGCACGGCAGGAGGAAGACCCTTCTATCTAGCAGCCCAGACATGGAACACACTACCTCTCAAGCTCAGGCAGACGGCATCACTGAAGCAGTTCAGAAAGTACCTTAAGACCTGACTCTTCAACTGAGCAGCACGCCCACAAGCTGCACCTTGAGACCCTATGGGTGATTAGTTGCGCTTTACAAATCACTGATTGATTGATTGCATGCATGGAGTGGAGAGACATTAGAAGGTTGACATCCATCAACAGAAAAGATGTCAGCAAAGGTGGCCCAGTGTTGCAAATTGAATAACCTTAGTTGTATTTATAACAAAGGTATATCTTGCATGCATTCTTCATGGCTGAGGCAGGATTGAGTGCACCCCTGATGACAGACAACAAATATGTATGTCATGAATACGAAGGAAGCAGTAACGGTGACTTCTAAAGGAGGCAGAATAAACACGAACTGGGGATGGAATTTCCGGTGACTGAAAACAAACTTGTGGTTGATGTATAGGGGGTTGATGAGATACAACTATAAATTGTCAGAGGAGGTAGGTGAACAGTTACAGCAACAGGAGAACAACGGTGTAGTGAGAAAGGTTGAGATGTGTTACTTAAGGGAGTGAGATTACAAGTTGGGGGGTGGAGATATACAGCTCCGGTCCAAAGGACAAGCAGGTCACGGCTCAGGAAGGACTGATGGGTCAAGAGGAAGGAATGGAGTCTGGTAGACCTAGTATAGAGCCAGTTGTCCCGGAAATGCTGCAAGGCAGGAACAGAAAGAGTGGATAAAACCTAGAGAAAGGGATGGAAAGGGGACCAGCAGACCCATAAATATAGGAAGGCGGTATATAAGGGGCTTTTGAGACAAATATGGAAAATGTTAATTTCTTTAAAGGGTGGGGAAGTGACAACTATTTCTATGGATTACTTTGTCATTAGCGGGGCCACTGGAATTATCAGACAGGGAAGGGCCAACTTATGTAGCAGTGTTGATTAATTTATGTGACAAGAAAAGTCAAATTATGCGGCATAATACGGCACATTTTGTGATAGTATTTCTTCATTATTTTGACATTTTTACACTTGTTCACACCTCCTGGGCATTTGTTGCATCTCATTTTTACCAGTTTAACGCCCAAATATAGCAATAAGAAACAGAAAGGTGATCTGTCAACCTTTGCAGAGGGCTTTCCACTGTGCAGCAACATGGCTCATTGCAGTTGTAGTAACTTTTAGGAACATGATAGTGGGTATGGCAAAAGTGAGAATATCAAACCAAGGGGCATTTTTACAAGGAACTGGCGCATCAGCTCTGATGCGCCAGTTTCCTTGCGTCACCCTGTGCCCCTCAACAACACCATGGTAGTGCTGTATATACCATACAGTGCACCACGGCGCACATTAGGACAATAGTATCAGAACCTTTGACACTATTGTGGCGCTTTGCTGGACTAGTGCCCCAAAATTTGGCGCTAGTCCAACAAAGCACAGGGAGGCCCATAGACTAATGCATTAGGGGCACTTTAACGCCTGCCCTGAGCAGGCGTTAAAAAATGACGCTAGAATGGCGCATTAAAATCTTGTAAATTTCACAGCGCCATTTTTTTTTAGGCCTCCCTGCGGGGAACGCCCCCCCTTGCATACATTATACCTGCCGCAGGTATAATGTGGCGCAAGGAGTTACAAAGTGGCGCAATGCTTGCATTGTGCCACTCTGTAAATATGGCGCAGGGTGGGGGATTGGTTAGCTCCGCCTTACCATTAAAAACAAATGATGGTAAGGGGCTTGTAAATATGCCCCTCAATTTTATCCGGCCTCCACAAAAAACACCCTTTTGCTAAGCTTTGTGATCTCCAAACAACTCCTAGCGGTGTTCCTAGACCTACCACTGTCCAAGATGGCTCTAGTGTGACACATGTTCAATAAAAATGCACTCATTTGGGGACCAAAGACAGCGTAGTTCTAATGATGTCTAGTCGATCCAATAGTCACAAATGATTTAATAGGTCTCTTCTCTTAACTGCACTTAAAACCGGTTTAGTGCAAGTAAAAAGATTCTGTAAAATGCCATTTGTGCCTGGAAACACATGTGGAATGCTTTGATTTTGTGAGCACGTGGTATCCCCACCACTGGAAGGCTCAATAGCGCCTTGACGGAAGGACAGCGCTAAAGTAACGCATTTCTTTTTGACCGATTGTTGCACAAAAACAAATGGGCACATCTTAAGAGCTGCTGAAAGCTCATTTGTGTCACGCCTGTTTTTTCGACTCCTGCTGTCCTCGAAACACTTCTGCACTTTTAAAGACAACTGGAGTCTGGAGGGACAAAAATGCAGCACTCGAGAAGAAGGACCCGCCAGATAGGTGGTGAAAAGGTTTTCATGTTTGTGCCAAGTTCTTCATTCCAGCCGGCACTTTATCTCTCAAGTGCTGAAGTCATACAAATACTCTACCCTCTTCTTGTCTCTGCTGCCAGCCCATGGAACAGAAAGCCAGCCTCCTGGGTCGTCCTTGCTATAGGACATAGAAACATCCGAGTCTAGGAGGCTGGGGCACCTGAACACTACCTGGGAGAGCAAAGTAAGTAGTCCATTGTACCTACAAAACCAGCAGTGTGCGAATTCGCTTTGGCAAATTAGTGTAGATTTTTTAATCCTTTCCTCTCCAGGATTTTTATGAATCTGGTAAACTTTGAAAGCTCACTGTGTAAACTGTGGTTGTTGTGTGCAGTGTTGCTAAGTTATGCTGCAAAGTTCCTTGGTTGTCAGTTTTGTGTTTAAAAAAAAAAACTATTCCAACTTTTGGAACTTCACAAAAATTGTTCAAGATTAATAGATCGTTCTACATTCCACAATCATTTCTGCAATGGGTGTGCTCATAGGTTAAGGTTCGCTTTCACCAACTACTGGGAAGTAAAAAAAAAGTGGGAAATTCCATAAAAAGGAAGCTTTAAAAGGCAAGAGACCCTGCAGGAGAATTCCCATGAAAAACAAGCATTTGCAATGCAATGGGCTCACATTTGCTTGAGTTAGAGCTACTGGTGTTGTAAATTCCTAACTGGATCTGCAAGCAGAAACTCAACCGATGAAAGTTGAATCAGTGTGAAAGAAAGTCTCAAGTTTGACAGTCGATCTTTCGCCAACCACACTAGCCAGTGCAGATGGGGCGCTTTCCTTTTTAGGTCAAGCATAGCAGCGCGCAAGCACTGCTTTTCCGACATATTGGTACGTATCTGGGCTTTTAACCACGCCCACTGCACGCCCATCACTATCACTGATTCGTGGGCTTGCCTTTCAAAAATCCTTTTTTTTCGTTGGTACCTGCTTTACGTTTGTCTCTCCTTCGGGCCATTTTGTTACCGCCTTGGCCATCGACCCTGTTACATGGATAACTGCACTTTTGCTGATAACTTTGACTGCCAGCGACCCTCTTTTTCCTTTTGTGCATCTCCTTCACGCTTACGGCGGCACTTTGAATTGGCTTGCTTATGTCAATTGTTTTACTTTTTATTTTCAGTTTGCGTGGCAAAAAAAGTCCAGTATAGCTCTAACTCGAACAAACGCGTGACCAATTGCATTGCAAGTGCTTGTTTAAAGGTGACCTGAATACATTGTAGCATAGAGTGAACCTAAAGTTATCTGTGTTTTTGACCAATATACGCCAAGTGCTTACTGCTGGCATGCTGCCAATGCTGTTAATGCTGCTAATGTTTGCAACACCAGAAGTGAGATGTATCAGAAATCAGCCGATTTGTTGCCATTGCTACAACGTTACAAGGTGCGGCCCATAACCATCCTTTAAGTTTTGGCCACCTTGGGGTTCTGCAGAGCACCCTAAATGCACACAATGCGATTAAATCTCAGAAGCCGTGGTTAAAGAGAAGCACAGCCGCAAATCTCATTCAGAGCCCGAAAGCTACCCTGGCAGCGGCATGCATCAATGGTGATAAACAGACTTGGTCTGACACACAAGGGCATGTGATCCGGTGGGTGGTGTCAGTTCTGCCTGTGCATGGAGTTCCCTGTGCTCAGTAAGAGACATAATCCATGTAAAACTATAACAAGCGTAGCAAGCCAACTTCTAAACAGGTGACCTTTTTGGACCCAACGGCCACCACAGTTGCATGATAACAGGCGTCAAGCATCACCTCCTTCTGAAAAGATGTTGGGGATCTGCGGATCCACAGGAATAAAGCTCTGTACACCTCCCTGCACCTCATATTCAAACCCCAGCAAAATGGTGCGTTAGTGATCTCACCAAGTAGGCGCATTCCGGTGTGCCTGGAATCCTGATGTAAATTCCCTTGACCATCACATAAGAAGAACGCAGAGGCCTAGTGCGTTTTGCTTGCCTGACGCAGACGCAGCACAACAAGTCTGTAACTTGCAAACGTTTAGATTAAAACCGTGTGCAATCAAAGTGCGTGCATGTGATTGTGCTTCCATGTTGGGACTGAAAAAGCAGACATTAATAGCAAACACAAAATTATCTATACCGCTGATGGAGTTTGCGCTGTTCTGTGCTGTTGACTGTGAGCGTCATGGCCGCCATACAGTACGAAGGGGAGAGACAAAAGAAAAGATTAAAACTGTGTGCAATTAAAGTGCGTGCATGTGATCATGCTTCCATGTTGGGAGTGAACACAGCAGATAACATAAATAGCAAACACAAAATTATCTATACCGCCGATTGAGTTTGTGCGGTTCTGCGCTGTTGGTGCTGTGCGCGACATGGCTGCCAGGCAGCACGAAGGGGCGAGACAAAAGAAAAATATAGTTCCCCACACTGAAGTATATTGGCAATCGTGCAATTATTATGTAACAGGGTCAGTCTGCAAGGCGGTAACAAAACCACCCAAAGAGGGGACAAACGTAAATCATTTATCAATGACATCAAGGGATTTTTTAAAGGAAAAACCCACGAACGAGTAAAAGTGATGGGCGTGACATGGGCGTAGTTAAAAACTCGCAATGCTTACAACAGGTCAAAGCGCTTGCGCGCTCGACCTAAAAAAGTCAAAAGTATAAACAAATAAATATATAAAGGACCAGCCAAAGTATATCAGCAGGTGTAACTTGGGTGGCAAAGAACCAATCCACCAGTCTATTGTGGCCAGTTGCTCATTCAATTGTGATACGCTCCAGATTGGGTGAGGCATGGAGCCAACGCATTGGGTACTGTAACTACTGCTCAGCATAGTACCATTCATAACTAGATGCCCCTAACCCTCCCTCCTGGAGTGGAAGTTGAGTTTTGTGGAGCACGACCCTTTTTCATTTGCCTCCCCAGATCAAGTTCGAGAGCAACATGTTCAGTTTGGTGAAGTATGACCACGGCAATAGTGCTGGAAATCACAGAGGGCAGTAACCATGGTAACACAAGCATTTAAGCAATGGCTAAGCAGTCCACTAGTAAGAGGGGCAATGTGCACCAGAAGGATAAGGACTCTCTAGAGTTTGTTAAAATTCTACTTAAGTTGTGTTTCACCAGGTCATCGTTATTGCGATACGCTTGCATCCTGAGGTATTTGAAGGTATCTGGAGCCTACATCAGCCTGGAATCAAGAGCCATGACCCTGTCATTGGATGTCTGCTTTCTAAGGGGAAAGAGACAGGACTTGCAATCTAGGGTTACCACAAAAACAGGCAGTGAGTCCCTGAGGTTACACGTCATCCGCATATAGGGACACCATATGATAATCATCGGCTTGGGGAATGCCCCATTCCAGATCCCGCTAGCGGAGCATGCAGGACAGCGGCTCCATAACCAGGGCAAATAGGATCGGAGACAAGGAACAACCCTATTCAATGTCCGGCACTATAGACGAATTCTGCCCATATGGTCACACACTGAACAGGGGACTTGTATATAGTAGTTTCACCCAGCGCCAGAATATCAGGCCGATGCCCATGTGCTCCAAAACCAGCTCCATGTAAGACCAAATAAGTGTGTTGAAGGCTTTCTTGACATTCAGAGCACCTGCCCATCTGCCACCCCACCCCGTCCATCACTGTAAGCAGTTGGCAAACATTTTAATGCATGCTACGTGCCAGGATAAACCAGTTTTTGTTCCAGGTAAACAAGCGCCGTTAGAAGGGGGATCAGTCGGTTCACCAAAACATGGCTCAATATTTTGTAATCCTGGTTGAGGAGAGACAAGGGGAAAAAATGAACCGACCTACATCGGGTCTCTCCCTTCTTTGCAGGCACCATTATCAGAGCTTTTCTAATTAATTAAGGTGGTTCTCCACTGCCAAATGTTACCTCATGCTTATCAACTAGCAGGGTTCTGTTCGTGGAGTAGAACTCAGCAGGAAGCCTGCCCATGCCTGGTGCCTAATTGGCGTGCATGGTGCATTCAGATGTAGCACCATGCGCGCCTCATCTATGAGCAATGGCTTGTCAAGTTCCTGCCACTAGAATGAATCCAGCACACATACTGGTACTGCCAGCCCGCTGGCAGGTAGTCTTGTGGGCCATACAGCCCGCCTTAATAGTCATGAAATGCATAGCATGTAGCCTCTTGCGTGTTCACCACCATAAGCTCCCTACTCCTTTGCAACTCAAGACCTCTGACTGTAGTAGCCAAGTTTGTAACCTCCCTGCCCTGTCCCCTTCCTCGTGCTCAGTAGCCAGAAAGGTGCTATAGGATATGAGGCCTAGTCAAGTACACAGGTCCATGTGGCGCTTACGCAGGTCAGTCAGCTCCCTTCCACATTCTGGGTCAGTTACCACGTGCTGTTCTGCTTGTTCCCCTCTAAGTAAATTATTCCCCTCCATAGTACATGTTGGATGCCCCATGTGGTTTCTAATGACCACCTTGAAGGTTTTCCATTCTCTGGTTGCATCAGTGGTTGATCCTACATTCTCTGCAAAGTATTCTATGATGTGTGTGTGTGTATTTGCTTTTGGGAGCGACCATTCTTTAGCGCCTCTGCTCTCAGTTTCCATGTGGGAACTCTTGTTAGTTGCCCCTCCACCCCCTCTGCAGATCAGCTGCAACTTTGCAAGTTATGATCTGATATCGTGCCCCCAAGATACTCCAACCCTGCCAGTTTCAGACAAAGATCTTCAGAGCAGAGCCAGTTGTCAGTTTAAAATATAGTTTGTGCATTCCAGCCTTTTCGTACGCGCTTGTGCCCTTTTGGAAGCCTAGCCCCAACGAGGGCTCCGTTGCATGCAGCTGCACAAAAACAATCCCCTGAGGGGTTTTCCTCTTGCTATGTGTGCTGCAGAATGGAAAGGAAAAAAACAAGGAGAGATAAAGGAATTTCTCTTTGTTAGGATATTGGCACATTCCCAGGACTTCTGGTAATCTGGGAATGCGTCAAAATCCAAGGATGTTGCTTGGAAACACTCAGGCAACACCCATTGAAATGCCTCCCTAGTGCAGAGTGATCCAAAGCAGCGATTTGCACTGTGTTGCATTTCTCAAGATTTATGAAGCCACTCAGGGCCATGCAAGGTGGGCTTATTTGGCTTTGTAAATCTAATTTTTCCGTAGTGTTGCTCTTGAACCACGTTGCGCAGTGCAAGAGCGATACAAAGGGGCTCATAAATAATCCCCTAGGAGTATTCTGAGCCTCTGGATGGGAGTGTCTCAACACAACTGTCAATTGCATGTGTTTTAAGTAGTCCTCAAACCAACAGACAATCCTGGAAATTAGAGTTCTCAGCAGTGGCTGGGAGGATTAGTCAGTGGCTATGTCCTCACACAGTTGAAATCCCCCTCCCCAAAAGCTGTGGTATGCGCAGGCCATGCAGTAGTAGCGGAGAAAGGAGCTCAAAAACTCTGGGGCATATTTATGAGCCCCTAGAGCCAACTTGCCAAGTGCATAAGCAGTGCAGAGGGCCCCCTGTGGCCCCCTGCACCTGTTCTCTGCCAGCCTTTTTATGGCGGTGCTACTATCATGAAACTGCTGGTGGGCAACGAGATCGTAACCCCCAGGGCAGTGCTGCCCTGCTGGATTAGGTTCTCCGCCACCTCCCAGACGCAGAGAATCCAAGATCCTGGCAGAGCTGGCGATTCCCTGGTGGTCTGACCACCAGGGTTGTATTGTGGCGGTGGGACCGCCGCATTGGTGGTGGTCCAGACTGCCACCGCCAGTATGGCGGTCTATAGACTGCCACACTCGTAATAAGGCCCATAGTCTCTGCTCAACCCCTGAAGTCGTGGTTTTGATGCAAAAGAGAGACAATGGTAAAAAGGAAATCATTGCATTTGCATCTAGGTCTCTCCATGAGGCATAACCAACTCATTCCCCCATTGAGAAGGATGCACTTTGTGGTGGGGAGTTTAAAATGTTTGGAATTCTGTCTGGGGTAGCCAGTTTGTCCTCCTTACCGATCAATAATCATTAGTGGAGTTATTTGGTACTAATAATGTGATACTCCGCAGATTGTAAGTAGCAGTACTGCATGCAAGAATATCAGTACAAATTGCAGTATGTTCCAGAGGTCTGCAATTTCGCCACTGACTACCTTTCTAGATTAGCCATGGTTGCTGATGAGAGGAATGCAAGTGAGGGGGAAGATGATTTGGAGTTTGTGTGTGCTGTGAGTATGGTTACTTTTGTCTGTGGAAGAATGGCCGGCCATGGCCTGCAATGACAAAGTGTTGCAGGAAGTCAAGAAGTGTGTCACCAATCAATTACCCAGCATGTGCAACATGGATGAAGAGTTAGTTCTTTATTGAAGGTCTGCCAATGAGTTGTAGGAAGATGGCTCTGTATATACTATATCAAAATGTGATATAGTGTGCACAGAGTCCAGGGGTTCCTCAGAGGCTTAGCAGAGGCTACGGTAGATAATACTAATTCCCTCTTTTGTGGTAGTGTTATCAAGCTGTTGGCTTATCAGAGGGTAGTGCAAAGCATTTGTTGTACACGCACAGTCAAGGAATGAGGCACACACTCAATTACTAAATCCAGGCCAGTGTATTTATATTTGAAAAATATATTTTAATATTTTATTTCTAGAACCACAAGGATCTTCTTGCAGGTAAGTACATTTATAGGTAAGTATCAAGCACATGTTTCAAATATACTTTATTTAGATTTCGCGCATAAAATATTTTACAGACAAGTAACACTTTTCACTTTTAAAAGTTGACACACTGCAATTTTCAGAACAGTCCTAGGGGGAAGTGTTAGTGCAGTTTTGAGGTAAGTACTCGACTTACAGTTCCAGTCTCCAGGGGTTAGGATGTCCACTGGTCAGGATTCAGGATAACTCCAAACTTACACCACCAGCAACACGGGGAGCAGAGGTCAAAGATAAAGTTAAAATTAAAATAGGATTCTATTGAGACTGGAGGCACTCGGAAACAGATCTGCTGGCAGGTAAGTACCCGCGACTTCAGAGGGCAGACCCAGGGGGTTTAATAAGCACCGAGGGGGCCACAGGTCAACACCAAACATACACCCTCAGCGGCACAGGGGCGGCGAGTGCAGCGGACAAACATAGCATCAGGCTCCTAATGCTTTTCAATAGGGACCCCAGGGGTCACAAAGATGCTGCAGGCTGGGTCCAGGGGGTCGGTTCCGGGAAACCACAGGATGTAAAAGGAAGAGGGCTGCCAGTTGAACGTTGCTGAACTGGTGTTTGGATTCCCCACGGCCAGGGGGCAGCGGGTGTTCTAGAATCTTCGTTCGGTTCTTTTGCGGTCAGGGGGGTCCTCTGGATGTAGGCTACAGGCGTCATCGTGTTAGCTAGGAGGAGTCAACCCAGGGTGGACACAAGGTCCGAATCGCCTGGGGACCTGCTCTGGACTGGTGAGCCACCTGGACACAGGCTGTGGGCGTCGGGTGCAGAGTGGGCAGGACTTACTGATCCGGGGCAGTTCTGGAATCCTTCTTAGAGTTTCTTGTGGACAGGGCCGCTGTCCTCAGGAGTTCTTGGTCCTCTGGTGGGTAGGCAGTCCTCTGGGGCTTTGGAGAAGTCGATGGTTCTGCAGGATGCGTTACCTTTTTGTAGCAGGGTTTCAGAAGCTGCAAACAGGCCTGTAGGGCTGGGGCCAAGTCAGTTGGTGTCTGGAGTCTTCTCTGCTTGGGTCGGCTTAGCAATCCTTCTTCTTGTGTCTTTTCTTCTTGAGGTTGCCAGGAGTCTGGTGAGCTAGGTTCAGGGGTGCCCTTAAATCCTAGAATTATGGGTGTTACATGGGTCAGATGGCAGTAGCCATTCTTTGGCGAGGGGGGGGGGGCATATTTGTAACCCTATTTGTCCCTGTCCCCAAAAACAAAGATAAAGGAATTTGGATGGGGCCACTTCAGCTCTGGACCCCTTAGGGTGGTCCTAGCTGTCGTGGTCACTCCTCTCTGTTGGTTCCTAATTTTACCACCAGACATGTGGCCAAAAGTGAGGCTTTGTCCGGGGGCGGGCATCTTCACTAACTGGAGTGCCCTGGGGGACTGTAACATGAGGCCTGAGCCTTTGAAGCTCACCGCCAAGAGTTACAGTCCTTGTAGGGGGAGATGTGAAGCACCTCCACCCAGAGCAGGCTTTGGTCGTGACCCTAGAGAGCACAAAGGCTCTCACCCCATGGGGTCAGAATTGTGTCTGTTAGTGGCAGGCTGGCACAGACTGCTCAGCTTTACACGCTAGGTGCATGGTATATTAAGTCCAATACCAAACTTCCGTTCCTTCAGTGAAGCCATCATGGAGCTGTGGAGTTCGTAATGACAAACTCCCAGCCCATGTACCTAATACGGCCACATTGCACTTACCATGTTTAAGAATGGACTTAGACACTGTAGGGGCATATTGCTCATGCAGCTTTGCCCTCACCTTGGGAATGGTGCACTCTGCCTTAGGGCTGTAAGGCCTGCTAGAGGGGTGACTTACCTATTTTCCAGGCAGTGGTTTGTGGGCATTGCACCCTGAAAGGAGTGCCATGTCAACTTTGCCGTTTTCTCCCCACCAGCATAGACATAGTCTGCAATGGCAGTGTGCATGTGCTTAGAGAGGGATCCCCTGGGGTAGCACAGTACATGTGGCACCGCTTAGGAATCCTCCTGGTCACAGAGCCCTTGGTACCACTTGTACCTTTCACAAGGGACTTAGTTGTGTGCCAGGGGTGTTCCAATTGTGGAAACAATGGTACAGTTTAGGGAAGGAACACTGGTGCTGGGGCCTGGTTAGCAAGATCCCAGCACACACTCAGTCAAGGTAGCATCAAATAGCAGGCAAAATGTGTGTGGAAGGGGGGTGTACTGCAAATAAGGGGACAGTTTTCTGCAGTTGTCCACTATAGATGTAATCTTGTTAAGGTGTGATCATTTGGTGGTTCCTAAGGAGATTAGACTAAATGTTCTTGAACTGGCTCATGAGGGACCTGTAAGCATGCATATAATGAAACACGGAATCAGAGAGGATTTTTTCTGGCCTGACATAGACAGAGCTGTTGAGCATTGTAAGCATTGTGTGAGGGGGTGTAATGCGTGCATTTTAAGTAACAAGTTGCAAGTTTCTTTTCCGTCTCCTGTAACACCAGTGACCAGCAATGGGGTGCCCTGGCGCAAGATGGCATTTGATCTGTCCGCTCCCTATGGGGTGCTGGGTCGTTCGCCTCAATGGGCCTGATTACAACTTTGGAGGAGGTGTTAATCCGTCCCAAAAGTGACGGTAAAGTGACGGATTTACCACCAGCCGTATTACGAGTCCATTATATCCTATGGAACTCGTAATACGGCTGGTGGTATATCCGTCACATTTGGGGCGGATTAACACCTCCTCCAAAGTTGTAATCAGGCCCAATATGCCTTGGTGTTAATCGATTACATGTCCAAGTGGATGGAGATAGATTTTGTAAACAGTGTCAGCTCAAGAGTGGTTATTGAGAAGAGTTGGTAACAGAAAACAGTAACCAATTGGTGTCTAAGGAGATGTATGATTTTTTTTAAATTAAGTGAGATCAAATATGTAAGAACGTCATTGTACCATCCTTGTAGCAATGGCCTTGTTAAGAGGGTAAATTGTATAGTGAAGGACCAGTGTCAATTGGCTTTAGTCAATGGTTTGGGTTGGGAAAGAGTAGTCAAGGATATGTTGTGGGCCATGAGAACCACCCCACACATTATAGCACAGGAGAATCTCCCTTTTTCTTGTTAAGGGGTAGAGTTGCCTTACTCGTTGGAATAGGGATTGGATGACAAGAAAAAATCTGAATGGTGAAAAGGTGAGAAGTGTGTTGGATATGCGAGCCTGTGTAAAGCAAAGGTATGGTTGTAAGAGGGGTAGTGCAGCACCACTTTCCTTACATTTGCCACTAAATGGTAAGGCCTCATTATGAACTTTGATGGAATCCTGATGCAATAGTGGTGCCCATGGAAACCTCAATATCACCAGAGTACCTGCATGCAATAGATATTCTTCAGGTTAGTATTGCTACCCCATTACAGGAGTACACCACAGGACTGGGTAATTACTGTTGTAATTGATGTTTCCACATCGCTTTCTGAATCTACTTCAACATTCATGACATTTTCAGTGGACATAATTCAAAGAAATATGTCCACCTGAAAGAAAAAATGGAGGTGCTAAATTACTGCTCATCCTGGAATTAGGATTCAGGCATAATCTCCAATTTTCACCCAAGTCAGAATGTCGAAGATTCTTGAAATGTGGTCCTAACTGTTTGCTTTAAAGTTTTTCTGTTGCTGTACTATTTATTCTGCTGCATGTATAAAATACTTAACAATATCAGCAAACTAGAACTTAGCACATTCACTGTCCTAGATAAAGACATTTTCAACTTCATGAATTTTGCAAATTTTTCTGTAGAAATTCACAAATGTTGCAAAAGCAAAATCCTGGAACTTCACGCATCCCTCACAGTTAGGCACAGGGATAGGTCTTCAGTATCAGTGATAACAGATTGGAAGCAGAATTCTCATTGGGGGTGCTCTGACGCACTCATTACCCTGTCCTAATTTCTTCCTCATTCCATTTATTAGTCATGAGGCAGAATCGTGGAGTCTTTAGATGTAACAAAGAGAAGAAAAGTGCAACAGAGATTAAAACATGTAACCTGGTATCACTGCACCCCAATTATTGCTGTCTTTTATTACCTAACCAGGGTCAGTGGCCATTTTCTCTGCTTGCATTATGGTTGTTACGGTGCCACTTCCTTGTCCTGGCAGGCTACTTGTGTGTACGGACTTAGGGCCTGATTTAGAAGTTGGTGGACAGGTTACTCCATCACAAAGGTGACAGATGTCACGTGTGCTAAAATCTAAATTCCATTATATCCAATGGGATTTTGGGCTCGGCAGACGGGTTAACAATCACGGTTGTGACGATGTAACCCGTCTGCCATGTTCTAAATCATCCCCTTCACCTGTGCCCACTGTCTGTCCACAGCACATGATTAATTCTAAAGTATGGATGTAGTTAATGAGGAGAAGACTTGATTCCACGCAGAGGAAGAGAGAGAGAGAGAGTGCTCAAATGTCGCAGCCCTCCTTCCCAGTCAAGGCCGAACATTGGAGGGACCTCTGCAGTGGTCTATTGAATCCCTTTGTATGTTAAAAGGTCCAAGCTCCTATACATAGAGAGCCACAAAAATATATAGAAGATCAGTCATACCTGTGCAGAAAAATATATAATGCTATGACTCTTGATGCTTTAAATAGCAACATATGTTACTATTGCCCACATTTGGAGTCCTGACCAAAATAATAAGAAAGTCCTTTACAGCGAAAACAATGATAGTTTTCACTATACCATGCTTATGTGAGATGAAGAATGTAGTATGATTCAATTTACTTTGCAGTGTAACATGGTCCCTCCAGGAGTGGCTCTGGGGCATGGAAGGGGCGGGGTGGCGGGCACAGGGAAGGGGGGAGAGATCTGAACGTTAAAATATATTCCTTTTTTTTTTTTATTTACGTTGCTCTTCGCTGCGCCCGCGCTGCTCCTCTCCTTTGTCCTGCTGCAGGCATAGGCTCCCAGCCTGCTCTGCGCCAATCTTGACGCTGTTCAAAGCAGGGTCAGGATTGGCTGGGAGCGCCCAGCCAGGGCACTCCCAGGCAGACTGGGAGCCTGTGCAGGCTCTCCTCAGCCCAGCAACCGCTTTGCCGGAGAGAGCCCACTGCGCATGTATGTTTGGGCGGCCTGAGACGGCCGGCCAAACATACATGCAGAGTGAGGGGGAGTGCTGTGCACTCCCCCTCACACTAGTCTCACCCCCGTGACACCGCCCCTTTAAAAGATAAGGATAATAAACCAGGTTTATTATCCTTTTCTTTTGAAGGTTTTGCAGCTGGCGCTGCTGGAGAGGGGGGCGACGCTCCACCGCCCAAATGGAGGAGCCGCCCCTCGGTCCTCGTACACTGCAATGCAAGCACTCCATAGGTGGTAGAATGTTACACCAAACAGATAATAGCATAGGGTGAGAAAGGAATACTCCCACTCTATGTATATTCTTAAAATGATTAACAATGGGTATTCAGACAGTTGCACTGCCAAACCAGATGTTAAAAAAAGATGAGTTATGCTTGGTAGGACTTGAACATGCGATTCGAAAGCTTCCCATAAACCTTAGAAGTAGACCAATAAATGCACTGAGCATTTTAAAAGTAAAATTGATGTTCCTCTTTACAGTAAATGAGATTAGACCTAATTTTATCAGTGAGATTGTGAAAACAACCCAGGCAAGCTGAGTGGTTTATTTCATGCAGGATTGACCCTGTATCACCAGAACAGAGGGCGGGAGGATACAGAAGCAGAAGGGTGGGTGACTTTCCAAGTGACTCTGATGTGAGTTCACACACCTACAGGCAATGTTGAAAATGTGTTTATGCTCTTTCTTGTGGATCTTGTATGAAACAAACATCGCAAAAGCCAATAGGTCTGGCTCTGGCAAGATATGCAATGCATACACATTTTTATTTTTATTGCAACCTTATGCCACTGAAATTAAAAGAAGAAAACATGTTGTGGGCTAATTAGTAAACGTAAAAAATCTTTCAAATAACCAGTGCATATAATTTCATTAGTACAGGTACATGCCAGCAGGTGGGTATAATAAGAGCTGACATAAAAACCCTTTTTTAGGTTTAATGCACAATACAGAAATTATAATTCGTATTGGCACAAAAATGTACCTTTAGATTTGAATTACAGTAATCCAAATACCCTTTTAAAACACACAATGGTTACAGAAAACAATAAAAAGAGCGCAGAATGGGAAAAAAAGTTTAAGCAAACTAAAGTTTTTGTCAACCAGCCTTTGCTCTTGATTGTATTTCACTTTATATGGATATGCACATGTGGTCAGAACAGATGCCATCTCTCACACTATAAAAGAACCAGTGACTGACCCATTGCTCTATGCCAGCGGTTCCCAAACTTTTTAGAACCACAACTATTCTTGTTAGTATGACAAACGTTTGCAACTCACCTACTTTTGTGGACGTGGTTAGGGGTGATTTGTTAATATAAATAAAGGATTGTGTGGTAGCGCATTATCATTTACAGACAGTGAGATGGCCGCTACATTTGCACAGACATACAGTTTTACTGATAAAAACTGATAAAGCTTTATAGCACTCGAATGATAATGTGCGGAAATCGTGTTTCTGTGAATATATTATAATTTGTGCGCCACCAAGTAAGGTGTCTTGATTTGTTTTGATCCTTTTAAAATCTCTGTTTCCACCCTACTTCATAATTACAAGAAGTGTGCTTCATGGTTGCTTTCCTACCTGCTGAAAACATAGAGTTCATTTACAGGTATTTACATTTTGTTGTGTGTTTCAAAAGAACAACATCCCACAGCCTTTCCATTTACTCCACAGCAAGATTGTCACATAATTCATGTATGGGACTAAAAACTCCTCTCACTCTGCAGTCAGAGAAAGAATAAGCAGCTATTTGTCAAAAGACATAGCCTGACACTTGACCTCTGTCTTTGAAGCACTTGCAAATGTGAAAAGATATACACAGAATTTAAAGGCATCATTATTTATTGGCTAGACTGTCTCAACCTACCAAAAAGTGGTTCAAGTTGCAAGCCACAGTTTGAAAAACGCTGTTCTACGTTTTATGCTGTGGTTGGGGTGGGGGTCAAGTTACATGTGAATCACAGTTGAACAGACCAGTGGATGAAGAGGGCTGGCCAAAGCCTTTCTAGATATCTATACATGATGGCACTTGTTTTATTTGTAATTTGTTCTATTACACGAGGCTGGCAAATGGCCAAACCTGTCACAAGTTCAGACCTACAAAAATACTTGGAAATAATATTCCCAAGAGCTGAACACTGTCAGTTGCTTTTGGGACCTTTTGCTAATCCCTTAAAAAACATTCATGATGAGAACTCGAAAAATTCACTTTTATCAAAAAACAGAACTTGCCAACTGCAGAGTTGATAAAGTAAGTTACCCTGCTGAACTGAGGAAAGGTGCTGCCCTGCAGTTCTCAGTGTCTGCTGGTGTTTGGTGGGCACTGACATTCATTTTTGGGTACCAGGCCTTTTTTTTCAACATTAGACTTTGATCAAGAAAAATACTGAGAAAGGCAGAAAGGGTGAAAAGAGTAAGATAGGTAAACAGTGATGAAGGAGGAAACAGAGATGAAACAGAACCAGCAGAGGTGAGAACAAGTGACAGGAAGTGTAGGGTGGTGAAAGAAAGTGGAACGAACTGGAATCAAAATATTTGATATTTGACAACCCCAGTATTCAGCAGCGCTCTTAATAAAATCTTTGGGCCCGGTCCCTGTTTTTTAATTTTGACAAAATAATCAGTGCCCTTTCTATGTCAATAATAAACAATAAAGCATGTCATCTGCAAATAAGCTAACACCCTCGGATAATCAGCTTGAGGTGGTGGGCATATGATTTTTTTTTTTTATCTGCTGTAAGAACATGCAAACCTTCGGGCAATTCTGCCCTTTTCTGTTCCAGTTAATATAGGTCACAGACTTGGGTTGTATGAGAACTGTGCCAAGGCAGCTTGAACACTGTATGGGTGGAAGGTCAGAAGTGCACATTGGACTTGTTTAGTTTTGGGCCGATTGCATCATGTGTGTCATCGTGTGGGCATGAAATATGTTGTCAAGTGCAAGCAAGGCATTCACCCTTCACATAGGCTAAACACTATTCTTGCATGACCTGCATGTAGCTGTAGATATGTTTCATCATTGCAGGCCACAGTACTTATGCCACAACACTGACATATGTTTGTGTCACACAACCAGATGCAAGGTCATTGGATTATGATGGGCCTGTGATCAGGGACTACTGTACTGCCCTTTGTCTGTACCTTAGTTATGTTATGCTGGATTTCTTTGGTGTGGTATGTGATAAGGCTCAAGCTGGTGACACTATCTACTTTTCTGTTTCCCTATTCTACAGGACAAGCTCTGACAAGGCCCTTCCTTCCGTGGTCTGGTGGCTGTACCTTGGTATGTGTACTTTGACACAATATGAGTCAGACATTCTTGGCTATGACAGTCCAGACATTTCAACAGCTTATGTGCTGTACAGTGCAATAAAATGTTTGGTGTGACCAGACACTTGTAGCAATGTGTTTGTGTGTGTTGGCAGTAATCCTTAGCAGGACACTGTACCTGCAACATATCTATCATTGCTTTAGTAACGTGTGTCTTCCTCATTTGCTTCACATGGTCTTACATCTCTACATAGCAAAGTGTGGAAAAGAAGCAAGCATATACTGACTTTGTGATAGGTGGATTTATTGAATTTTGTACCTACAATAATAGATCTGGGTTTCCCCAGTTTTTCATCATCTTAAATCTGGTGGTAATACGAGCACTTAGCCCATACCCTTCACACTTAGAGCAACAAATGCAAAAAGAACAGATGATGGACCGAATGCAGAACAAATCAAACATTCACCCCAGTCACAGATCTAGGTTTAATCCATCAGTTTTTTGCTTCCCATGCTATTCCAGTGTGGACCCATCCATATGCAAATCAGTCTTGATCCTGTTCCCCATGGGAACAGTCCAGCCCGAACTGCCAGGTCCTCCCTGGCACTGAAACAAGCATCCTGGGACTGGTTTCGGGGTATCGCCCCTCTTCGGAATGCAGCGCAAATCAAACATTCACCCCCAGTCACAGATATGGGTTTAATCCATCAGTTAATATTAGGGCATGGTTGAAAAAAACAGTGATGGGTTCAGCCATGGTGGATCGAATCACTGGAGTAGGTGCCACACCATTGGAAGTCCAAAGTCCAGTATACTCCTCCCATTAGAAATGGAATGTGGTTGAAGAACAGTCAACAGAGTGAATATGTGGCACACAAAGGATGTCATTTTGGAAGAGGTCACTTGCTGGCAACGGTGGGTGTCTTGCCATCCACAGCACCTGGAGCCTTCGCTGCAGGTCCCCGCTTGTGTGGTGGGGGGTCTGCTGCTCCAGAGGCAGGGGTTGTATGGAGCGTATTTTTCCCCTTACAGGGCCTCCTTTCCAGTGGCTGTGGTGTAGATGCACCAAAGGAAAGGGTAGAATGTTGTTGAGGATCAGGGAAGGGTTAATGTCCCTCAGCATCCCGTTAGGGAGGCCATGTTGGTACTGTGGGTCTCCCACTGTTCACGCATATCCCAATGGAATTCCTGCTGCAGCTGCTTGATCTCCCGGAGTTCTGCAAGTTCCTGGCACATCACTCCTTGGAAGTCCTGATAGACCCCCAAGATGTGGCTGGTGTTGTCCTGGCCGGGAGCATCCCCAGTGGCCTCATCCTGCTGGCCCACAGCATCCCTCCCACACACCCTACCCCAACGGCCTTGTGCCCTTGCCACAGGGTGCCCCCTCTCACTGGCTCCAGGACCATATCTGTCAGAGGAGTTGTGGTGCAACTCAGGATCCTGGACTGGGGGCACAAGATGGTTGACACTGTCCTAGGGACACAGGTGGGGGAGGGGAATGGCTGCTTGTGATGTCGAGGCAACTGGACTGGGAGGTGATGCAGAGGCCACAGCTCGACTCACTGTTGGGGGCTGACCAGGTTGTCAAGATGGACCAGGACTGTTCCCGTCCAGACATCCAGTAGTGTCTTCTTCACTGAGGGCTCCATCCAGGGAGGTAGTGGGAGTCGCTTTCCTGGGCTCTGTGTGGCCAGTGGCAGCTCGACCTGTTCATGTGAAATGTGCAATGTTACTGGTTGTATTGTGACATCTGCCTCCAAACTTTTACAGTGTCATTTTGCAAAGACCTTGTACATAGTTGATTTGCAGGTTATCCTATTGTGACAGGTACCCACGCTATTGGTTGTATTTACCTGGCATTTGTGAAGCATGCCAATTCGATTTAAGTCAAGCAGCTGCTGAAATGTGCAGGTCATTAGCACTTGGGGAGGATGGGCTGAGAATTACATCTTGCCACTAATGGAAGCAAAACAGTGGCTAAGCAAGATATGACTTTGACCATTTGGAGGCCTAGCTGATTGTTAAGCAGGTAGACCCAGTACTTTGTATATGTGATTGGAGTCAGCATGTGGTCAGGGCTTTGTGAACGTGTCTGTTGCTAATACCATTCTGGTGATGCATCTTGAGGCCTTTGGGATCATTGTTTTGCACACTGGGTAAGGTGTCCTTCCTATCCTCAATAGTTTCATCTTGGGTTAGCAGATCAAGATGTAGCTAGGTAGCCAGACACATCTCAAAGTTTAGCATTATCTGCATCTTGTTCCCTCCCAGGCGAGTAAACTTCAATTGAGAGTTAGCAGGCAAGGGTTTTTGGGCATGTTACCAAGGTTCTGGTGTTTGGAGTCACTGAAACAGAGCCTCGGGGAAGCACAGTCATGCCACTCTCCTTGCTACAAACACTTGTCAGATGGTATCCTCCCAGGTGAGTGAACTTCAACTGAGAGTTCATAAATAAATGGAATTGGGCAAGTGAACATTGTTTTTGTGTTTGGAGTTAGGGACATAGGGCGTATTGGGTTTGGCATTCTGGTCACTCCTTCTACTTCCTCCCCCCATACATATGTTACGCTCCCAGATGATCAGACTTAATTTGAAAGTTAAGGCACAGGGGTATTGGGTATGAGAACACAGGGCTCGTGTTTGGAGTGGGATAGACAGAGCCTCGTGGTCTTAGCAGTCATATCACTCCCTTTACTTCATACACTTGAAATCTGTCATCCCCACAGGTGAGTGCAATTCATTTATGAGCTAAAGAAGAAGGGTATTTGGAGAAATAACACTGGAATGGTGTTTTGAGTTAGTGAAACAGTGCCTATTGGGAGCTGCAGTCAGATCACTCCCTCTACTACACACACTATATAAATTGTATCCTCCCAGATGAGTACACTTCAATTGAGAGTTACCAAACAAAGGTATTTGGACAAGTGGACACTGGTCTGGTGTTTGGAGTGGGAGAAACAGGGCCTTCTGGGACTTGCAGTCATGTCACTCTCTCCACTCCCCAATACTTGATGTATGTTATCCCTCCAGGTTAATGAACGTCATTTGGGAATTGGTCAACAGTGGTCTTTGGACAAGTGACCACTATGCTGGTGTTTGGAGTTATAGGGCCTGCTGTGAGTTGCAGTCATGTCACTCTCTCTAGTACACACACTTGACCAATGTTCTCCCCAGGTGAATACACTTCATTTGAGAGTTCACTAACAGATGTACTTGGGCAGGTGAACACTGTGCTGGTGGTTGGAGTTAGAAAAACAGGGCCTGCTGGAAGTTGCAGTCAGGTCAGTCCCTCTAATTCACAAAACTCGATCAAATGATATCCTTTCAGGTGAGTAAACTTCATTTGTGAGTTTACAAACATGGGTATTTGGAGAAGGAAACACTGTGCTGATGTCTGGAGTTTCAGATACAGGGCCTGGTGGAAGTTGCAGTAACGTCACTCTCACTACCCCCCAATACTTGACAATTGTTACCCACCCAGGTGATGGTCGAAGTTAGAGAAACAGGGCCTGCCGGGAGTTCCAGTCAGGTCAGTCCCTCTACTTTCCAACACTTGACACCTCTCAGGTGAGTAAACTTCATGTGTGAGTTTGCAAACCTGGGTATTTGGAGAAGAAAACACTGTGCTGGATTTTGGAGCTACGGAAACTGGGCCTGCTGGAAGTTGCAGTCATGTCACTCACTCTGGTACAGAACCTATACAAATGTTCTCCTCCCAGGTGAGTACACTTCTTGTGTGAGTTCACAAACATGAGTCTTCGGAGAAGAGGACACTGGGCTGGCTGAGTGGAGTAACAGTAACAGTGCCTCCTGGCCTTAGCAGTCATGTCAGTCCCTATATTGCACACACTATTCATATGTTATCCTCCCAGGTGACCACACTACAATTGGGAGTTAACAAACAAGGCCATTTGGAGAGGGAAACACTGTGCTGGTGGTTTGAGTAACAGTAACAGTGCCTGCTGGGAGTTATAGTCATGTAACTCCCTGTACTACAAACACTTGCCATATGTTATCCTCCCAGGTGGGTACACTTCAATTGGGAGTTTAAAGCAAGGATATTTGGAGAAGGAAGCACTGGTCTGGTGTTTGGAGTTTTAGAACAGTGCCTGCTGGAAGTTGTAGCCATGTAAATCCCTGTAATACACACACTATACACAAATCTTCTCACTCCAGGTGAGTACACTTCAATTGTGAGATGCCAAACAGGGGTCTTTGGACCGGTGCACACTGGGCTGGTGAGTCGAGTGACAGTAAAGGTGGCAAAAGCTGAGCGGTGAGCATGCATGACATAGCATTTTGGTGACATATTAGTGTTGTGACTTACCAGACTCCACTCCCCCAGGTATTCCTGTTAAGCCTGCAGCTGGTGCCTCGAGACCAGGGACCTGACCTTTTCCCTGAGGTCGTTCCACCTCTTCCCGATGTCCTCCTTCGTGCACAGGGTGGTGACTGCAGCATTCACTCTGTCCACTATGCTGTCCCACATTCCCATTTTGCTACTGAGTCGAGTGTGCTGGACTTTGGCTCCAAACAATTGTGGCTCTACTCTTATGATTTCATCCACTGTGACTCTCAACTCACCCTCAGAAAAATAGGGATTTTTAGAACATGACGGAGGATTTTGAAAAAAAATACAAAAGTGACAGTGACGTACTAACTAGGGGAACTGCAAAAAGGTGTGACTGGACAAAAGTGTGTTGAGGGTGTTGTATTAGATGGTGAAAAAAGTGGTGCCTAGTATCTGTACAGTGTGGAAAAAGGTCACTCTGGCTTCTGTGTGTGGCATTGGTAATGTGGTGTGTGTTATAGTGCCCTTTGCAGGTGTGTCCAGTGTGGCAATGTGTGTCAGCTGTGTTGTTTTCAAATCCATAAAATGTGCCATTGTGTATTACTTCGGTGGCCGTGAACCACAATGGTTCGGACTGCCATTGGCTAACCACCATGGGTGCCCACCACTGAGACTTTGGGCTTGTAAGTGGTTGGTCACTGTGCTGTTGGGGATGGAGGTTGGAACGCCTATTTCCAGGTCTCCACGCCACTGCTGGTCTGCCTTTTTAGGTTGGCGGTTGGCAGTCAGTGGTCCTGCCTGTATAACTCATAATATTCTGGTCTGTAAGACCCCCAACATGTGGTCTTTTTAGGACCGCCAACATGGCGGTCTGGCGGTCCGACTGGCAAACTCGTAATGAGGCCCTGAGTGCCGGAAGCGCTTTGGAGAAATCTGCGCCCATCACTATTACATCAGTGTGCCAAATACAAAAGTGAGGTAGTCTGGTATCCACTTCATGCCTCTTTAATCCACTACCAGGATGCTCCCTGCCCCTTTATCTCACTCTTGAAGATGCCTTCTTCTCCCTTGATGACGTTTCTCTGTTTTTCTCTTCCTCTTTTCCCATCTTTCCTCTGTGTTTGTTTTTCCCCTCTCTTGCTCTGGGGAAACATTCAATGAGGAAAAATAAGTGCTGATCCCCAAAAATGAGTGACTGTGGGCCCCACCGGCAACCACTACCACAAATTCAGCACTGTGCCTAGATAGCATTTTGATGTTCTGGTCACCAGAACCTGGTACATGGTTCTATGTACACTTACAAGGTGCTCTGAAAATGTTACCATTGTCAAGTATCGACTTAGAATAAGCCAACATTACATGTACATACAAAATGTAAACGTGATACAGTCTAGATCGCTGAGGCCTACACAATACTATAACCACAGACATTTTGCGATCTATTTTGCAATCCACTTGGTTAAGAACATGCCTAGGGTCCACGTGAAAACATTAATTTCAAATGTATCTTGTGGAAAAAACATCCTCCAAAATATAGTAAGTCAACATTCTGACCTTACCTAAATATATTCCTTCAAATTGGGAAAAACTGGAAATACAAAACAATACAATAATGTGATTTGTATGTAATATTTACATGTAACTATGTATTATAAAGTCCCTAAAAATATTCTAAAAAGCACTCTTAATCGCCAAAAATGTTATAGTTCCAAAATGCAACTGTAGTAGTTCCAAGTACGTTCTACACTACCCTTCAGTGTACACTACTGCGCCTCCTGGAAAGATAGGGCCAGATCTAAAAGAAAATGGTGCATCCATCCTGATGCGCCACTTTTTCTTGTGCCGCCCTTAGTCCCCCTAACGTCACCATGGCAGCACTTAATTAACAATACAACGCACCATGGCTCACGTTGGCACAATAGCGGCAGCATTTATGATGCTGTTGTAGTGCTTTGCTGGATTAGCGCTAGTCCAGCAAAGCACTTGGGAGGCCCATAGGTTATTATGGACCCGTCGGCTTTAACACCTGCAACGTGCAGGCGTTAAAAATTATGGAAAAAATGACGCAGTGAACTCTTGTAGATTTCACTGGGCCATTTTTTGCTACCACCCTGCGGGGGAACGCCTTGTATACATTATGTCTGGCGCAGGCATAATGTGGCGCCAGGGGTTACAAAGTGGTGCACTGCTCGCATTGCACCACTTTGTAAATATGGCACGTTAGAAATGCCTACCTACATCACCTTAGCGTAAAAAAAAAAAAAAATGCTAATGTGGTGCAAGGAGGCGCAAGGGCCAGGTAAATCTGGCCCATAGTGTTCAATGTCCCTACTAGATTTTGTTCTAAATTACATGTGTTAAAGGATTCAGTATAGGTCGAAATTATTGTAGGAAGTTAATTATGAAAGGCAAATATTTTGCCAGTTTATGTTTCAGAGGCTTTGTTTTAGCAACAATGGTAAATAGTACAATATAAAATCAGTTTAATACCTTAAAATAACTTACGGGCTCTGATCCCTCCCGTAGCACCGAACGCCTTGAAGCCTGGGGAACAGGACCACTTCTGAAGGTAAATCTATCATTCTTTTCATCCCTTATGAAAATACAAAGCTGTGGAAAATCCAGCCATTGCTACAAACTGAGACGAGTAATAAGTGTACAGGCATATAGTAAATCAAACTTATTATTTTTCATCATATTTTTGCAGCTTTTGGCTTTTTCAGACCGATGCCTCACACACCTCCCCATAAGGAGTTGCTAAACTGATGCCAGGGCGACGTTTCACTGAGTGAAAAAACCCTTTGGCCCGTCGTCGTGAGGCCAGTGCCAGCTCAGAAGTCTAAGCTCCCTTCTATTTCGGTGTTTCCGGCTCCCTAATTTACACCCCCTGTGGGGAGAAGCATTTGTGAGTCAGAGACGCCATTTTTCCTGGAATATGGAACATTACTTGAGTTATTGTGGCCGAGAACTCTAGGTAGCGTTGGCAATGCCAAGAGCGGAAGAGCAGACCCTCTGGCCTGCTCGGCCGCCATGTCAGGCCTGAGAAGGTGGTTCAGACGGGTCGCAGGCTCACTTGATTGCAGTCCTTTCACGCGCCTGCTTTTCATCGTTATCCCATTGGCAGCATCCTCGTGTTCTCTGATTTTGGAATAATCACAAACGCACGACCCCAGTCAACTGCAAAGCGGAGCACGCAGCAGAACGCCTGGTCAGGTTTCACCCACTTTAGTCTTACTAGGGGTACGTGTGCCCATTTAGTGCCAACAGCCCAGCATGGCAGTATTGATGCTTACATCCGTGCCTGCCACTCTCTTGGCGACTGCAGCCGGTTTCTGGAAGGGACACATACATCCCCTTTGAGGTCTTACACAAAGGGAGAATTGTTACATACCGGTCCTTAGCTGGATGCAACACAAAATATGTGCTTTTAATGGAATAAGAAACGTAAAATTAAAAAAGATCTATGTGTTTCCATTGGGTCATATTACAGATTATTTCTCCTAAATTTTTCATAGGCAGCTCAACATCTAAACCACTTCTCGACCCAGAAATTTGATTTCAGGACTGCTTATGTATAGGTTCGCCTTGACCATAGGTGGTATAATGATATTTCCTTTACTTTTTTTTACTTCGCCCCAGCCTCAGCTTCGCCTCTTGGTTAAACTCATGACGATTTATGATCACTGTGTACATTAAAGAGCTCCATACAACTTTAGACCTCCTTTTAAAATAGAGTGTTCCATCAAGGCTGATTGTATGTTCTACTTCCATGGTGGGCGGCAGGCACAGATGTGCTGGAATCACAGAAAGTAAACTGGATTCTCCAGGTGCTGGAATAATAAAAACTAGCTCTTGAAGACCAGTTTTTTGGCCATCACCTGGAGAGGCCTTAGTTAATGCTACAACATTCAGAGAAGGAGACCGGCAGCACATACTGCTACTTATGGCTATCACAGAATTTTAAAACAATTGCACTAGTTTGTTAAAAAGGGATACATATTTTGTTAACGTTAACAATTTAAAGGTGTTAATTTTTTTTTTTTTTTAAAGGTTCTAAAAGACATAGGCCCTCATTCTGACCCTGGCGGTCTTTGACCGCCAGGGCGGAGGACCGCGGGAGCACCGCCGACAGGCCGGCGGTGCTCCAATGGGGATTCCGACCGCGGCGGTAAAGCCGCGGTCGGACCGGCACCACTGGCGGGCTCCCGCCAGTGTACCGCCGCCCCATTGAATCCTCCACGGCGGCGCAGCTAGCTGCACCGCCGCGGGGATTCCGACCCCCCCTACCGCCATCCAGATCCCGGCGGTCCGACCGCCGGGATCCGGATGGCGGTAGGGGGGGTCGCGGGGCCCCTGGGGGCCCCTGCAGTGCCCATGCCACTGGCATGGGCATTGCAGGGGCCCCCGTAAGAGGGCCCCTACATGTATTTCACTGTCTGCTGCGCAGACAGTGAAATACGCGACGGGTGCAACTGCACCCGTCGCACAGCTTCCACTCCGCCGGCTCGATTCCGAGCCGGCTTCATCGTGGAAGCCTCTTTCCCGCTGGGCTGGCGGGCGGTCTGAAGGCGACCGCCCGCCAGCCCAGCGGGAAAGTCAGAATTACCGCCGCGGTCTTTCGACCGCGGAACGGTAACCTGACGGCGGGACTTTGGCGGGCGGCCTCCGCCGCCCGCCAAGGTCAGAATGAGGGCCATAGGGCCTCATTTCGACCATGTGGTGGTATTACCAGGTTGGCTACTCTCCACTCCTACCACCAAGGCGGTATGAGCCATCGGGCCGGAGATGTCTATCTCCAGCACGGTGGCCTACATAGTACTGCCCATGGCATTGTGAGCCGGCCTACCACCATGGTTTGCATGGCGTTAGCAACGCCACGAAAACCATGGCAGTAGGCCCTACCGGTGACAGGGAATTCCTTTCCTGTCACCTGTAGGCGGCTTCCCCACCCCCCAACACTCACCTGACACCCCCTCCATCCAAACTCACCCACCCACCCCTCCATACATACACTAAACCACCATCCCCTCCGATCCATGAACACACCCCCCCACAACCTCTGGACCATGCACACCCCCTGCGGCGGTAGGCAGCATTTACCACCAATTTTATAACGAGGGCCATAATACGTTGGAAGGCATAGGGCCTGATTTAGATCTTGGGGGTAACAGTCCCGCCTGCCAGTCTTCCGTTGGAAACCCTGTGTACCGCCTTGGCAGACCGCCTGCTTGATCTAGATGTTGGCAAGACCATAGGCGAAACACTGCCCAAGTCCTGCCGATTCTGCCAGGAATCTCCAGCCACGTCAACGGCGGCTGTGGACATAGGGCCTGTCGGTGAGATCCAGCCACTCTTTATGCTGAGCAGATTCTGATGTGCCTTCCTGCCTAGCCAACTGTGGTGGTGTTACCTCCACACCTGAATTGGCAGATCTGAGGGGAAAAGAGGCCAAAACATATGATTTTTCACATTTCTGCTTCCGTTTTGGACTGGACACAACTGGACATTACCTGCTGTCGCTGCTGCCACTGGACCACAGAGAAATCATGACCCCGCCGTCACTGGACTCGAAGGCAGGGATTCTGCATTACCTGTGTAAGTTGTGTGGTCATTGCACATGCGGTTGGAACCACTGCAATCATATACATGCCACAGTATTTCTTTTTCAATACCTGTGATATGCATATATCGGACAAACATGTGTGTCAGACATTGGTGGGGGCACACTGGTACAAGACACATATCGATCACATACACAGTTGTTATTTTGGTGTAAGTATTCATTGGCAAATGAATGCTGGCACCTTAATAACGATAGCATCACACTTGGTAACTATGTCCCTGTGTGCACATTGCAAGGGTACCAGTACTTGTGATGTTGCCCTTCCAGTTGAGTATGTGAGTCAGTATGTGTATGTGTATGTGTGTGTAAATGGATTTGCTGGTTGAGGTAGAGGGAGCTGGCATGGGAGATGTGGTTATGTCAGTATGTGTGACACATGCATGTGGATCTGATGTTTGTTGTGTATGTTGTGTAGTGTTGCTGTGTTCAACATTCAGGCGTGTGTTGTTATGTTGTGGTCATTGTCGTGATGTGTGCAATTATGCTTTTGTGTGAGTGTTTTTGTGTTGATGAGTGTCTCATTGTGTTGTTTTTTGTGGTTGTGTTGAATGTGGAGATAATGTCAATAGTGTGTGTATGCTCTGTCATGGATGTATGGCAATGTGTGTTTTCTGCATTTACGTGTTGTGTTGGGGTGGAATGGCAAAGGATAATAGTGTGTTGAGTAGTGTGTTGAGTAGTGTGCTCAGCAGGTGGACATATATGGCTGGGCTACAGTGTGTGTGTGTCACTTACCTCCATTCCACGGTCGCTGCCATTGCACACTGTATGTTGTCTCCCATGACTGTCCCCCACCGTCAGCAATCTGCTGCCAGTACATCGCCTGCAGGACTGTAATGTCTAAATACGGTGGTCGGAACTCCGTCTACTTGACGGAGTGCTTGGGTCTAAATTAGTCCCATAATTTGCTAATAACTTTTACAAGGTTCAGATTGCATATTTAAATTTTACAAAGGTTTTTGGAGAGCCCCAAAACAAAAATTATAGCTTTCTAAAACACCAGAATGTATTTAAAATACTATGGCACTGGCACAAGATATTGGTAGGAAGTTGACTGGCACTCTTCCAAGCCATGACCGGATAACTGTTTCAAGTCACGGCACGCGGGAGGGAAACGGGGCCGGGCCACCGTGTGGGGGATGACGGGCACAAAAAAAACCTACGAATACAAATTAAACGTACCTTTTTTCTCACGCGGTGCTGCTGCATTTGCTCTGCTCCTCCGTCGCAGGATGCAGGCAGGCACAAGCTCCCAGCCTGCAATGTGGCCAATCCTGACACTGCTCAAAGCAGCGTCAGGATTGGCTGGGAGCGCAAACTATGAAGTGCAGCACTCCCCCTTTGTACACGTCATGCCAGTGGCCCTGCCTACTTTTATAGAAACAACATAATAAACTGAATTTATTATGTTGTTTCTATAAAATGTTGCAGCTCCTGCTGCTGGCAGGAGGGTGACACTCCTCTGCCCTAGCCCTGTTTCAGGTGCACAATCTCAGAAACGTCTGCAATAGGTTTCATGCTTCTGTAACTGAGGGAAAGCAGTGTAACGTTAACCAAGCAAAAAGGGCCCATAACTGATAATTACATCTTGTTGTTTTGATTACATTTTACACTTATGGAGAGGAAGGCTTCTAAAAGTAATCTAGCTAGACCCTGATAAACCTCTTGGTTTGTCCTGGGAGGAATTTGGCTAGAGCCTCACTTTTAGAGTGAGCCCACCAGATGGCACAGATGTCTGGGTGCAAAAGGCATACTGTAGGCTTACCAAGAGCATACACATTGCTTACAATTGGTTGACTCTGCTGTCATTCTCATTTGCCTCCTTCTGATTTGGGTCCCAGACTGTTAATCTTGTGTTTGTCCAACCAATGAAGGCCTCTTTACCATCTCTTTTTATTCGCTTGAATCTATGCTTACATTGCTTACTTTTC
This sequence comes from Pleurodeles waltl, assembly GCF_031143425.1. Classification (NCBI taxonomy): domain Eukaryota; kingdom Metazoa; phylum Chordata; class Amphibia; order Caudata; family Salamandridae; genus Pleurodeles; species Pleurodeles waltl. Next base: position 91,035,491 of record NC_090440.1, on the reverse strand, counting down.
AAGCACTATTTTTTCTTTTGAACTAAGCAATCCAAGAGAGTGCATGTGTTTTACAGCTGTCTCCCTCATCTATTTTTCTCCTCTAGGACTCCATGTCACCCTAGTCCCCTCCCCCGGGAAGATTTTGTTAAGTAAGGGGCTACTGGTTAGACTTCCTGAAGCATTGCCAATTTGTATTTTGTAGTGGTAATGTGAGAGGTGGAACTATTGATTCTGTAGTACAAGATGAAGCAAAACCTTTAGGTAAATGTTAACTTTATTGTAAATCAATAAGTGTTCATGTGATTGTGGGTATATTGCTTGAGCTTTGTTTTTCTACAAACGCAATGTGTCAAAACATTCCATCAATTTAAAAAGGATCTCTGCAGCCAAAGAAGGGAAAGGTTTTTGGCTCCGTTCCAGTGATCATTGGGTTTTTGTGCCCGTGGTGCACAGACGGGAACATTACATTAATAATAAAAAAAACACTTACCTCGATTGCCGCCGCTGACACCACCGCGCCGTTCCTCTGCTGCAGACACAGGCTCCCAGCATGCCCTGTGGCCAATCCCATCACTGCTCAGAGCAGCGCCAGGGTGCTCCCAGGCAGACTGGGAGGCTGTGCATGCTCTCTCCAACCCGGCAACACAGTGCGGGGTGGAGAGTGCCTACTGAGCATGTGTGTTTGGCCGGCCCAAGACTGCCGGCCAAACATACATGAGGGAGTGCTGTGCACTCCCCTCACTGTTCATCACCCCGTGGCCCGCCCCTTAACAAGAAAACTACAATAAGCACAGTTTATTATTGTTTTCTTGTAAAAGTTTTTCAGCTGCCACTGCTGGCGAGGGGGGTGGGTGACGCTCCTCCGCCCTAACGGAGGAGCCGCACCTGATGGTGGAGTCTAATCTGAACGAATGTGTCAGCCTGATATACTTCACTTTCATCACTGATGTGTGTTGAGGATCTTTGAAAAACACAACAAAAAATACAAATAACACATTTCTCTCAAAGATGTATGACAAGCAAGACCCTTCATAGGGCGCAGAGGAAGATACTTTTCTCTGGGTTAGAAATGTGATACAAGTTAGTACATTGTGGCTTGCTGCTAATTAACCTTCCACAAACAGAATATACTAAGTAAAAAATGGGAAATATGTTACACATACTAAATAGTAATGCATGAGATATAAATAAAGTAGTAATAAAACAGAGGTAAGAGGAATATAACCTTTTGGGATATTCCACAGTCACAGATCAGGCAGGCGGACCATTTCAGAGAAGTTGAGCCAGTCATACGATTCTGTGCGTGGGGAGATGGCACCTTCTAAGAAATTCTGGGAAGTTTCTAATCCCACATTCTTGTGCCATTCAGAGATGCTTATCCTAATCACAGATGCAAGGCCCTTGCTCAGATGTAGGTATGGCCAACTATTGCTCTTGGGCAGCGGAGGCTTTTACACCAAAGGACATCATGGGGCCCCCCATACCTTCTTTTTTGGTATATAGGCCATAAAAATATTTTATGGTCATTCACTAGTGACTAGATCGTGTTGTATTTGATGGGAGAGGTCTGATGCTTTTGTTTATCACAACATGCTTCTGATTTCCTTACTGACTCAAATGGTTGCATTTATTCCCCCTCATTCTCCTACTGACTCCTATTCCAATTTATCAGTCAATTCAATATATTCACTGATCTGAATCTCCTTCTGGAATGCATTACCATTTGCATTGCTCTGGTACACAACATTGACGGAGTTGAGGCAGAAGTGTACATGTTTGTCCAGTGGCAATAGGTATGCAAAAAGCATGTGAATACCTCAAGTTCCCAGTTTGTGGGTGTTTCAGACACGTTAGTGGACACACCCACAACACTCCCCTAATGTCCTCTTTCTCCCTCCTATGTTTTTTTATTTTATGTTATGTTGCTATTTATAGTGCTGTATCACCTGTTAGGGTATCCTGGTGTTTTGCAGGTCTGTGGGGCTTGCCTCAGAGCTTACTTGACAAGCCAGATCTTAAGCTTCTTTCTGAGTTCAGGTAGCGATGAGGGCGCTTCGATGGGGTATGAGAGATTGTTCCACGCTTTATGAGCGATGTATGAGAAGGCACGAAATCCTGCTCTGCTTATGTATATGCACTGCACATGTGGTAGTGAGAGCCTGGCTAAGCGGAGCTGCCTGGAGGGTTTGTGGAACTGTATTTGGCTCTTCAGGTATGTCAGACCTGTAGTGGTGTGTGCATGTGTGTGTGCGTGTGTGAGTGTGTGTGTGTGACAGAGAGATAGAAAGAGAAAGAGAGACTAATTGTGTGCGTTGTTGTATAGGTAGCCAGTGTAGTTCTCTAAGGTGTGGTTTGACTTTGGACCTGCATGGGCGATTGAGAACCAGTCTAGCTGCTGCATTCGGGACGATCTGAAGTATTTTGGTGAGTTGGACTGTAATTCTGGCATAAAGGGTATTTCTATAGTCCTGTCTCCTGATAAGGACTTTGGTGACGGGTGTCCTAGTGTAATTGGGTAGCCAAATGAATATCTTTTTCAGTGTTCCCAGGGTGTGGAAGGAGGTCTTGGTGATGTCGTTGGCCTGGACAGCTTGTTGGTAATAATGATCCAGAGGTTTCTTGCTTGTGTACTGGGGGGGAAGGTAGGTCTTAGGTCAGTTATCCACCAGCTGGAGGCACCCTTACTGAAGATTACCACTTTGGTCTTGTCTGTGTTAAGTTTGAGGCAGTTGGACTTCATCCTTGTGGCCACTTCACTCATGTTCGAGTTGAAGTTGTACTTGGTGGTTGCATGTGATTTGTGAGTGATTTGTCAGAGAGGGACAGTATCAGTTGGGTGTCATCAGCATAGGTGAGTATGTTGCTATTATGTCCATGGATGAAATCTGCCAGTAGAGTCATGTAGATGTTGAAGAGGGTTGGACTGAGCGAGGAACACTGTGGGATTCAGTAATTGAGATTCAGGGCTTCTGAGGAGTAGGGTGGTATGCTGACTGTTTATGTTCATTCGGTAAAAAAAGGTGTATATCCACTGGAGGGTGGTTTCTTGGATTCAGCCCTTGTGAAGCAGTTATGACGGGATGGGAGACTGTGTCGAAGGCTGCAGAGAGGTACAGCAGGATGAGAGCTGGCGTTTCGCCTCTGGTCGGGGTCATCCGGATGTCTTATGTTGCTGCTATATGGTCTCTCTTTGTACTGTTGTGGAGCCTGAAACCTGACTGTGTGATGTCCAGGATCTGGTGTTAGTGAAGTGGTTGGCAAAGTGTCAATTGATGGCTTTTTCTAGGATCTTGGCCGGATATGGCCTAAAAGTGGAACTACAGAGAATCTGCAGAATTTCCATAATCACAAGCAGAATTTGCGGTTGGTATCTCCAACATCAAGTTTAACACCTTGCCCACTTGTGTGACACTTAACTGCACAAAAGATGCTGTGAATTAGCCATCAATTGGCACTACATCACAAAATATATAATTTCATAGTTTAAGATCTGAAGGGAAAAGAGAAGCAGCAAAAAATAAGCTGAGAACTGTTAAAAATATTTCAACTAAAACGTTTTAGTACAGTTAATTTTCAATTAGGGAAAAGGTAAAGTTCAAGATTTTGGGACTTTGACATATTTTGGGTTAGGGTCTAGTTTAAGGAAAGGCCTATCGTTAGCTTCAGGGTAAGGATACCTGTTAGTGTTAGAGTAAAGAGTAAAGGCTGAGGTAATGGTTAAAGTTAAAGGTAGAATTAGGGTCATGATTGAGCTTAGGACCCAGGTTAGGGTCTGGAGAGGGGGAGGTGTGGTTTAATATTAGGCATAGTGTTATGATTAGAAACTGGATTATGATTAGGGTTGTGGGCTACGGCTCAGGGTAAGTGATTTAGTTACCTTAGTGCTAGCATCAGTATTAGGCCTAGGGATAGCGAATGGTGGTTAGGGTTGAAAGCCTACAGAATGGGAAAGCACGCTTAAAAAAATAAGTGTAATATTTGAGATAGGGACAAAGGGGGTTATTATAACTTTGGAGGAGGTGTTAATCTGTCCCAAAAGTGACGGTAAAGTGACGGATATACCACCAGCCGTATTACGAGTCCATTATATCCTATGGAACTCGTAATACGGCTGGTGGTATATCCTTCACTTTACTGTCACTTTTGGGACGGATTTACACCTCCTCCAAAGTTGTAATAACCCCCAAAATGTCTAACTTTTAGCTTTCAAACTAATTGTCAAACACTCAGGCCCTTATTATGTCATTGGCGGTAAAAAACGCCTACCGCCGCTGCCACGGCCACCAAAAGACCGTCACCGCGGCTAACATCCGTTTGCCATAATATGACCACAGCCGGATTTCCGCCGCAAGAAGGGCGGAAGTCTGGCAGTGATCATGCTGGAGGACGGTATTAAGGTGGCGCTGCTACCACCAGCAGCGACACGCCAGTAGACCGCCACCAGCCGCATTATGAGAAATAATACGGCCTGGCGGTGTTCTGCTGGCGGGCGCTGCTGGTGGTAGCAGCGCCCCGTCCCATGCCGGAAGACCCCCTAGATTCAGTTAAGTCGGGTTTCCGACAGGGGAGGGGTGTGGTGGGTGTTTTGTGTGTGTGTGGGGGTGTGCACATGAATGTGTGAGTGTGTGTGTGCATGCGCATGAGTGTGTAGTGTTGATTGCATATGTGTGTGCATGTGTGAGACTGCGTGTATGAATGTAAATGTGAATGAGTGTCTGCGTGTAAGTTTGGATGTGTGCGTGAACGAATGGATGCATGCATGTTTGAATGTGTGTATGCCTGTGTGAGTGAGTGTGTGAATGCGTGGTGTGTGCCTGCAAGTGTGCGTGTAGGGGGGATTGGAAGGGGGGGAGTGGATGGAGGGGGGTGGGTGGGGAATGTATGGGAAGTGTTGAGGGGGTAGACCTCCTACCAGTGACAGGGAATTAATTCCCTGTCACTGGTAGGGCCAACAGCCATGGTTTTCCTGGCGTTACGAACGCCACAAAAACCATGGCGGTAGGCAGGGTCATAATGACGCCGCCAGGTTGGGGATTGTTATCTTCAGCCCGGGGGCTGCTACCGCCATGGCGGTCGGTGTGGTACATTGACGGGTTGCAGGGCTTAATTTGTAAATAAAAAGGTGCTGGTGCTCAAAGCCCTCCTCTTAAACACGCGGCTGCTGCAATTAAATGTTTGAACACGGAATACTGAGAAAGAGTAATCCAGAAGCCATCTCGGGCCTCTTCAATCCATATAAAGCCACTCCCTGCCCCTTCAGCTCACTCCTGCAACTATCTACTTTCTCCCTTTGTGATGCTTTTTCGTTTTTCCCTTCCTCTGTCTGTCCAATATGTGTCTTTAGCTCACAGCAAATGCTGGAGGCAAAAGACTAAGCCCCGGCCCTCAAAGATAAGTGCCGGTGCTGAGCACTGGAAACAACAAGCACAAATTAAGCACTGACTGGTTGGCTTCAGCCAACCCGCCAATGTCATAACCTACCTGTTGACATTGGCCTGTTGGCGGTACTACCGCCACATTAACACCGACCGCTGGGGTCATAATGACCCCCTTAGTCTCCATTAAAATCCAAACTAAAAATATTTCACATTTTGAGTCTAACTTTTGGCTTTTCTACCTTATCTTTTTGAAATTTCAACCTAGACTCCACTCTATGTGAAGCTACCGGTCAGAAAGCACCTAGCCATAAGAGTTTGCATTAGTCATTACACTTTTGGCACTACAGCAAATTCTCAAGGCTTGAGGATGAACAAAGCTCTCAGAGTTCTTTACTGACAACTGGTATCTATAATATTTAAACAGCAGATAACCAGACAGCTGTGCTAATTTGATACCACAGCGGATGCCAGATACTGGGAAGGTTAGAAAGATCTTGAGTGTGAACTAATTATTTGTTATCTTTGAGGTCCATTTTTGCCTTGATGCATCGTTGCGTGTCAAATATTGTTCCTGATAAACTTGTCTTACTGAAACAACATCAGAGGATGGGAAGAAATTGTTTAGAATCGTGCTCATGGTAGGGAGTATTATGAAACAAGAATTGATCTCTGAGCAGGGGAGCAAGTTTCCAATTAGTGGGTAAATGTGTACTTGAATTATGTTAAAAGTCTTATTACAAAAGAAAAAAGAATAAGGAAGTTCCAAGGAGAATAAACACATTCTCTATGTGCAGTAGGTCCTCCACCACCACCTACCTCCACCTCACTGGCTATCAACTCCTCCACTGTAAAATACATTCTTGTACTTCATGTTTTGTCGCTAGGTTCATACATTATAACTCTCACCTATCCATACCATTGTTAAGCACTCTACAGGGACAATGACTTTCAAAGCTCCAGGCAAAGTGGAATTTGCCAGCTGTAGTGCTCCCCATACACTGTGATTGCCATACAAAAACGTACAATCCCCAGACCCTTTTTGTTTAGTAGTTTGGAGCTACCACTAGGTGGTGCTCCAAAAGCTCTGCATTCTCGCACTTTTTGAAAGCTCCACCTCTGACACTCTGATTTGGCTCAAATATTGCCATTTTATATGAAATGGTCCCTCATTTGTCCTTTAAATGTGGGGTGCATGCTCCTGTGCATGCCACATATCTACAGTGTACCTCAGCTTTTCAGCAATGGCACTCATTTCCTAAAGGGTACATAAATGTCTCTCTAAATTGACATATCCTGACCCTGACATGTCACTAGTGGCCTGATGTCTATGATGTCCCAACTATTTGATAGTTCTCAAAATGGCAGGAAGAGTAACAATAGTTTTCGGTGCTGACATTGCGTGGCAGTGAGATGGAGGCAAGCAGTGTGGTTCATCTTCACAGACCACAAAGCAACACGCAGACCACCACCTGAGGCGCACACACTCTTCAACAGATCCCTGAGAATACTTCCACATTCCTATTGGGCATAAGAGCTGCAGTGCCCATGAATTATACCAAAGTCAGTCATCTTTTCTTAAACATTTCTTTATTGAAGGTTTTTTTTAGCAGGAGCACAATAATGTGCGTACAGATGCATAGTCATAGACAAAGGCAATGTAAATGGAGGTTGTGGCTCCACTAAAAGGGGGAGTAAAATAGGAAATTGTATAGTGTGAGCGCTAACCAAGACTACTGACTAGTAAGTTAGTCAACAACTGCAAGAATACGGATGACTACTCTATGGGGTTAAAGGATTGGAAGAAAAACAGATTATGGGCGGGTAAAGAGACAGGGGGTCGACAACAGTGACCACCAGTTAAAATAGAGATATTAATGAGCCCATCTGGAAGCAAGGTTGTGGTGACACAAAACCTCCCACTCAGAACCCTAAACAGAACATTTGTTTTCAGACATACAAGTCTCTAAAAGCCTTGCAATCAACAGGCATACCTGAGGGCCCCTTTATACTGAGCATATGTATGGAAAAGCAGATAATGTAAGGGAGGGGAAGACCCAGCATGCTCTCCATATGATAAAATCAGACAAACCTATGGTGAGCAGAGATGGGATGGATTTAAAGCCATGAATTATATGTTCTGGGGGAAGGAAGTCATACCACAAAACCGAGGTTCACCAAATTATTGGTGGGGCCCAGGTCATATCTTTTAATTTAATTTAATCTACTGTTAGATACTAGGGCCCATATTTATACTTTTTTTAGCGCCGCATTTGCGTTGTTTTTTTATGCAAAATCGGCGCAAACTTACAAAATTCAATTCTATTTTGTAAGTTTGCACCGATTTTGCATCAAAAAACGACGCACATGCGGCGCTAAAAAAGTATAACTATGGGCCTACATTTTTAATTTTTAATATGTTTTTTATTATGTATATCATGTATAAATACATGTGTTTTTAAAAACGTTAAGAGTTGGACTAGTAAAGCTAAGCCCTACAAAGTACAACACTTCCCCTACTATTGCTCTTATTGGAGTGGAAATAGTACATCCAACCGTCCAAAGTCCGACACTTTCCCTGCTTTTGTCTACATTGGAGTGGCAATAGTAAATGTAACCCCTCCATAGTCCAACACTTTCCCTCTTTTATGTTACATTGGAGTAGGAATAATAAATATGACTCCTCCAGGCTCTACCACTTTCCTTACTTTTGCACTGACTGCAGTGGAATAGTAAATCTAACCTCTCTAAAATCCAACACTTTCCCCACTGTTAATCAGATAGGAATGGGAATAGTAAATCTAACCCATCCAAACTCCAACTCCTTCCCTGCTTTTGCTTACGTTGTAGTGTGAATAGTAAATCTGACCACCCCAAATCAAACACGCTATTATTCTTTAGTTTGGATTGTTCATATTTATTGTTTTTTTTATCATTTATCAATTGAAATCATGTGTATTTTTAATTATATTTTAATTTTGTTTGCTTTGCATTCATTTTATTTGTAATTAAATTTGATATAGGTTTTGTTATGTATATGTCTGTTATTTTTTATTATTAGTGATAATCTTACTGTACTTTTTATTGTATATATATTGCTGTCTATTTTTCAAGTTGACACATTTTTTTACTACTTAAACATAGTTAATATTTATTTTTAATTATTATTGTAAATGTTAATATTTAAAATAAGATATATATACACATACACATCTGTATGTGTATGTGTTTCAATACTTACCCTTTTTTTACAATATTCTGGCCAACAATATTTTATTTAATAGTTTTGTAGTTTACATACAAACTACGTGAACTCAATATTTCTTTGCAATACTTTTGGAGCTCTGGTATATTTATGTCCACAATACTTTGATATACAGCCGTTTTCAGAGACATCTCCACTGAAGTCCATTGGAAGCACATTGTTTCCCTGGAGGTTGAAGATGAGGGCAAGGAAGGTGGCACCCTCCACATGATGGGAATTGAGAGGTATAGTGTGCCCAGAAGCTCCTCTGCCACACTCCCAGGCCTGCCTCATATTAACTTTCAAGGTGACCATATGTCGGCGAGCAGAGCAGTTTGTGCATTTGTATCAGCTTTACACATGTATTAGTGCAAATTACACTTTTGTCCCAATACTCTATGAATAGGGCCATTAGTCTCTAATCATAGTTCTTTTTGTTCAACTTTCATGGAAACTGAATACCAGGACAGCTATTTCCATAGCATACGCAGTTATCAACACTAGTCGGCGACGCTTGTTAATCTAGCCAGGAAGATTTTTTTTTTTTTTTAATGAACTGTTTATTTTTGTATTAAACAATTAAACATATGCGGAGTTGCCATGATGACAAGATGCAAGTTGTTCACAGTTCTATCATGCCTGGATGCCTCCTGAACATGTGGAATGTTAGCGGCTCCTCTTCTCATCTACTCAAAGTCAGTCTTGCTTACCCTCAGCGGAGGCTCGTCATTTAGGGCGGAGGAGCATCACCTCACTGCTGAGAGCCAGCAAATTCAAACAATGTTATTATCATTTTATTTTTCATTCTGCGGGCATCTCAGCCAGTCTTAGTTCGGGGCGGGGCCATCCTGACAGACAGCAGCTGCAGCAGGGAGGAGTAGGGGCACTTAGATCTCTCCAACCCAAGCTGTGTTGCACAGCCGGATGGAGAACAGGCACAGGTTCCTGGTCCATGTGTAAGCGCCAAACCAGCCCGCTCAGACCAATCCCCGAGCTTCTCTAATGCTGGGTTATAGTATTACCAGCATGAGAGCAGTGTCCGGATTGCCGTAGGGGAATCTGGGAGCCTGTGCACCAGCCCACGGAGTGCCGGGACAGGAGGAGGAGCGCACTGAGGCGGTGGCTGACAAGTAAGTAATCTTTAGTTTCTCCCCCGGGCAGCCCCACTAAGTGTAATTACCAGCAGCCACCACCAAATACCTTAAGCCAGTGTTTTTCAAACTTGTTAATGCTGCGTCCCCCAGTTGGAAAAAATAAATCATTGGGCCCCCCTCCGAATTTTTCATAACTATTCTATTAAGTTAGCAATGTTTAAAAATGTCTAGACTTATTTAAACATTGCAGTTAAGTTCTGTTGCCTTTTTAAAAATGCAATAAACAATTTTCTGCTTAAAACAAAGCACTATTATCTGCATAATCCTTCTGTTGGCCAGAGCCTGGAGCCCCCTTCCCCCCCCCACTGTCCCCCTCCCCCCCCCCCCCGGGATCACTTGAGGTCCCCCCCACAAGTTTGAAGGCCCCTGCCTTAAGCAGTCAATGATGTTGTTAAAAGTACACAGGGTCACTAAATGTATACAGCAGTAGAGGATCAATGTATGTAGTAGGGCTAACAAAATTATGCGGCAAGAGAGGGCAAATAAGACTGTAATTATGTCAAAAACAGCTAGGTAGGACAGTATTCCACATTTCATATTAATTATGTGCATATTTCACTAGGAGATATTTTAGGATTTAGGACTAGTGGCCTTAAAATGTCATGCAATGTAGTTGCCCTGGTGCAATAACTGCAGTTTAAAGAACAGTGTCTGTGATACAATTAGGCATTTGTATTAACAGAGAAATCAATACCATGACAGACAAGTAATCATTCTATCGACCCAGACTGAATTACATTTAAGTGTTTAATGTTTCGTTTCCTGCTGCAGACAAAAGCCATCCTCCCAGGCCACCATAAGGGGATGTTTCCACGGTCTCGCCAACGCTGTCAACTTTTTTTTATGTAGGATTATAGCAAACAGCAGATGAAAATGACCATTTGACTTCTGCTAAGAGACTTCGGCAGCCTCGTAGCCCCCTGTACCACAATTTAAATATATTTACATTTCTTTGCGCTAAAAAAATGAATTTCGTAACAAATCTGCAGGTATGCAGCAGATGAGCGATTAAATGGTGTGACAACGCCACAGTTGCACAATTACCTTTTTTTCCAGGGACCTTGACAGTATATTGCTGCATACATGAAATCTACAGTGAAAAAGGGGGGGGGGAAGTTCACCATCACATATAGTTTTAGGATTAAAGAACAGTTTATTTTTAACGAAGTAGGGCATGAGAGTTTCATTCAAATCTTTCAGATAATTTGTGATGTTATGCTATTTTATACTATGCTATGGAATGCTTTGCTATGTTAGGAAAATGCCTAAGGCCACTGGCTTCTGCAGTGGTATTTGTTTACATCCCAATGGACATAATCAGCCTTCCATTCTTCTGAGGTCCGTAAAGTGATTAAACTGTTATGTTATTTGTATCACTTAGAAACAGTAGAAGTGTGATAAGAAGCACTCTATAAAACATATTATGTCATGTTATGATCTGCCATACTATGTTGTGTTGAACAAGTTACTTACTTTTGATAATGCTCTTTCTGGTGGATGCTCTATCTAACTGCAGATTACTCTCCTTTAGGATATCCCCAGACTCAAGACAGGATTCGAAGAGTTCCTTTGCAATGTTCCCATGCATCAGTGGCATCATGTGGTGCGGGGGTGACTGCACAACTCCAGAAAAGACAGAGTAAAACTGCATATAAGCATGACCCACACAAGCTGATGTCCATTCCTTTCTTTTCGCGTCTCCCTGATGCGGATCCATAGTTCTGCACCTATATTTGTTGGTCTTTAGACGGTTTCAAAATTCTCCACAACAGTGCTCCCCACTGAAAATGGATGGCTTCAAACTGTGCCAAGACTACAGGAAGTGGAGGTCGGTTTAAGACCCACACAAGATGTACATTTGGTGATTGGGCTCAACACACAACTTCCAGGTATGTGACAAGTGTGCTCTTCTGTAAGCAAAAGCAATCCAGACCCAGGAGGTGAATTCTAGCCACATATAAGAGCCACTCTTGTGCGCTGACATAAGTTTCATTCATCTTTTTCATTCTGCTCCTCCAGCAAACAATTAAAAAGTGGCAGTATGCCTACCTCTAAACTGGGACCTTTTTAGATGTAGAAGAGGCCACTCCACATAACTAGGAGGCAGGAGGATAGTGAGGAATCTGAGGTCAGAGAGAGTATCCACCAGAAAGAACATTACTGAAGGTAAGTTATCTTTCTCCTGCGAATTTGACAAAGAGCGGATCATTTACTAATGCATTTAATGTAAAACTCAAGGCCCTTTTTTAAATAAAGCATCGTGGTCTCTACTCCTCCTTTGAAGGGGGTAGAGGGTCAAAGAATACTGAAAGAGTAGTCAATTGATCAAACAACATAGAAGGGAATGAATGCAATCTGTCGTCAGGTACAGGAAAATGTGTCCTGCCAACCTCTGAAGGACAGCAACCACCATCATCGCTTTAGTAAACATCTGAGAAGCCAAGGTAAGTCCACAAGAGTGCAACATAAAGTAAAAGTGTTCTTAGCCTACTTTGAACTGAAGATTACGTGTGTGGGACTGCAGAGCAGGTTTATAGGAAGATAAGCATGTTGCTGGTCCAAGAACACCTTCCAGTCTCCTGGGCCCAGATCACAGAGGAACTTTGCCAGCATGAGTATTTTGAATTTGTCCTTTCATAGGAAGGCATATTAGGCTGAAGTCCAGAAGAGGCACGAGGCCACCGTTCTTCGGTACAAGGAAGTAATGCAAATATCATCCGTCCAGTCTGGTATGTGTTTGATGGCATCATTGAAGAATGAAAGATTGTCCCCATCAGTATTGCACAGTTCTCCTTTGAAAGGCATTTTGGTGTGAGAGGACGATGGGGATGAAATGGAGAGAAGAATCTGGAAGACCCATCTGTCTGACTTGACAGATGACAGTAATACAAAAAGTTGCCTTTTCTTTCGGGGGAAAGAAACTACTCGGAAGGGAGGGGAGACCTTCTGAATAGTTAAGGAAGATTCGGTTACGTTCTTCCGGAATGTGAACTTTAAACCAATCAAGGCGTTCAATGGTCCTATGACCCTCAGCTTGTCAATAAGTAGGGCGAGCTGGGAAGAGCAGTACCAAGTAGGCAAATGGCAGTTTTGGGACCCTTGGAATCTGTTACAGGGCCAAACCAGTTCTGCAACCCACGGGACTTGATTCTTGGTGTTTCTGGCTCTCGTGCACCAGTTTCCCGACAGGCAAGTAGCCTTCCCTGTCTTGTAAACACATGTGCATGCCATTTTTCTTTATGAAGTCATAGAAGGGTACACGAGGCAGTGACATTTCTTTTTGTCCTGATGAATGCCCGGGACCAGTTGTGGCAGTAAGAATAGTGCAGATACATGTTAACAAGCTGAGGGTCACAGAACCATTGTACTCATTGATTGTCCCTTCCCATAATTATCACTAGTATAATTATTTTTATAGTGATCCTCCACCCCACAAATAAAGGAATATCTAGGCGTGGATGAGTCATTTTTAATATTAACCCCCGTCACTATATAAAAAAGATTATATATACAACGAGCTCCCTGGAATACGGTCGAGCCCGTCCTGGCTTTTAGCAGCCAGGATGAACCCAATGATAAAGCATGTCACTACTAGAGTGAGTGAGGGTTGTATATAAAAAGAACAGCCTTTTCCTTCCCGGAATCTTCAAACGCCCAACTTTATTTCGGTTCTGTGCAGTGCTTAATTTGTGCTTGTTGTTTCCGGTGCTGAGCACCAGCACTTATTTTTGAGGGCCGGGGCTTAGTCTTCTGCCTCAAGCATTTGCTGCGAGCAAAAGACACATATGGGAAAGACGGAAGAAGACAAAAACGAAAAAGCGTCAGGATGAGAGAAAGCAGAAAGCTGCAGGTGTGAGCTGAAGGGGCAGGGAGTGGCTTTAAATGGTTTGAAGAGGCCCGAGATGGCTTCAGGATTACGCTGCCTTAGTATTCCGTGCTCGCATATTTAAATGCAGCAGCCGCGTGTTTAAGAGGAGGGCTTTGGGCACTGGCACGTTTTTATTTACAAATTAAGCACTGGTTCTGTGGGTTTCTTTTGCATTGGCAGACAGGTACTTTATTAGTTTGAAATGACCTGACATGTCCAGCCAGTCTGAATGTTCATTTTTTCTCAAGGGTCGGAATCTACAGTGCTAGTGTCTCAGCTGCCCACCGAACCACCCCCATGAATGAGTCACTTTCCTTCATTCGAGGGCCATGTGTTGACTCCACATCTGTTTCGGGGGCTGTAGCTAGCCCACTGTTATTTTGTAGGTCTAGATACAAAGCATCAACTGTGTAATGAGGGAGGAGAACTCCATCCCTGTCATCATCAGTGTCTTGAGTGGTGATATGGGACTCCTGTTCTTGTCACATGCCTTGGAATTGTGCCCAGGGACCAGGCACCAAAGGCAGGTTTGTGACAGACATCTGCTGTCTCTGCAAAGCTTGAGGCCTGTTATTTTCAGTGGGGACACCGCTCCTTAGCACTTTGTCATCAAGAAGTTCGAAACTGTTGTAAGGCCAACAAAGATGGGAGAGGAACTGATATCAGCTCACAGGGGTGGTGCTTATATGGGGCTCTGCTCCATCGCGTCTGGGGCAGTGCGGAATCACTGTGGAGCTGCAGAATGCCACCTATGGGTGTGCAGGAGCACTGATAAGGAAAATCTATAGATCCTGTCTTCTGCCTGAGGATATTCTAAAGGTGAGGAATCTGCAGTAAGAAATATCCATCCGAAAAACAATGGTTTATTTTGCAGAATTCATCAATTAATTTGCCTCCTGACATTTCATGCTGTAGCCAAAGATCATAATTGTTGGTTTTCGGGACAGAGAGTCTCAAAATGGATCAATTATGATGGGGTTTCTAGGGTGAGAGGAGCACATACATGGGCGACCTAGCAGAATACTGTGACTTTCTAAAATAAAGCGTGTATATATTTTCTGCTCACAAGAGCTGTGGTGTTGCAGTTCTTGATTAGTGCAATGTCACTTGTTCAAGACTCCGTATGAAACTCTTCGAGATACTCGAACGGCTGCAAACCTGGCAGCAAGAGTGTGGGAAACATTTGCAAACATGACCACATCAAACTATCAATGAACATGTTTCACTGCTGCCCAGTGAAGACAAGCATTATGTTTAAGGTCCTCTGCATTGTCCACAAAGCTGTCACAAGGAGAAGGCAGCTGAGGCTCTTAGCCCTAGGCCCCACTTTTCTCAGAGCCCACGGTGCCACTGCAAGGTTTTGCTGGCTTGTGTGATACATTCAGAAAAGGCAGTTAATGGCAGCAGTGACTAGATAGAACTGCCTCTAAATGTTTCCTGGAGCATTGTTTCTATTTTGATGGGACCTTCTGTGACCAAGGCCCCAAAAAAGCTTTTGACAAGCCTATTTATCTGTAAAGCCCACGTGTGGAAAGACCCCAAAACATACACTTTCTAGCCCCCTACTGTGACCACACAAGACTCACACACATTGACTGCATAGCTCATTACCCAACAATCCTTAAAAATGGTTAGAGTACATGGACCTAAGGATGCGCTTTGACATAAATAATTCTGTCTACCTGAACCCAAAAGCTGACTCAAATTACATGCTGTTCACAATGCAGCTGAAAACAGAACTTTTTCAACTTGCCTACAATTGAATTTGAGCCATGAAAGGAGTCATGGCTGAAGAACATTGAATGAGGTCCTACCTCACTGAGCAAGCTCTACTAATCCTCTCTAGCACAGACATAACACCTCTTCAAGACCTTGCAGCAGTATGAAGCAACCACAAGCGGACACGTGGAGCTCCACAAAACTCTTTAAAGAATTAATAAAGCATCTCCATGGAATGAGTCATAAAGGGGGCTCTGCTCTTATAGTCCTCCAAGTAAAGCAAATAACTTGGTAGTGTTATCTCTAGTTTGTGGCACTTGGCAGACTTGAGCAAAAGTACCGAGAGCTCTGAGTGGGTGTTCACTAGTGCAGTCATAGTGCAGTATTCGAGGGCGAAACATGTCTTTCTAGGGGCTTTAATTTCATGACCTAGGAACTGTGAGGCTAAGGCTGTGTAAAGCTTATGATCATGCATGGATGGATGAAGAGTCTTTTGCTGAATTCTTGCTCTAGGAAATACACATAAAGCACATTACACAACTTAGCCACATTCAGACAAATAAATGAAAGACAGTTGCCCACTTTGTGCTAGATGCTTAAACTCAGTGGTTTGAGAATTCACAGCACCCTGTAGGTAGAAGAAAGAAGTTCTACTCCCCTGAACACAAGAGGGCAGTGGAGTGCTGAACTTCTGGTCTGGGACACCCCAGGCAGGCAGATCATTTATGGGGTACCACTCTGATCCCGCTACCTGCAGGTTCTGACTCTGTTACTTGGGATGCAGGCAGCTTTGCACTTTCAGTGGTGTAACTAACCGGACTGCTGATGATTTAAATGTTACCATGTCCTTACCTTTTCTAGTTCTGTAACACGATTGCGGTTGTTAAAGGGCCCCGTCCTCCAGTCGCTGGTCATACTATGTAATTCTACACTGATTTCCGCACCACAATGCCATCGATACTACAGCCCTTGAAATCATATTTTAAAGGTAGAGTTTTCTTATTTTAAAGCTATATTCGCATAGAATTCAGAATTTCAATAGTCAAAGGTCAACCGTCCTTGAAGCTGCACTGTGATTCTCACCCCGATTGTACAAGTTAGAAGAAAAGCGCTTTGAGGACGTTGGATCAATAAAAAAGTTTAAACAATCTTCTGTACTTTCTTAATATTAATTCCTTTAAAAGTCAGTCGACAATAATCTGTGTCTAGTATTTATCTGGGATGTGAAGCATTTTAAAGCACTACATCAGTGTATCATAAACATATATCCATTCAGTTATACAGAATATAGGGTGCATTTTGTGTTATGCTCGCACAGTGCTACGTCCTGGTAAAATAAGGATTGAAACTAAATGCACTTGCTCGGATTCTCTGTAACGTGGAAAGATGGGCCTGTGTGTTCAAACTATTCCTGCCCACAGTTAATTTCTCCCCAACCGGAAGTGCAGCCGAAGCTGCCGGAAGAAGAGGAAAAAACAGTAAATGTGAGATAAGTATACTGCGGTTTGCAACTGCGGCCCTACATCACATTCAGAGACTAGAGAGAGGGCTATTATTAAGCAGGTCCTTGGCTAGGACATGCAAAGAAGCCGGACTACGCATTTGTGCAGCACAGATGGGTTCAGCGGCACAACAGGGTGCACCCCTGTGACTCAGAATCCACTGCAGTCATGTAACACTACAGAGTTCGCCATTTTAGTGAGATTACCACTCCTGAGACTGTAGTAAATACTAGGGGCCTGATTATGACGACCGCCAGGGTTGCAGTGCCGGTCTGACCGCCACATTATGACGGTCGTGCCGCTGTCCGAGCACCAGCACTGCCAGTTTTCCTCCACAGGAGGGACTGGTGGTTCTGGCGGTCCTAATCCGCCATGGCAGCGCTGCAAGTAGCGCCATCCTGGGGATCACGCCCCCCCTCTCTACCAGTGTTTACATGGCCATGTAAAGGCTGGCAAAGACTGGGTGAAGGGGGCCCCTGCACTGCCCATGCACTTGGCTGCTTGTCTGCTTTGCATTGCAACGGGTGCCTCTGCACCCTACGCCCCACAGCATTGCCGCCGGCTCTATTATGAGCCGGCATCAATGTTGCAGGCGGTTCCCCGTTGGGCCAGTGGGAGGAAACACCGCTGACCCACAGGGAACTCTTAATGGGGCCCGCGGCGAAGGCGGGCACACTTGCGGCAACCTGACTGTCAGGACTTCGGCAGACAATGTGAACCGTCCACCAAAGTCATAATGACCCCCAGGTAAGTTTAGGAGTTAGAATAAAGTGTATTGTTATGGTGAGGATTAGAGTTAAGGTAAATGGTGGAGTTAGGGTTTGTACAGTGCTTAGTTTGTAAATAAAAACGTGCCCAAAGCTCTTCTTTGAAACAGGCGGCTGCTGCATTTAAATGTGCGACCACGGCATTCTGAGGTAGCGTCATCCTGAAGCCTTCACGGACCTCTTGAATCCATTTACAGCCACTCCCTGCCCCTCCTGCTCACTCTCGCAACTTTTCTCCCTTTGTGATTCTTTTTCACTTTTCTCTTCCTCTGTCTTTCACATTAGTGTCTTTTGGTCGCTGTAAATGCCTTGTAGAGAAAGCTAAGTGCCAGCCCTAAAAAATAAGTGCCAGTGCCCCACACCGGAAACCACCGGCTCAAATTAACCACTGGGTTTGTATAGGGCTTTGAGCAAAGGAAAGCTTAATGCTAAGCTTCAGTTTTGCGATGGATGTGAGGGATAGTTTAGTAAGGGGCACTATTAGGTTTGGGTTAAGGCTAAAGATTTTAAGTAACCTTACAGTTAGGGTAATAGGTAGGTTTTGGACTTGTTACCATGCACTTACCAGGAACTTCGTGATTAAAGCCCTAACCTTGTATTTAGCTTATTCATGTAGTCGTATTCTCAGTAGTGGTATTTTAAGAAGTGGAACTCCCAGTAGAGGTAATTTCTATGTAGACATAGATAAATGTAGAACAAAGAGAATGCTTAGAGCACTGCCTTGCAAGAATTGCTTTCTACGCTAAGGGGCTTAGGGTACAAGGGCAGCAATTGATACCCCTGTTGAAGAAATATGGCAACGCACATGCTTCCTGCAAAGGGTACCCTCCCCAGAGTCTCGGGATCAACAAAACCAATTTGTACCCTTTCACTCAAAATGTATGCAAATTAGTAATCAGCATGCACTTCTTCTGATAGTCTGTTTTTGCTATTTCCAGGTGATACATTTTAAATGTTTCAGGGTTCTGCTGGAGCTCATTCAACAAGTATCTATATAAACAACTGTGCCATCGTGCACAGGATCAGTACATCCTAAAAAACTAAGGGGCATATTTATACTTTTTGGTGCAAAACTGCACTAACGCAGTTTTGCACCAAAAAGTTGAGCACCGGCTTGCACCATTTCTGAACGCCAGCCGGGCACCAGATTTATGGAATGGTGCAAGCCGGTGCAAAGGGTAGGCTAGGGTAAAAAAAAATTACGTTAGCGGGGTTGGGTTGGCGGTATGGGAGAAGGGGGGTTTGCACCAAAAAATGACGTTAGGCAGGTTAGAGTAAAAAAAAAAAGACTCTAACCAGCCTAGCGTCATTTTCTGATGCAAAACCATCCATACCACATGACTCATGTCTTAGAAAAGACAGGAGTCCTGCCCACCACCCCAATGGCCAGTACAGGGGACCAGGTTCCCATGGGCATGGCCCTTGCACCCAGTGCCAAAAAAGTACTTACCTATACTTACCAGGGATGGCGTCCCCCATCCTCTGCTGTCCCTCTGGTGTGGGTGGGGTGTCCCTCGGGCCTGGGGAGGGCACCTGTGGGCTTATTCCATGGTGTTCCCCCATGGAAATAGGCCCACAGGTCCCCTAACGCCTTACCTGACCCAGGCGTTAAATAATGGTGCAAAGCAAGCTTTACACCATTATTTGACCCCTCCTCACCCCGTGTGTGATTTTAGCACGGGGGATAAATATGGCGCTATGGCCAAAGAGTCTTTTTTTGCACAGGAATGCCTACCTTGCATCTCATTCACGCAAGGTAGGTTTCCATGTCCAAAAAATGACTTTAACTCCATACATTTGGAGCTAGACGGGGCTAGCGCCAAAGTATAAATATGGAGTTAGTTGTGCACCAAATTTGCATACAAAAAAAGACACAAATTTGGTGCAAAACAAGTATAAACATGACCCTAAAGCAATCCGAACCTCTGAAAAAGAACTGGGGAATTTAGGATTTTTTTAGCACAGTAGGAAAATAAAAGGTGTACACCTTTTATTCTGCATCAACCATACAACTGCCAGAAGTTGTAGTTTTTGTTTTATGTTCCCTCTTGAACCCATCAGGACACTTTGGCATATGATAGTGGTCTAAGCACTGATCAGCTTACCTTTGAATTTCTGCAATTGGCTACAGACCTTGAACTGCGCATCGCTGCATCCTTGAGCTGGCGCAATCTGCTCCTGCTAATCCGGCCATTAGCTGTCATAGTGTCACTCTGATTCAAAGCACCCTTGGCACTAATCTTGTCTCTAATCTTTCAAGTTAGTGTTAGCATTACAGCAAATTAGGGCATGTTTCTTCTTTAGTAGGTGACATATGCAACACTTAAGCGTCTGTATGTAATTGCACATGAGCTGGATCGACCAGCCTGCACATGAACGTGGCAGGGCGGGAAAGCTGGGCTGGGCATTAGGAAGGGATTAAACTGAAAGCTGCAGTTATCAAACCAAGCTCTGACATTGTTGGCTTTGTATGGCCCTTGGTTAGTGCTAATCATGGTCACTTTTGGTAAAAACAGATTCTGTGTCCAACATATCTGTGTCCTGGATGGAGTGGAAGCAGAATTAAAATGTAGCATCTTGTAATAAATTTCCACAATTGAGGAGGTCTGGGCTGGTAGTTATGCGTCTTTATAATATACTTATTTGTTCTGCACATATTTTATGTAATAACAAATGTAATAAGAAATCCTACAACCACAAATCCTAAAACTTGAAACTATGTGAGTTAATGTGCACATTCTGATACTAATCCATTACATTTCATTTTAAATGTTTCAAACTGATCATAACTTTTCTCTAATGGTCTACAATTATATCTTTCTTTTAAAGTGGTTTGAGTTATTCAAAGCAAGTTATAATCCTATTGCAGCTGACACGTGTTTCGCTCCGTGGAGCTTTCTCAATGCTTCATATAGTTCTGCAGACATGCGATCAGTAACCTTGGAGTATGGTGCTTAGAGTCATTGGTGCGTACACTCCTTGCCACAATATTTTTTCAGTTCATATGCTGCTGACAGAACTAAGGGCCTTTTATGGGTTGCAATTTCCTAATTGCGATTCTGTAAGAAGTGCAATAAGGAAGTCGCAATTGCTAATGTTCTAAAACGTACAGGATTTAAATAGCGATTCCCAGTGGGTTGCAAATCAACCAAACTCAGGAATATTAATGAAGTAGGTTGCACTTTGCGACCCATTAGGAATGACAGCCAGCATAGGGATGGTAGCCTGCTGAGGTCCGCAGACCACCATGTCCGTGATTGCTTTTTAATAAAGACTTCTTTTTTTTAATGCAGCCGTTTTCCTTAAAGGAAAATGAGATGCATCCCAAAAGATAAAATGAAACATTTGACCACTGCTGGGTCTTAAAAAATATACTTTTCAATGTTCATAAAAGGGAAGGAGTCCCAAGGGATCCTTTCCAATTTGCTAATGGTTACCACTACCTTTGAGGTGTCAGAAAAAATTAAAGTTTTGTGACTGTAATTCGGTCACAAAATATTCATACATAGCACTGCAATTTCAGTATTTGAAAGGGTCGCCCCCAAACACGTCCCTTCCTCATACCGAATCACTAAACACAAACTGCGATTTGGTAACATATTACCAAATGATTATTTACGCTCCATACAAATGAAAAATCATTTTTGCAGTTGGAAACGTCCCAGTTCACAGAATCAGGTTGTTTTCAACCACTAAAATGCCCTGTGCATATGGCCCTAAGTTCTTCTTGAAGATGTAGACCATGATCACATTTTTGCCACATTAGGATTGTACAAGCCAAAAACTGTACAGCAACAGCGATTATGAGTAATAGATACTAACACAACCTGTGATAAGAGGGCCAAAAAAGAACAGCAACCAATCCAAAGGCAGCAAAATATATTGTACCTGTATTTATTAAAGCGTTGCATCACACTTGTGCTACGCAGCGTGGCTCAAGATTGACACAACTCTTAAGTTAGATTTATGAGACCACACAAGGACACCTTCCATGGCCTTGCGTGTCTTGATAAATCTAGAGTAAAATATGTTGTACCAACAACCAGTATATTCAGGGACATATTTATTAAAGAGATGCGTCACCCTTGCACCACGCATCGAGGCACAAGAACGATGCAACTCTTAAGTTAGACTTGTCAAGCCACGCAAGGCCACCTTCTGTGGCTTGATTAATTTAGAGTAACATAACACAGCTCAATTTGCTTTGTTGCATTACTCTGCCCTGGGAAGGCATTCCATGGGTGAATCTTGGTTGTTCCAACGCATCCACCAATGGATTTTGGTACATTCCCTGATTTACCATTACTAGAAGACCTGGGAATGCGTCAACATTCTGCATCTCCCAGGTGAGGTGTAACAAGGATAAATATCTTTATTTCTCCTTGTTTTTTCCTCTTTCCATGTGTGCTATTTTCTGCAGCACACATAGAAAGAGGAAAATGCCTCTTTGGATTGTTTTTGTGCAGGAAGGAGTCCCTTGCACCATGGCTGCATTGGCGCTAGGCAGCACCTTATGCCAGTGCTGGGAAAAGGCAGGAATGTGCCATATAATCCTAAATACCGCCCATTCCTGCCCTTTCCCTATCACACAGAGCACCATAGCAAGGTGACTTGTTGCGCTGCGCTGCGTGATGTCATGATAAATGTGTCCCTCAGGATAGAGATACTGATATAACGTTAAATTCTAGTGTTTGGCTTGTCAAGCTAGCAGATACCTCTTCAGCCAAACATGCTTTCACTAGAATACAGAACTGCATCCAAATTATAATAATGATAATTATTATTAAGGAAGTATAGAATATTGATTGAGCGCCCTCAATGCGCTATTCTACTAACCTGCATAATCAGGGTGGGAAACACAGGGCTGCTTGAAGATCAGTAATAACTGATCTCTCTAGGCCACTGAAGGGATATGAGATATGATCTACTTTGTAATGGGCACTCCTTAAATACAGCAAGGTAAGGTTAAAGGTTGTCACAGTGGGTAACCCTGGGCTCATCACCATGTCCCACAGTTCTTAACATTAGGATTGTTTTATGTTATGGGCTATGTCAGCAATTTTACTACGTAGTATGCACCCCAAGCCAACCTTTCTCAACACAATATAATCTGATACCCAAATCTATGGTACTAATTTTTATCAACCATGAGCAGGGTCAATGGAACTGTATGATTCTACAGACGGAGCGATTTTCGCATATTTATTGATTTGTCGCATTTGCCACAAACTCCATCATCTGCTGCATAATCTGCAGATTTCAACATTTTTTTTAGCCCAAATGGATTAAAAGTTATAAAAGTTATAAAAAATATGGTGCAGTGGAAGGCTTTCTGCAAAGGTTGACTGATCATCTTTCAGTTGCTTATTGCTGTATTTGGGTGTTAAATTGGTACTAGTTAATGTGAACTTTTTCTCAGACACTGTTTCCAGGACTAAAAGTGACAAAATAATTAAGTAATACTATCACCGAATGTGCCGCATCATGTTGCATAATTTGCCTTTTCTTGCTGCATATATTAGTCAACACTGTTGCATAATTTGGTCCTCCTCTGCCGCATAATTCCATTGGCCCAGACCATCAGAAAAGTGAAAGTTGAAAGGCTGATTCAGCCTACAGGGATTCGAAGATGGAACCTGCAGTTTGCACGGATGTGCAGGTTTTATCCGTGCGGCAACCCACTGAGCTGCCTTACTGTTAGTAACTGGAACCTTTTGGGTGCCGGAGCTTGACTGCATTTTGTTTCTGACCGGGTCAAGCACCACTCACAGGTGAACACCAACCAGGCAGTTCTTGTGCTTGACGCCAAGGACTAAGGGCCAGATGTAGCAAAGGGTTTTTCCCATTCTGTGTCAATGGGAAAATGTGTTAGTACATATGGCCCTAAGTGATGCATATTCTCGGCGTACAAATCCCAGCCATTTCCCAGGTATGCAGTATCCACCTGGAGGAAGCAAACTTAGAAGAAAAGTTCTTGGTTGATTCATGCATTGACCTGATTCTCGAGAATGCATGCGGCCTGTTTCTTTAAATGTTAACAAAAATAACCTCAGCAAAACTTTCCCACAATCTAAAAAAGGCCAGCTCAGATATTTTTAAGTACAAGATGCAATCAGGAACTTGAAATACGCCAACTTCTATTACATGGAGCCCTGCATATCAGTGAATGAACTTCGGCGGCCTGAAGGATAATGTACAGTCCAAAGCAGGCAAAGTTTAGATTGGTTTTGGCAAAAATATAGCATTATTGGACAGAGGTCGTCAATGTACAAAGTTTGCGTCCATGGTTGGCGTCGGGGTTATAGCATCTGTTCAAAATCAAAGGGGTCCATTTTCTAATCTTATTCTAGGCACAATTATGATTTACCCATATGAAAACACTGGGCAAATGTGTAAAGTACACATGTGCATATGTAATGGTGTGGAAAACCATCCCAGAAAATTCAGACGTTTAACACCCCCCATGGCTCTGAAAACACACTTGCTTAAAGTGGGCCTACATATAAATATGTTTTCACTAAAAAAAAGGTTAAGGTTTAAAGCCAAAAAAACCATTATAGTTATTCCAAGTAATTATGAAAAAAAGAATCAAACATGTCAACCTTTCCTTTTTTTTTTACACTTCTCAGGCCACATAATGTAACCATAAAACTAAACACAGAAGGTCTCTGCATTCCCAAACGGAAGAGAAAAAGCTCCAACTCTGTGAAAGCTTAAAAATAGCAATATTTGTTCCTTGTGTCATATTCTATAGACCCCAAGAACCCGGGGTTATTTTTAAGTACTTGTAGGGGGCTGCTGCGCTTCCTGTAGCTCCCACAATACTTAAAAACATGGTGGTGGTGCCCCTGCCTCGATTAGGGGCACCACAGCAGTAAAATAAATGTAAATTAGCCCATGAAGGGCATTAAGGGACGCTCTTTGCTAGGAGCAGTGAATAATAAATAGGCAGCCCCAGCTCTCGCGGGCAGGGAAACAAAGGTGTCCCACGGGTTGAGGTCCCGGGGACACCATCCAAGAGCTACCCCGAGGGATGGGGTCCCTGAGGCCCTACCATGGTTCAGGGGCGGGGTTGCACACCGCTCTCCCATTATGATATCAGCCCTGGGAGATGGGGGAGTCGGTGCATCTTTGAGGATTGAGGATGGGGCCTCCACATGCCCCCTCACTTTCATTTTTAACTTGGCCCCAGGGGGTTGTGGTCCCCGTGGCAACAAGAAGGCTAGGGGAGGAGGGGCTGCATGACCCCGCCTCTATTAAATTTAAATACATTTTGCCACCCCTAACCCCCAGGCCCTGGCCCACCCCAGGTTTTTTTTTTTTAATTTAGGAGCCCAAACGTTTTTAGAAAATGTTTGCAGTGGATCCTCCATGAACTTGCTGCAATTATTTAAAAAAAAAGCTTTCCTCTGCTCCCACCACCAGGCCTATGGGGGAAGAATGTCCCTACACTGCCATATATGTTTTTTTTTTTTTTTTGTCAGGACAGGGCACTGAGTCACTCAGTCATACAATGACTGCCGCCATAACTCTGCTGATGTCATGGCAGCTGATCAGATCTTGTCTTAAATCTGTTGCCTCCACAGAGCCCAGTTGCTTGAAATTTGCAAAGTTTCTGAGCCCTAATGTCTTAAAAACTACTAAATAGATTTACACCAAACTGCAAAAGGCACACTTTCTGGGCCAAGATATGCCTGTTCTTCTGTCAAATCTGGTGTAATTCCTTTCCCCTCATGCCCTAAGGTAACTATAACTCATGCCCTCACTATGCACTGCTATTTACCCCAAATATTATATTACTCATGACATCTTCTATGGCATCATTGATGATATCACTTCAACATCTGCAATGAAATTATTGATGAGATAACTGTGCAGAGCAGAGTGCGAGTTATAGTTACCCTACGGCATGATTTATAGTTACTTGAGATAACTATAACTAGTGAATTTCAGTGGTATTGTATGCTTAAAACAGTGTGTTTTAACTGACATCTTCACCTAACTATAACTTAACTTTAATATTTTTTTCAGTGAAAAAAATCGATACATCTATAGCTCTGTGGGTCTGTGAGAAGCTGGGTGAATGGCAGTGTGGGTCTGTGAGTGGTTTTGTGGGTCTGTGAGTGGTTGTGTGAGTGGCTGCGTGGGTATATGAGTGGGTGTGTGAGTGGTTGTGTGGGTGTGTAAGTGGGTGTGTCGAGAAGCTGTGTGAGTGGTTTTGTGATCTGTGAGAGGGTGCGTGAGTAGCTGTATGGGTGTGTGTGGGTGTGCAAGTGGGTGTGTGAGTAAGTGTGTGAGTAGGTGTGTGGGTTTGTGAGTGGGTGCATGTGTTTGTTTTAATTGGGGTCTGTATCCACTCAAATCCACCCAAATGTATGAGGATCCAGGTGGATCCAAGTGAGTCTGCGGATCCTCACTCACTAAAAAACATGTTTGTGGACAATTTCTTGCCCATGAGGTTTTCCTCACTGACCACTCCATCAATCCCATGGATTCGGGTTAACTCTACCCTGACCCCTTCTATCACTTTTTAATTTTATTTTGCCCGCTAGGAAGTGACTCCTGATGAACAAGCGGCAGCAACTTTCCTCTTAGGTTGCAGCCAGCCAATCATGGTAGAGCTGCTGGTGCATGGATACACAAATCCACCGGTATGAGCAATGGATACGCAAATCCACTGGTATGAGCAAAGGATCCAAGGAGGATCAGCATCTCTAGATATACATAAATCTTTTCATTTTAATAACTCAAAAACTACTCAACAGATTTACACCAAATTACAAGCATTTACAATGCAGTGGGTCTCACATTTGCTCGACTTAGAGCTTTTAGCATTGTAAAGTCCTAACCAGACTTTTATTGCCACATAAAATGAAAATGAAAAGTAATAAAGTTTTACATAAGCAACCCGATTTAAAGTGCCACGCCATAAGCATGAAGGAGCACTCAAAATTAAACAGAAGTTCGCTCGCAGTCAAACATATCAGCAAATGTGCAGCAAGATCGTGCTGCGTAGGAAAAAAAAAGAAAAAGCAGTCCAGAAACCATGCTGAAAATATCGAGCCCAACATGCTTTCAGTAGTTGGCCGGTGTGCTCGAGGAGGGCTAAACACCGGAAAAGGTATGACACATGCATGCCTTTCACAAATAAAATAAAGCGATTTTTAAAAGGCAAGCCCACGAACCAACGAAACTGATGGGTGTGCGGTGGGCGTGGCTAAAAGCCCAGGGAGTGATCACAGCAGGCTACAGCGCTTGCACACTCGACCCTAAAAACCACTCCTTCTGGAGCAAGATTTAGCATTCTGCCAAGTTTTCTATTCAGTGGCTCACACAATAGTCATGTCTAAAATCCTTTTGGGAAATTTCATGGGGAAATTGTATTTTGGGACCCTCAGGAATTTTCTGCCCCCGCTTGACAGATCACCTCGAAACTTTACAGACAGCAGATGCAGTGATTTGCAAACTAATTTAGAAAATTTTGTGAAGATTCGTCACACTGCTCTAACATATTACCTAGTGGTGGTCGCCACTATGGAGTTATTGTTAGGACCTAGTTTCTATGGAAAAAGCTTTTCTGCTAATAACTTTGGCGTTGTTTTATGAATCTCCACAAAATTTTCCAGCAAAATACGATGCTCACTTCAGCGTCTGGCTGGAAACTTTTGAGGTGATCCATCAAGCGGGGGTTGAGAAAAAGGGGGGGGTCCCAAAAATCTTTTTCCCCATTTATTTTTTAAAGGGATTTTGAACAGAGCTAATAGTACCCAAACTACTGGACGCAATTACAGCAGATTTGGCAGAAAGGTAGCTCTTGGTCCAGAAAGAGTCCTTTTTGTTATTTGTGTAAATCCGTTCAGTAGTTTTTGAGAAATTGAAGAAAATCCAAATTTGTATATATAGGGGCGTGAAGGATCTGAGACCCCTCCAAATCTCATGCTGAGATCTGATTGGCTGCCAACACTTCCTTCAGCTGAGTCCCAGAAAAAAGGTTAACAATAAAGAAAAGGGGCCAGGCTACGGACACCCTAATTCCTTAGCTCTGGTTGTGGGGTCCTAGAGGGAAACCCCGGGCTAAAAAGCATTTTTTTTAGAAACAATTGCCGCAAATTCATGACGGGGTCACGAATCCAGGCAACAAAAAAAAAGTGCGGGCTCCTGTGCTTGTTTTCTATCAAGTGCCTGGGTGGGCCAGGTCCTGGGGGCATTTAATATTTTAATGCGGGGGGCTCTCCTGATGAACCCCGCCCGCAGTCATGGGGACTGCTGCCTCCACAGGCCTCTAATTACCTTAAATGTGGGGGGCTACGCAGCTCCCCTGCAGGCCCAGAGATCTGCACCTCCCTGGGGCATTTCTGTTATTATGAGCTGGGGGCTGCACGCCGATCCCAGCAGCTACAGGAATCACTACCTTCCCGGGTCATTTATGTAATTATGCGCGGGTGCCACATGGCTCCCCCACAGCCCGGAGCACCACCACCTCCCTGGGGCACTGTGAAAATTAAGTGGGGGGCGTGTAGCCCCCCCCACAGCCCCGGGGACTGCCACCTCCCGGGGCATTGTGAAAATTGAGTGTGGGGGTGCGCCGCCCCCAAGAGCCCTGGGGACTACCACCTTCCTGGGACTGTTCTATGTAGGGGGGCCGCATGGCCCCCTTCAAGGAGCCAATGATGGCCCTGCACACTTCCACCCCCTAAGGATGGCTCCACCTCCGGGACATAGCTGTTTCCTGTGGCTTGGCGGCAGCTTTGACAGCTTCCGCCAAACCACAGCAAATACTCTGCTCGCAGCGAGGGTGAGTTATCAAACAGCTCTCAATCCCTGCACGCAGAGGTTTCATCTGTCTCCCTGTCTGCAAAGAGGGAGCTGCTCTGGCAGCTAACTCTCTGTGACAGCACTGCTGGCTCCCACAGCCTTCAGGTTCACCCCAGGGTCCCCAACATTGTCACTGGGTGTCCTGGGGGGCACTAAGGTCACATGGCTAGGCCCTGGGGGATGGCCCTGGTTGGGGGATCCATGTGATCCCCGTCCCTAAAAAGAATAATAAATAATCAGGCCTCACCCTGAGGTATGTGATCGGCCTGGGAGCAGGGCTATGTGCCCCCCTGAAAACATATATAGGCTTTGGCCCCAGAGGGTGGGGTCCCTAGGGCTGAGATCGGCCTAGGGAGGGGTAGCCATTATAGGGGTTGGCCACAGGGACTGGCTGCATGCTAGGCCCTGCGGTCAACCCTCAATGTGCATGGCTGAAGGTCATGCACAGGGTTGGTTGGTTATAGGGGATTGGCCACAGGTCCTGGCAACAGACCAGGCCCTGCAACTGACCCCACTGCACATGGCCAAAGGCTGCGAACAGCGTAGGGTTGGGTTGTTATAGGGGTTGGCTGCAGGGCCTGGCAACAGGTCAGGTCCTGCCACCAACCCCACAACACACAGGCAAAGGCCGTGCGCAGCGTGGGGTTGGGTTGTTATAGGGGTTGGCTGCAGGCTCTGTGACTAACTGCTTCTGTGAATGGCCAAAGGCCGAGCTCAGCATAGGTTTGGGTTGTTACAGGGGTTGGCTGCAGGGCCTGGCAACAGGCCAGGCCCTGAGACCGACCCCACTGCATATGGCCAAAGGCTGTGCGCAGCGTGGGGTTGGGTTGTTATGGGGGTTGGCTTCAAGGCCTAATGTAACTATAACTCACAACTTCGCCACGCACTGCTAATTACCCCAGATAGTCAGCACTCATGACAATTTCAAAAATGTACTTAAAACTATAAATGAAACATTGGCAGTCACATTTTTGAAGAAAAAGATGTGCACGGCGAGGACGTGAGTTATAGAACTCTAACTATAACTGCTGAATTTCTATGGTTTTGTATGAGTAAATTCACCCTGAGCCTCACTAAGCAGTGGAGACCCCATCCCTCTGGGCCCACGGGAGTCCTACGGGATCGTGGCAGAAACTTATGATTTCTTTTTATTTTGGTCCTGGAGTGCTCCCTGGGTCTTGTCATGGGGCCATGGGTGAAGGGTACTCCTACCCTCTCCGCTTATTTTTTTTTTACATGCTCAGGACAGGGTATTAAGGGCCTGAATTAGAGTCAGGCAAAGTGGGTTACTCCATCACAAACATGACAGATATCCTGTCTGCTGTATTACAATTCCATTAAAGCCTATGGAGATCCCAATATGGCGACGGGATATCCATCATGTTTGTGATGGAGTAGCCCCTCCGCCAAACTCTAAATCAGGCGCTAAGTCCCAGAGACCAGTAATGGCTGCCAGCAACATTCTTCTCATGTAGGTGGCAGTGAATCAGAGCACGTGTCCCCGCGGTAGTCTGACACTCACAAGACCAAGATGGCCCAAGGAAAATAAAGCTCCCTGGGCCAATCAGAACACTCTATGTTTTAATTGGCGCTTCTTCTCGAGACTCTTGTGGACCCAACCATCCAGATATCCATATTTTTTACACTTATTTTCTCAAAACCTACTGAACAGATTTACACCAAAAAGCACAATCTGTGTACCAAGATCCAGCTTCCTGCCAAATTTGGTGTAATTCAAATCAGTAGTTTTTGCTGTAGCCCTGTCTAAAGAAGTCTATGGAAAATGCATGGGGATTTTGCATTTCGGGAACCTCCTCTTTTCTCAGCCCCCACTTGACCTATCACCCCAAAACTTTCCATGCTCAAGCTAGTCAAAAATAACCTTGGCACCGCTTGACGAATTCACAAGATTTTCAAACCTTATACTTTAGTGGGTTTGGCTGCTGTCTTGTAAGTTTCAGGGTGATTGGTCAGGCAGGGGCCGAGAACAAGGGGGGTGGTCCCAAAACACGTTTTCCCTATGCATTTCCACATAGGGGTTTTAAACATGACTACAGCCCAAACCGCCGGATAGAATTACACCAAATCTGTCAGAAAGCTAGGTCTACGGCCAGAAAGCACGCTTTTTGTGATTTGGTGTAAATCTGTTCAGTAATTTTGGAGTAATTAGAGATTTAAAAATATAGATATCTAGGGACGGAGATCCTCCGCGGATCAAACTGGCCTATGCTGATACCTGATTGGCTGCCTTCTTGGGATCGAGTCCCAGAAGAAAAGTGAAAAAGACCAGGGGCCATGGTAGGTCGGATTGGCCTAGGGGTTCCTTATGGACCCCGCCAGGGCGAAAATCTTTTTTTTTTTAAATCTCAAATATCTCAGAAAAATCCATAGATCCGAATCTGCAGATTTTCCTGATTTTTTTTTTTAAAAGGGCAGTCTCCCACCCTTTTTTTTATTGTGCCCCCAGTGGAACATTGGGGATTGAAAGCGGAGGAGGGAGCAGGGGCCCTCTCATAGGACTTGTATTAGCCCCGGGGACCACCACTACCCCAGGGCGATGACAAGGAAATATGCGGAGTGTACGGCCCCACCAGACCCCTAAGACCACCAAGTCCCCTGGACAAAACATTAACTTCAAATGGGGGAGGCCCGTATGGTCTCCCCCACAGCCCGTTGACCACCACCTCCCCGGTGCTAAATGTGAAATGAATGTGGGGGGCAAGCTCCCCCCCCACCACCACCACCATAGCCCCAGGGACCACCACCTCCTCGGAGCTGAAATTAAATCTTGAAGGGATCTGTTGCGGACCCCCAGCCCTGGGGACCACCACCTCCCTGGGACTATTTAAATGTTGTAGTGGGGCCGCACGGCTCCACTCGTGAAGCCAATAATGGACCTGGGGACCACCGCCCCCCCGGGCCTGCTCCTGCTATGTCCCGGGGTGCCCAGCCCTAGGACATAGCTGTTTGCTATGACTTGGCAGGAGCTTTGACAGATCCCCCAAGTAGGAGCAAACACTCTGCTTCCAATAGGAGAAACTTGTCAAAGTGCTATCGCCTACTGGAAGCAGAGGTTCCTCTATTTCCCTGAATGCAAAGATGCGGGCAGGAAACAAAGGAAATGATTGCCTTTGCAGACAGGGAGCTGCATGTTTAGCAGCTCTCTGTGTGCGAAAGCAATGATGGCTCCGTCAAGAGGCGGGGAGCTGGCTGGGTCCACGGGGCCCTTCAGGCTCCTCTGTGGACCCATTGCACACTTTTGCCCTGCAGAGCACCCAGGACAGATGGCTGGGTCATGGGGGAATGGGGTTCCAGGGGCCAGAAACAGCCTGGACAGGGGTGTCGCGCAGCCCCACCACCCTCACTGAATAGAGGTGGGCCCTGGGTGATGGGGTGCTTGGGGCCGAAATCAGTCAGGGGAGTGGCCTGCGTGGCCCCCTTCCCCATTGAATAGTGATGGGTCCTGGTGGATGGGGTCCCGGGAAC